>NC_142488.1:2428895-2739160 GCF_049115385.1 Moschus berezovskii | reverse complement strand
GGCTGTATATTGTCACCTTGCTTATTTAACTTATATGCAGAGTACATCATGAGGAACCCTGGGCTGGAAGAAGCACAAGCTGGAATCAAGATTGCCGGGAGAAATATCAATATCCTCAGATATGCAGATGACACTACCCTTATGGCAGAAAGTGAAGAGGAACTAAAAGCCTCTTGATGAAAGTGAAAGAGGAGAGTGAAAAGGTTGGCTTGAAGCTCAACATTCAAAAAACAAAGATCATGAAGCTCAACATTCAAAAAACAAAGATCATGGCATCTGGTCCCATCCCTTCATGGGAAATAGATGGGGTAACAGTGGAAACAGTGTCAGACTTTATTTTGGGGGGCTCAAAAATCACTGCAGATGCTGATTGCAGCCATGAAATTAAAAGACCCTTACTCCTTGGAAGGATAATTATGATCAATGTTGATAGTATATTAAAATGCAGAGAGATTACTTTGCCAACCAAGGTCCGTCTAGTCAAGGCTATGGTTTTTCCCGTGGTCATGACACATCAAGGGATGTGAGAGTTGGACTGTGAAGAAAGCTGATCGCCGAAGAATTTATGCCTTTGAACTGTGGTGTTTGAGAAGACTGTTGAGAATCCCTCGTTCTGCAAGGAGATCCAACCAGTCCATTCTAAAGGAGATCAATCCTGGGTGTTCATTGGAAGGACTGATGCTAAAGCTGAAACTCCAATACTTTGGCCACCTCATGTGACGAGTTGACTCACTGGAAAAGACTCTGATGCTGGGAGGGACTTTGGACAGGAGGAGACGGAGACGACAGAGAATGAGATGGCTGGATGGCATCACCGACTCTGTGGATATGAGTTTGAGTGAACTCCGGGAGTTGGTGATGGACAGGGAGGCCTGGCGTGCTGTGATTCATGGGGTCACGGAGAGTCGGACACGACTGAGCGACTGAACTGAACTGAACTGAACTGAACAGTCCATGGGGGTCAGAAAGAGTTGGACACAACGACTGAAGAGCAGTATCATCCATAGTGTATATTGTCTGGATCCCAGTTCCCAATCCATCCCACCCTGCCATTCTCCCTTGGTATCAACATGTTTCTCCTCTATGTCTGTGTCTCTGTTTCTGCCCTCGAACTCGGTTTATCTGTACCACTTCTCTAGAGTCCATATACATGTGTTAACAGACGATATTTGTTTCCCTGTTTTTAATTTACTACACTCTGTCAGACGATCTGTAGGTCCAGCCACACCTTTGCAAATGACTATGGAGTGTTCCATAGTGTCAATCCAGTATTTTTGACTTGGAAATCCCGTGAACAGAGGAGTGTGGTGGGCTATAGTCCATGGGATCACAAAGAGTCGGATGACTTAGCAAGTAAACACCAGCAAAAGTAATGACATCTTTTTCCTTCCTCTGTTAATGGACATATTGCTTGCTTCCATGTCCTGGCTATTGTACATGGTGCTACTGAACAGTGGTGTGCATGTACATTTTGGAATTACAGTTTTCTGTGGGATTGTAAATTTCAACAAAGCTGTCAGAAGTACCTAATTCTCTCTAAAGGATTAAGTAGCAATTTAGATGGAAATACTTTAATACGAAGTAATATGATCCCAAGAGTCGGACACCCCTTAGTGACTAAACCATCACCACTACCATCACATATGACCATGTGTCTGTGGATGGCTTTCTCTAAGCTTAGTGATATTTCTCCTTTACTTCTGCAAAAGTTTTCTACTAAACCTTCTTGACCTGCAAACATATGGAACATTCTACTCAATTTCTTTAATAGATAAAGGACATTAGAAATTTTCAATTTATCATGTATTCATTTTTGTAACACATCATGCAAGTTTTCTGTGTATTTTACCAGGAATATTAATTCCAGAAACATAAATTTGTTTATAGTTCCCTTATATTCTTTATCTTATGAATTTGTGGTGATAATCCGTTATTTTAATTAACATAGTTATCACAAATACACACAATCACACACATATGTATATGTGTGTATATGTGTTTGTGTATGCATGTTGTACACGGTCACACATATATGTATATATATGTTTATGTGTGTGTGTATATATATATATATATATATACGTAAATTTATATAAATGTATATGATGTTTCAGAATTTTTAACTTGCTCATGCCAGGTCTTGCATTTCAACATTTCTTAAGAGATTCACCCTCTCACTCTGTCCGCAGTTGCCTCTCTGTTTATCCACTCATCCAATCCCGTATTTCCAGATGTACTGTGAAGACGAGAGTCGGAACTGCAACTGCATTCACTCTGCTACACAAGTGGGAGAATTTAAACATTGCCCTTGACCTCCATCACTACCAATGAAGCCGTGGAAACATTCATTACTGCAGTTTTTGACACTGGCCAGCTGTAGCCCATTTGGAAGCCATGTCTCTGCAGGAACTAAAATATTTATTCTGTTACATGTCACTTAGGTCTAGTGTTCTTTTCACTACTCTTAGACCATACCTCTGAACTTTGGCCCAACTCTTGGAATAAGTCTATATTTTGAGTATTTGCTAGACTTTGTAGATTGTCATAAGCTCGACCACCACGGGGAGCTGATCGGTGTGCTCTGCCCATGAGAGCAGGAATGACCATTTCTTGAAATACTAGCATCCCCTGGTCTTTGAAACATAAGAGGCTGGGGGATCATCTTTAGGTGTTATGAAAATTTGCAGCTTCCTGTCTGAACTGTCAATCATCTTGTTTCTGCAAACACGACACCAAATTCATGATACTGTATTGGCTAAGAATCAGACGCTGCCCAACACTGATTACTAGTGAGCCAGTGGTTAAGAAATATCAGTCCTTCAGCTCAATTGCAGAAGTGCTGCTGTTGTCAGAATACTCATTTTCTCTCAGCTGTGGCCCATGGCACCTTCCACTTTCTCTCTCTGAAGCTTGGAGAGCGGAACACAAGCTCCTTTCCTTTCCCTGTGATGAATAGAATGCTTTCTGCTGCTGCTGCTAAGTCACTTCAGTGCTGTCTGACTCTGCGCGACCCCATAGACGGCAGCCCACCAGGCTCCCCCGTCCCTGGGATTCTCCAGGCAAGAATACTGGAGTGGGTTGCCATTTCTTTCTCCAATGTGTGAAAGTGAAAAGTGAAAGTGAAGTCACTCAGTCGTGTCCGACTCTTCCCGACCCCATGGACTGCAGCCTACCAGGCTCCTTGGTCCATGGGATTTTCCAGGCAAGAGTACTGGAGTGGGGTGCCATCGCCTTCTCTGGTGATGCTTTCTAGGGACAACTTTCTTGACTAGACTGTCCACTCCTGCTATCGAAAGAGAATCCATAACCCTTTCCTCTGTCCCAGGATGGTTTAGTCCTTTTTTTCCTCCTCCTTTGTAACCTCTAGTACATCTCTAGTTAATCTTCATCAGAAATGTCTCTGATGTAACACCTATTCTCTTAAAGTTATATGTTCCAGGATAGTCAAATGTAATATGCATATTTGTGCCTTTTAACATCGAGGCCGTTCTGCACAGGTACACATCAGTCAGTTGTGTATTGAATTAATTTATTTAAGCCCTCAGGAATAAAACACCACCAAGTAGGATGTGATTAGTGACCAGGAGGGATGAGATGGGAGATGGAGGGTGAGTGTGAAGAGAGAAGGATCATGTTCATCAGAAACTAGGAATGTCGTCTTCGTGTTGTTGATCTTGATTCCATGGAGACGTGTCTGGTCTCAGGGACTGTTTCTGTAGGTGAGTGAAACAGAAGCAATAGTTTAGTAGAGTCGACTGTGCGACGGCTGATGGGGTGACCCTCAGGCAGTAGGCTGTCCAGGATACAGGGAGCTGGTAGCTGATCCAATGTTAGACTCCTGGTGGACCTCAGCAGTCCACATTTCTGTGACATGTGGGCATCCCTGTGAGATTTTCCCCAGGATGTACAAACAGGGTGGCATTTCCCACTGTGCTTTGATTCTGAGAGTAGTGATTTCAGAATGCATGTTCCGGTTCTAAGATTGAAGCACGTGCCTCTAAGGCCACAAGTTTTTTCTTTGGAGTCTACAGTAGTTAATTTTTTAAATTTTTATTGCCGTATAGTTGATTCCTAATACTTTGGCCACCTCATGTGATGAGCTGACTCACTGGAAAAGACTCTGATGCTGGGAAGGATTGGGAGCGGGAGGAGAAGGGGATGACAGAGAATGAGGTGGCTGGATGGCATCACCGACTCAATGGACATGAGTTTGAGTGAACTCCGGGAGCTGGTGATGGACAGGGAGGCCTGGCGTGCTGTGATTCATGGGGTCGCGAAGGGTCGGACACGACTGAGGGAATGAACTGAATTGAACTGAATATTGGGGTAGTTTCAGAGATACAGAAAAGTGAATATACTATTATAACATGAAGTTGCTACGTATATACAATAGTATGTTTGCTTCTTCAGATTTGCTTCCTGTTTAGGATTTTGCAGAGTATTACATAGTTCCCTCTGCTGTACTGTTAGATGTTTTTGGCTATCCATCCTTTATACAATAGTTTGCATCTGCTAGTCCCAAACTCCCCATCCTTCTGTTCCCCAAATCTCTTTCCCTTGGCAACCACAATGTCATGATTTCATTCCTTTTTATGACTGAGTGACACTGCATTGTACCTACGTACTGCATCTTTCTTATCATATTCAACTGGAAGCTAGTTTTCCTTTGCTTTTTTTTTTCTTTCATTTTTTTTTCCTCAACAGAAAATTAAAAGCTGCACTTTAGCCTAGATCAGTGTCGTTTTCTGAGGCTTAGTTGAGAAAGTTGAAAGATCTCGTTTTAAGTAAATCTTCTTCTGAAGGGGAATATGTGATCCACATCCATGTTTCAGATAGTGTGGTTGGAAAGCCTTCACTGGTTCTGTCAGATTCACGTGAGATTAAACACTGGTGTTGTAGAAAATGTGAGCTCTCTTTAATTCTTGTTCTTCTGGAGGAGGGATGTGAGTGGGCATGCATGAGGTCAGTGCTGACAGGAACGCTAGTTTCCACCAACTTGTGGGGATCCCTGCTTATCCCTAATGACTCTGGTCTGCAAGATTGCTGGAGGATAAGAGCTTCTCTCCCAATGCTGCTCAGCATTAATCAACCAACCAGTCTGCAATTTAATATAGCTCAAGAGAATAGAAAATGCCTAATCTAAAAGAAAAAGTTCTCTACTGATAAAACATAAGTGGTTGGGCAAAAAATATTTTACCTACAGTGGGTGGCAGGTATGAAATCACCATCTGTCCTTACTGATGGGCTTCCCTGGTGGCTCAGAGGTTAAAGCGTCTGTCTCCAATCTGGGATACACGGGTTCGATCCCTGCTTCGGGAAGATCCCCTGGAGAAGGAAACGGTAACCCACTCCAGTATTCTTGCCTGGAGAATCCCATGGACGGAGAAGCCTGGTAGGCTAAAGTCCACGGGGTCGCATAGAGTCGGACACGACGGAACAGAATGTCATGAAGAGATTATTTTCACTTACACAGGAGTTGAAGTCTGTATCCACACAGAAGACAGTAACCTGGGGAAAGATCAAAAGGACAGGAGAAAAAGATCCACCAATTACTATCATTCTCCAGTATTTGCAAGGCTGTTTGCTTGTTTGTTTTTAATAAAGGGATTATATAAAATATTAGAGGGGAGAAATTTTTAATGAATTTATTTGACTCCTGATAGGATATATACTTATCAGGTAAATGATATGTTTAGGGAAATGTATACTTCCATTACCATTTTTGATGAACTCCTCAATATATTTCTCTTCAATCCCTTTCTCTTTCAGCAGCGCCCGGAGTTTGTCCAAGATGCTCTGGTCAATATTTACTGTAACAGAGAAACGCCAAAGAGAAAACAGAATTTTGCCTGTTAGACCCCAGGTGAAATTCTGAATGTAGAAGAAGAAGTTGAACGTCCAAGTCCAATGTTTACTTGTTATAAATTAATCCTCAGTTATCATAACTGGCAACACAAATGTCTGCTGCCTGTCTTAAGGATTATTCCTCGTCCAACTCTATAACTAGACCCCCCCCCACCCCCAAGATCAACAGCTGGATCCCAGAGACTCACAGGAGCTCCATGAATCTGGGGCCCCATCCATCACAGTGTGTGGAGTGTATTATGAAACTGATATAAACTGAGGAAATTGAGATGAACCTCTTTATACCATGGCCTAAAATTAATTGACTTGTTTAAAAAAAAAGAAAAGAAAAGCTAGAAATGAATACGGTACTGCAATTTTCGTCCAAGTAAAAAGAAACTATTTCTACTAAAACTGAGGGGCTTTTTATTATTATTATCTTTTAAAGTCCACCAGTGGGAATTACTTAGAAATGTTTGATGATCTGATCCCCTCCTCCACCCCTACAGGCTTCCCTTTCTTGGTAGATTACATTCCAGTGTCCTGAACTCCATGAATGTGAAGACCTAGGTCCTTAGACTGCATAACTGATATTGTCACCATATATTAATTTTATGGATAAAAGTACTGACAATGGGAATATCTCATGAGAATGTTGATGTGAAAATGAGGGTATCATACATACCCAATACTTCAGTGAATCGTGTTTCCACGCCATCTTTAGTCACGTATACACCGGAGAGTATCCAAACTCTGTCAGACTCATAAACCACTCTAAGTTCTCTTATCCTGTCATCTGTGAGAGCGAGAGGAAAGATACATATATACAAGCCTGCCATAATTTATTGTCACTTAGGTTTACTGTGGCAAATTGAGAGTATTAGCAATGGACTATATTGATCAGTGTCCCAGTCCATGGGTGTGCTGAATTTGACAGTTGCTGTGACAACAAGAAAACCTTCTTTATTCCCGCCTTTTCATAAAATTGATATGATTCACTTAAATTGTACTCACATATGAATCCATTAGGCCATGTAAAACTACGAATGCTTTTTAGGGCCGTTGCTAGAAAGTTAGAGATGTAAATCTTAGCCAACATTCCCATGATTTTGAACAGAAGCTTCTTTTTTTTTTTAGGTAGTTTTTTTTTTTTTTTACTTTTTTTTTTTTCTTTTTTTATTATTTTTTAATTGGGGGCTAATTATTTTACAATATTATATTGGTTGGTTTCGCCATACATGAATCCACCCCGGGTGTACATGAGATTGAACTCATGATGATTTTCTTGGATTTAAGTGCATCCACCAGACATTGTATGGAATAAGATTTTTTATTTATCTATTTGTTTTTAAATTGAAGAATAATTGCTTTACAGAATTTTGCTGCTTTCTGTCAAACCTCAACCTGAATCAGCCATCGGTGTACATATATCCCCTCCCTTTTGAACCTCCCTCCCATCTCCTGCCTCATCCCACTCCTCTAGATTGATACCGAGCTTGAGTTTCCTGAGCCACACAGCAAATCCTCGTTGGCTATGGATGTTACATATGGTAATGTAAGTTTCCATGTTACTCTTTCCATACATCTCACCCTCTCCTCTCCTCTCCCCATGTCCATAAGTCTATTCTCTATGCTTGTTTCTCCATTGCTGCCCTGCAAATAAATTCTTCAGTATCATCTTTATCGATTCCATATATATGTGTTAGTATGTTATATTTATCTTTTTCTTTCTGACTTACTTCACTCTGTATAACAGGCTCTAGGTTCATTCACCTCATTAGAACTGACTCAAATGCATTTCTTTTTTAAAATGAATGACACTGATGTGCAGACTCAGGATACACCCTTGAGATGTTTCATAGGGCTGTTGTAAATTGCCTATTAGAAACTCATAAAATATATTGTCTGCACATGTTGTTCTCATTGAATGGATGCATACTTAGTCACTCAGTCATGTCTGACTCTTTGCAACTCCATGGACTGTAGCCCACTAGGCTCTTCTCGCCAACTGAGAAACACTCACAATTGAGTGGAGACCTCCAAGTCTCTCAAATATGTTTGAATCCTTGTATCACAACAATGTAAAGTGCTTGGAAATCTTAGGGACTGGAGACAGACATCCCTCTGGTTGTCAACAGGATTAGAATTCAGGTGTGTGAGATTGTGGAAGGAAGTCACACCAAGATTTCTACCCAAACGGTCTGAATAGTGGAACACTCATACTTACTATCAGTGACATATGTGTTGGCATCCCACCTTTTTCCCGTGACATGTATTATTTCTGGTTTTCCATCAGACCTGAAAAACCAAACATATTCAAGATGGATGATTAAGATAACGAAAAAATCTGACATATAATGATGATTTTCTTTGTTTCACCCCTAAGATTAAGTATAAACTGTCACCTTAGTTGTTGTAACAATGTGATGTTCTCATTGGTCAAGTCACTATCAAGTGACAAGGATGGCTTGTCTACACATTAAATCTGAGCAGTAGTTCCAGAGATAAACTGCAAATACAAAGTAACTATGCTGAAAGTCAAATAAGCATGGAGAAATCTAGGGATTAGGAAAAAATATAAATACACCTTTTAAAAAAACACTTCCTGGAAAAAGAGGCAAGCTCTCATGACTCTCTTTGTGGGTTCTCACAACCCTGGCGGTGACTCATTAGATAATATGATAGGAAAAAGTCACTAAAAGATAATGAAATGCTTAATTTTATCAAAACACACACTTTTTCCATCAAAACAACATGTGAGGATTAAACACTGAAACACACATGTATGCCTATATATTGACAAATACACACACACAGGCAAACACACAAGCACACATGATATACTTACATGACTAAAAAATTATGTATATAGTATATTATATGTACAAGTTGTAAGCTGTATAACAGAAGAATTTGACTGAGTTCGTGTATGTCATGTTTGAAAAAAGGAGTATTTGACACATACGAAGCATTCACATGAAAGAAATAGTAAAGCGGAAATAACCCAACAAGAATTGGATTAATTTTTGAAAAACACCTTCGGAAAGAATGTGCACAAAGAATTGTATTCATGGTCATCAGTTATTATGAAAATGTATTGAATTTACTCCAAATAACCACAAAGTGGGAACAAAACCGCTTTACAGTAACTCAGAAATATTGCCCAGGGGCTAAGCCATAAGAATCCGTCTGCGATGCAGAAGCCGCAGAGGACCATGTTAGATTCCTCACACAGGAAGATCCCCTGGAGGAGGCAAGGCAACCCGCTCCAGTATTCTTGCCTGGAGAATCCTATGGACAGAGGAGACTGGTGGGATACAGTCCATGTGGTCACAAAGAGTTGGACATGATTGAAGTGACTGAGCACGCATATCTATGCAAAACACTGACAGTCCGTTGGACTGCAAGAAGATCCAACCAGTCCATTCTAAAGGATATCAGTCCTGGGTGTTCATTGGAAGGACTGATGCTAAAGCTGAAACTCCAATACTTTGGCCACCTCATGCGACGAGTTGACTCACTGGAAAAGACTCTGATGCTGGGAGGGATTGGGGGCAGGAGGAGAAGGGGACAAGAGAGGATGAGATGGCTGGATGGCATCAATGACTCGATGGACATGAGTTTGAGTGAACTCTGGGAGCTGGTGATGGACAGGGAGTCCTGGCGTGCTGTGATTCATGGGGTCACAAAAGAGTTGGACATGACTGAGAGACTGAAATGAACTGAACTGAACTGAAACGAACTGACCTGAAACAATATCCTTTAACTTGGCTGGAAAATTGTGACTCCCTGCATATGCAGATCAGAGATAACTGTTTTAACATGATGCTGAGTGATGGAAGAAG
This sequence comes from Moschus berezovskii, assembly GCF_049115385.1. Taxonomy (NCBI): domain Eukaryota; kingdom Metazoa; phylum Chordata; class Mammalia; order Artiodactyla; family Moschidae; genus Moschus; species Moschus berezovskii. Next base: position 2,729,471 of record NC_142488.1, on the reverse strand, counting down.
GGGGAAATGACACAGGGCTCATAGTCTTGTCTGAAGTTCTAAATGAGAATATGCACGTGCATGTTACCTGGGGCTCAAGGAGTAGACATTTAATGGTGAGGAAAAGACTTTTGGCAGAAATGGAGTAATTTTATATCTGGATTATGGAGAAAGTGAAAAAGGTGTGCAGCTGTCAAAACACATTGAACTGTGCCCTCCACAAAGGTTCATGTAATTACATACAAATACACCAGTACAGTCGATTTTGCAAAGAGTAGCCACATGAAAATTCAATCATAGGTATCGAAATTTTAAAATTTGCAAAGAGAAGGATAATAATTCTGTAAGTATTAGTGAAAACCAACAGGTATATGTCCTTAGATAGGATATGTATGTGAGTGTGTGTGTCTATGAGTCTACATATGTATGAGTTGTTGTAAATTATTCTTTAAGTATACTATCAAATATATATATATCAATATATAATACATGAACACATATATCTTTATATACCTACAAATCAATCTCTCCAAAACTCTTAGTTGGTTTTTTCTTTTACTGTTTTTATTCCTCTGTACACCATATTATCTTCCTCTTTGCCAATTTTTAAATTTTTGAAATCTATGATTGAATTTCCATGTGGCTACTCTTTGTGAAATCAACTTACATTGCAGCCAAAGATGGAGAAGCTCTATACAGTCAACAAAAACAAGACCAGGAGCTGACTGTGGCTCAGATCATGAACTCCTTATTGTCAAATTCTGACTTAAATTGAAGAAAGTAGAGAAAACCACTAGACCATTCAGGTATGACCTAAATCAAATCCCCAATGATTATACAGTGGAAGTGAGAAATAGATTTAAGGGACTAGATCTGATAGACAGAGTGCCTGATGAACTCTGGACGGAGGTTCGTGACACTGTACAGGAGACAGGGATCAAGACCATCCCCATGGAAAAGAAATGCAAGAAAGCAAAATGGCTGTCTGAGGAGGCTTACAAATAGCTGTGAAAAGAAAGAAGTGAAAAACAAAGGAGAAAAGGAAAGATATTCCCGTTTGAATGCATAGTTCCCAAGAATAGCAAGGAGAGAAAAGAAAGCCTTCCTCAGCGATCAATGCAAAGAAATAGAGGAAAACAACAGAATGGGAAAGACTAGAGATCTCTTCAAGATTATTAGAGATACCAAGGAAATATTTCATGCAAAGATGGGCTTGATAAAGGACAGAAATGGTAGGGACCTAACAGAAGCAGAAGATATTAAGAAGAGGTGGCAAGAGTACACAGAATAACTGTACAAAAAGAGCTTCACTACCAAGATAATCACGATGGAGTGATCACTGACCTAGAGCCAGACATCTTGGAATGTGAAGTCAAGTGGGCCTTAAGAAGCATCACTAAGAAAAAAGCTAGAGGAGGTGATAGAATTCCAGTTAAGCTATTTCAAACCCTAAAAGATGATGCTGTGAAAGTGCTGCACTCAATATGCCAGCAAACTTGGAAAACTCAGCAGTGGCCACAGGACTGGAAAAGGTCAGTTTTCATTCCAATTCCTAAGAAAGGCAATGCCAAAGAATACTCAAACTACCGCACAATTGCACTCATCTCACACGCTACTAAAGAATGCTGAAAATTCTCCAACCCAGGCTTCAACAATACATGAACCATGAACTTCCAGATATTCAAGCTGGTTTTAGAAAAGGCAAAAGAACCAGAGATCAAATGGCCAACATATGCTGGATCATCGAAAAAACAAGAGAGTTCTAGAAAAACATCTATTTCTGCTTTATTGACTACACCAAAGCCTTTGACTGTGTGGATCACAATAAACTGTGGAAAATTCTGAGAGAGATGAAAATACCAGACCACCTGACCTACCTCTTGAGAAACCTGTATGCAGGTCAGGAAGCAACAGTTAGAACTGGACCTGGAACAACACATTGGTTCCAAATAGGAAAAGGAGTCCATCAAGGCTGTATATTGTCACCCTGCTTATTTAACTTATATGCAGAGTACGTCTTGAGAAACGCTGGGCTGGAAGAAGCACAAGCTGGAATAAGGATTGCTGGGAGAAATATCAATAACCTCAGATATGCAGATGACATCACCCTTATGGCAGAAAGTGAAGAAGAACTAAAGAACCTCTTGATGAAAGTGAAAGAGGAAAGTGGAAAAATTGGCTTAAAGCTCAACATTCAGAAAACTAAGATCATGGCATCCATTCCCATCACTTCATGGCAAATAGATGGGGAAACAGTGGAAACAGTGAGGGATTCTATTTGGGTGGTGGGGAACTTCAAAATCACTGTCAATGGTGATTGCAGCCATGAAATCACTTGGAAGGAAAATTAGGACCAACCTAGACAGCATATTAAAAAGCAGAGACATTATTTTGCCAACAAAAGTCTCTCTGGCCAAGGCTATGGTTTTTCCAGTAGTCATGTATGGATGTGAGAGTTGTAATATAAAGAAATCGGATCACTGAAGAATTGATGTTTTTCAACGTTGGTGTTGGAGAAGACTCTTGAGAGTCCCTTGGACTGCAAGGAAATCCACCCAGTCCATCCTAAAGGAGATCAGTCCTGGGTGTTCATTGAAAGGACTATTGTTGAAGCTGAAATGCCAATACTTTGGCCACCTCATGCGAAGAGTTGACTCATTGGAAAAGAACCTAATGCTGGGAAAGATTGAAGGCAGGAGAAGAGGACGACAGAGGATGAGATGGTTGGATGGCATCACCGACTCAATGGACATGAGTTTGAGTAAACTCTGGGAGTTGGTGATGCACAGGGAAACCTGGTGCACTGCAGTGCATGGGGTCGCAAAGAGTCGGACACGACTGAGCGACTGAACCGAACTGATTCCTCTGTATATAAAGCTGAGTTTGCATGTTTTTAGTGAACTGTCTGCAGTGTAACATTCCCTGAGTGGTCCATGGGGCTGTGAGTCTTCAGAAAACTCAGTGGTGATGAAGCCTCTCTTGAGGACACCCCGAGGGCAGAGCTCACTGTGTTCTCTCCCCCTGCACTTGGCTTCTGCGCTCATTGAGAACCGTCTCTTACAAATTCCACATGAAGGGTCAAACCCCTGGTGGGGACTGTGGGTTCCATGACACAAGCATCTTCCCACTGCCATGTCCCTCTTCCCTTTAATGATTTGATGACAGTGGGGTTTATGGGACCCTTCTGGCTGAGCAAAGTCTCCAGGACATTCCCTGGAGGCTCTCAGGGGAACTGCTCCCCCAGCTCAGAGACTCTGCTCAGCCCCACAGCTCAGGGAGTCCTGCTGTCAACATAATCCAGCGAGCTCCCTGTTGACAGGGGAGACGCACCCTCCCTCAGGCTTTGGGGTTTACATGTGTCTTCCTTTTGGTTATTTGTACTTACCAGTCATATAAATCGAACTCTATTATGTCCCTTTCTTTAGAAAACACATGACGACAGAAGTAAACCCTGAATGGTCTTTTCCCACCGGTCTTTTCTGTATAATCGGAACCAAGATACACAGTTATCCATATTCCTGAAAGCTAACAGGAAAATTCCCATTAGAAATTTTCATCCGTGTCTTTTCATTTCACCCAGCAGCATTTCACCTGAGCTTCCCACCCCTTGTGCAAATTAACACACATTATCTAGTTGACAAATCAAAAGTAGGATTTAAGAATAATCTAAAATTGAAGTCAGCATAAAAGAAAGAACTGAGATTTTTCTGAGGTAGCTTGAGCTGTGCAGTCAGATGCAAGAACTCCAACGGCTGTTTGGCTGACCCGCCTTGTCTATTACATGACCAGGAAAAAAGCATCAGACTCAACTAACATAGAGTAGAGATGATCAAGAGACCAGAGAGAATAGGAATAGAGCTAGAAAATGGAGCAGTGATGAGTTGGAGGGAGATGACTCAGATTATGGATCCACATAACAAGACCACAAAAGAAACACACACACACACACACCCAAGACCTTCTCCCAGATCAGACCGTCCCTGGTACCTCTGAGACACTTTGCACAGCTTCCTCTTCTTGGGCAAAACAAACCACACCAAGAAGAAGAGTCAGGAACAGAACCTTCATCTTGTCTCTCGTGGTCCTTCGTCTGTCAAGCCTGAGGGTGTCCGAGTGGTTGGAGAGGATGGGAGTTGTGCCACTTTTTATAGGATCGTTATGCTAGTGTGATGCATCATGAACCAATGGTTGTTCCTCCTAAGACCAAAGTTACAAAGAAGCCATCTTCAGTATCCTGCTTGACAGGGATGAACTTTTATGACATTTTGTCATTTTAATCATGAGGATTGTTTCAGAAGAAGGTTGAGTGAATCTGAACATTTGACCTTTAGAGTGAGTGAGAAATTACAATACACATGTATATTTCAGGTCAGAAATATTTATTTTCCTTTACAGCTTCAGATCCAAAATGGGATAAACTGTCCAGAAGACATATTCCCAACTCTGTCTTATTTCTATAACACTGAAGAGAGAGTTTTAGAAATATTTTCCTAAACAAAAATTCAATGTGTGGTTTGGTTAACAAAGTTAAATGATTTCCTCTGAGACCCTTTGAAAGACTCATATTTCTCTGAGGCGGTGATAACATCACCACCAAGTGTTTATCACCTCTCCTGCCCCACATCAGACTCTGTCCTTCTTTTAACTAAGAGGACGATACATCATGAGTCTCTTAACCTCGTCTGAAGAAGACATGGTACCAGTTCATTTCTGTCACTCCTTTTCCAAACACCCTTTACCAATCTAATCTAGAATGTATCATTTACTTCCTAACTCAGTTGTTTTGCAGGCAAGTGAGAAAGCAAGACAGTAGTTCTTGTACTTTCTAGAATTTTGAAGGAAAAAGCAAATTTCCTAACTATAAATGTCTAGTTATGTTCAAGGTCTCTTAAATAGTCAAGGAATCTGTTCTTTGCCATTTTTCTCAACCACGAATCTTACTTCCCTGACCAGGGAAGGAAGCAGCAGTCCCTGCAGTGGAAGTGTAGAGTTTTAACAGCAGACAACCACAGTAATCCTGATTCACTGTGTTTCCGGAGGAGGGGGGTGCTCTTTGTGAGGAAATTCGGGCAACCATGTATATAACAGGGGCATTTCTTGGTGAAAAGAAAGGACTAAGAATCCTGAATCCAGGGCCATGTCCAATGGTCATTCGGTCACATGCAGGAGAGTATGGTTGCAAAAGTAGGGGTCCTAGTCAGCACCATCCAGTGGACAAGGAGGAAAGCTCTAGAAGGTAAGGGCCACTGGCCCAGGTGTATCTAGAAGACAGTCACACCCTGACAGCGATTGTTTGTCCCTGAGGCTTGTGATGACAGGGAAAGGCAGCCACAAGTTTCATTACACAAGTGACAGTATTTGTTCTTCAACTGTCTCTGACTCTTTGCAACCTCCTGGACTCTAGCACCTCAGGCTCCTTTTTTCAGGGAATTCTCCAGGCAAGAATATTTGAGTGGATTACTATGCCCTTCTCCAGAGGATCTTCCCAACCCAGGGATTGAACCTGGGTCTTCTGCACTGAAGTCAGATTCTTTACCGTCTGAGCCACTAGGGAAGCCCAGTGAGACACACAGGATTGTATAAGGGTGGAGGGAAGACCTCCATCTTGTTCTCTAGGGAGTGCCCACCTAGAATAGCGTAACACAGATCCGGGATTCTTCTGACATAGTTACCTCTGTTCTACATTTCAGCATAGCTTCGAAGGGTGCCCATTAGTCTGACTCAGAACAGATTGACCATTTTTCCACTAAATGTCAGAGGAACACTTTGAGGTGCGTCCCCTTCTCTTCCCACCTTCCATCATTGCCAGCATCAACCCAAGTAAAACACTGGCCAACACTCAAAGTGAGTAGACGAGGCAACATCTATACTTAATGTCAAGTTTTCCTGCCAGAAATCCTCACCACTCGGAACGTCCTTTGAGTTCATATTGCCATTGAGAACCTCTTGAACCTCCCCAAGTGGAGAGGAAAATAGAGATATTAAAAAAACAGTGTCCTGTCCATGACCTTCTGAATACTTGTGGAAACTTTCAGCCTTCCAGGTTGATGTGGACAGAAGGAAATCTCCTGGAGATGTCAGAGAAGACCGGTCCCATAGAGAAAGGTCCATTGTGTCTCCCCACTGGGCACCTTTGTTTTCATGTTCCCGTAATGGTATTGATCGGTCAGTATCTGTTTTCTTTCTGTCATGCGTGTTATGTGGATCTTTACTGAATGATGGACAATTAATTCCTTTGTGGGTGTTTCAGTCAGTCAGCCTCTTGACATAGCCCTTAATCAAGGTGTTTTATTATTGAAATCAGTTATATAGGAATTCTGGAGAAGGAAATGGCAATCCACTCTACTATTCTTGCTTGGAAAATCCCATGGTTGGAGGAGCCTGGTAGGCTAGAGTCCATGGGGTCACAAAGTCAGACACGACTGAGCTACTTCATTCTCTCACTCACTCATATAGGAATTAGGGCTTAAAACCCTCCACCCTATGGTAATAATGGGTGACTCTTAGCTAAAGTTATGTTGGAGACAACGTTCAGTTCAGTTCAGTCACTCAGTCATGTCCTACTCTTTATGACCCCATGAATCGCAGCACTCCAGGCCTCCCTGTCCATCACCAACTCCCGGAGTTCACTCAAACTCATGTCCACAGAGTCGGTGATGCCATCCGGCTATCTATTCTCTGTTGTCCCCTTCTCCTCCTGCCCTCAATCCCTCCCAGCATCAGACTCTTTTCCAGTGAGTCAACTCATCGCATGAGGTGGCCAAAGTATTGGAGTTTCAGCTTTAACATCAGTCCTTCCAATGAACAACCAGGACTGATCATTTTTTTTATTTATTTAAGTTAGCTACTCTTCTTTCATTTATTTATGTTTTAATTGGAGACTAATCACTTTGCATTATTGTATTGGTTTTGACATATATTGACATGAATCGGCCCCGGGTGCACATGTGTTCCCCAACTTGAACCCCCCTCCCACCTCCCTCCCCATCCCATCCCTCTGGGTCATCCCAGTACACCAGCCATGAGCATCCTATATCATGCATCGAACCTCGACTGGATATTCATTTCACATATGATAATATACGTTTCAATGCCATTCTCACAAATCATCCCACCCTTGCCCTCTCCCACAGAGTCCAAAAGACTGTTCTATACATCTGTGTCTCTTTTGCTGTCTCATATACAGCGTTATCATTATCATCTTTCTAAACTTCATTTATATGCATCAGTATACAGTCTTCGTTCCAATCCCAAAGAAAGGCAATGCCAAAGAATGCTCAAACTGCCACACAGTTGTACTCATCTCACACACTAGTAAAGTCATGCTCAAAATTATCCAAGCCAGGCTTCAGCAATATGTGAACAATAAACTTCCAGATGTTCAAGCAGGTTTTGGAAAAGGCAGAGGAACCAGAGATCAAATTGCCAACATCCGCTGGATCATGGAGAAAGCAAGAGAGTTCAAGAAAAACATCTATTTATCCTTCATTGACTATGCCAAAGCCTTTGACTGTGTGGATCACAATAGACTGTGGAAAATTCTGAAAGAGATGGGAATATCAGACCACCCGACCTGCCTCTTGAGAAACCTGTATGCAGGTCAGGGAGCAACAGTCAGAACTAGACATGGAACAACGGACTGATTTCAAATAGGAAAAGGAGTACGTCAAGGCTATATATTGTCACCCTGCTTATTTAACTTCTATGCAGAGTACATCATGAGGAACGCTGGGCTGGAAGAAGCACGAGCTGGAATCAAGATTGCCGGGAGAAATATCAATAACCTCAGATATGCAGATGACACCACCCTTATGGCAGAAAGTGAAGAGGAACTCAAAAGCCTCTTGGTGAAAGTGAAAGAGGAGAGTGAAAAGGTTGGCTTGAAGCTCATCATTCAGAAAACGAAGATCATGGTATCTGGTCCCATCACTTCATGGGAAACAGATGGGGAAACAGTGGAAACAGTGGCAGACTTTATTTTTTGGGCTCCAAAATCACTGCAGATGGTGATTGCAGCCATGAAATTAAAAGACGCTTACTCCTTGGAAGGAAAGTTATGACCAACCTAGATAACATATTAAAAAGCAGAGACATTACTTTGCCAACCAAGGTCCGTCGAGTCAAGGCTATGGTTTTTCCAGTGGTCACTTATGGATGTGAGAGTTGAACAGTGAAGAAAGTTGATCGCTGAAGAATTGATGCTTTTGAACTGTGGTGTTGGAGAAGACTCTTGAGAGTCCCTTGGACTGCAAAGAGTTCCAACTTGTCCTTTCTAGCGACCCAACCAAAAAATGGGCCAAACACAGGCATTTCTTCAAAGAAGATGTACAGATGGCTAACACACACATGAAAAGATGCTCCACATCACTCATAATCAGCGAGATGCAAATCAAAACCACAATGAGGTACCAGTCTGCATGGCTGCTATCCAAAAGTCTATAAGCAATAAATGCTGGAGAGGGTGTGGGGAAAGGGAACCCTCTTACACTGTTGGTGGGAATGCAATCTAGTACAGCCACTATGGAAAACAGTGTGGCGATTCCTCAAAAAACTGGAAATAGAACTGCCATACGACCCAGCAATCACACTTCTGGGCATACACACCGAAGAAACAAGAATTAAAAGAGACACATGTACTCCAGTGTTCATCGCAGCACTATTTATAATAGCCAGGACATGTAAGCAACCTAGATGTCCATCTGCAGACGAATGGATAAGAAAGCTGTGGTACATATACACAATGAAGTATTATTCAGCAATTAAGAAGAATACATTCAATCAGTTCTAATGAGGTGGATGAAACTGGAGCGTGTTATTCAGAAGTAAGCCAGAAAGAAAAACACCAATACAGTATCAGGTCAGTTCAGTCATTCAGTCGTGTCCGACTCTTTGCGACCCCATGAATCACAGAACGCCAGGCCTCCCTGTCCATCACCAACTCCTGGAGTTCACTCAATCTCACATCCATCGAGTTGGTGATGCCATCCAGCCATCTCATCCTCTGTCGTCCCCTTCTCCTCCTGCCCCCAATCCCTCCCAGCATCAGTCTTTTCCAGTGAGTCAACTCGTCGCATGAGGTGGCCAAAGTATTGGAGTTTCAGCTATAGCAGAAGTCCTTCCAATGAACACCCAGGACTGATCTCCTTCAGAATGGACTGGTTGGATCTCCTTGCAGTCCAAGGGACTCTCAAGAATCTTCTCCAACACCACAGTTCAAAAACATCACTTCTTCAGCGCTCAGCTTTCTTTATAGTCCGGCTCTCTTATCCATACATGGCTATGAGAAAAAAAAACCACAGCTTTTCATTAGCAAAGTTATCTCTCTGCTTTTTAACATGCTTTCTAGGTTGGTCACTGCTTCCCTTCCAATGAGTAAGAGTATTTTAATTTCATGGCTGCAGTCATCGTCTGCAGTGATGTTGGAGCCCAGGAAAATAAAATCTGCCACTATTTTCATTGGTTTCCCACCTATTTGCCATGAACTGATGGGACCAGATGCCATATAACCTTAGTTTTTTGAATATTGAGTTTTAAGCCAACTTTTAGCTCTCTTCTTTTACTGTCATCAAGAGGTTCTTTAGTTCCCCTTTCAGTTCAGTTCAGTCTCTCAGTCACGTCTGACTTGTTGAGACCCCATGAACCGCAGCACTCCAGGCCTCCCTGTCCATTACCATCCCCCAGAGTTTACTCAAACTCATATCCCTTGATTCAGTGATGCCATCCAACCATCTCATTCTCTGTCATTCCCTTCTCTTCCTGTCTTCAATCCTTCCCAACATCAGGGTCTTTTCAAGTGAGTTAGCTCTTCTCATCAGGTGGCCAAATTATTGGAGTTTCAGCTTCAGCATCAGTTCTTCCAGTGAAAACCCAGTACTGATCTTTAGAATGAACTGGTTGGATCTCCTTGCAGTCCAAGGGACTCTCAAGAGTGTTCTCCAACACCACAGTTCAAAAGCATCAATTCTTCTGTGCTCAGCTTTCTTTATAGTCCAACTTTCACATTCATACCTGACTACTGGAAAAACCATAGCCTTGACCAGACAGACCTTAACTTGACTATTTCCTCTTTGCTTTCTGCCATAAAGGTGGTACTATCTGCACATCTGAGGTTATTGATATTTCTCCTGGTGATCTAGATTCCAGCTTGTGTTTCATCCAGCCCGACATTTCACATGATGTACTCTGCATATAAGTTAAATAAGCAGGTTGACAATATACAGCCTTGCGTTCTCCTTTCCCATTTCAGAAGCAGTCCACTGTTCTTTGTCCAGTTCTAACTGTTGCTTCTTGACCTGCATACAGGTTTCTCAAGAGGCAGGAAAGGTCACCTGATATTCCCATCTCTTTAAGAATTTTCCACAGTTTATTGTGATCCACAAAGTAAAAGTTGTTCAAACTTATATAATAATATATATATATATATATATTTATATATATATATATATATTCTCTTGCTTTTCTTATCGTCCAGCAGATGTTGGCAATTTGATTTCTGGCTCCTCTGCCTTTTTAAAACCAGCTTGAACATCTGAAAGTCCTCAGTTGGCTTACTGTTGAAGCCTAGGTTGGAGAATTTTGAGCATGACTTTGCTTGTGTGTGAGACCAGTGCAATTGTGTAGTACTTTGAACATTTTTTGGCATTACCTTTCTTTGGGATTGGAATGAAAACCGACCTTTTTCAGTCTTGTGGTCCCCACTGAGTTTTCCAAATTTGGTGGTATATTGAATGTTGCACTTTTACAGCATCGTCTTTTCGGATTTTAAATAGCTCAGCTGTAATTCCATCATTTCCGCTAGCTTTGTTCATAGTGATGCTTCCTAAGGCCCACTTGATTTTTTTTTTTTTTGGTAGTTAATTTATTTTTTATTGGAGGCAAATTATTTTACAATATTATATTGGTTGGTTTTGCCATACATTGATATGAATTTGCCCAGGGTTTACATAAGTTCCCCCTCCTTGATTTTGTAGTCCAGGGTGTCTGGCTCTAGGTGAGTGATCATGCCATTGTGGTTATTGCCAAATAAATCCCTGTATATAAGTCTTTAGATGAAGAACAAAGGAAACTGGGAGCTTAGAGTCTGTTTGCATCCTGTTTTGGAAAGGAGTACTTCCATAGAGAAGGTTTTGGGCGGTGCCCTGAGGAAAGGTGGAAGAGTGAGTTTAGTGTGAATCGGTGAGAGGAACACAATACCACTCATGAACAGAAAGTACAAGTGAGTTTTGAAGGGTCTCCTTGGTTGCTTGTATCTATCAAAATCCTACAAGTGTGTTCACTTTATTTTTGAAAGAATTTTTTTAATGCGGACCGATTTTTAACTCTTTATTGAACTTGTTGCAATTTTGCTTCTGTTTTTTGGTTCAGGTTTTTGCCTCTGAGGCATGCATGAAGTTAACTCCCCAGCCAGGGAGTAAACCCACATCCTGTGAATGGAAGGCTAATTTCTCATCTCTGGGCCATCAGGGAAATCCCTTGAAGCACTTTCACTGTGATAAGGAATTCCATTTAAAGGAATTGTGAGACAAAAGATACATACAAAAGGCATTAACTGGTTTGTTGATTGTGGTGCTGAAACATTTAGAAAAAGATTTAATGGTCTCATAGAAGTATTACTCATACATCGTGGGAAATATAAGAAATTGGATTCATAAATTAAATCTCTATGTATCAGCACAATATGTAAAACCATTAGTTTTGAAATAAACAGAAATATGATACTCTTTATATTTTAGTTCTCATGTAAGTGTAAAATAAAACTGCTGTTCAAGATGTGAGTATGTTATATATAGCATATAATTGTTATAAAATTTTGTTGGAGCATAGTTACTTTACATTGCTGTGTGGTTTCTGCTTGCAGCATAGTGAATCAGCTATATGTATACATATTGGTCATGTATGGATGTGAGAGTTGGACTGTGAAGAAAGCTGATCACCAAACAATTGATGCTTTTGAACTGTGATGTTGGAGAAGACTCTTGCGAGTCCCTTGGACTGCAAGGAGATCCAACCAGCCCATCCTAAAGGAAATCAGTCCTGGGTGTTCATTGGAAGGAATGGTGCTAAAGCTAAAACTCCAATACTTTGGCCACCTCATGCGATGAGTTGACTCACTGGAAAAGACTCTGATACTGGGAGGGATTGGGGGCAGGAGGAGAAGGGGATGAGAGAGGATGAGATGGCTGGATGGCATCACCGACTCTATGGACATGAGTTTGAGTGAACTCCGGGAGTTGGTGATGGACAGGGAGGCCTGGAGTGCTGCGATTCATGGGGTCATAAAGAGTCGGACACGACTGAGTGACTGAACTGAACTAACTACCAACTAAGCCATGGAAACATTCATTACTGGTGCCTTTGACATTGGCCAGCCATAGCCCATATGAAATCCTTGTCTATGTAGAGCTAAAACATTTATTCTGTTACACGTCACTTAAGTCTAGCTTTATATTCCCAGCTTTTGGACCAAATCTCTGAGCTTTGGCCCAAACTTTGGAATACATTTATTTTCATGGGGATGGTCTTTGTCCCTGTCTCCTGTACAATGTCACGAACCTCTGTCCAGAGTTTATCAGGCACTCTATCTACCAGATTAAGTCCCTTAAATCTATTTCTTGCTTCCACTGTATAATCTTAAGGGATTTGATTTAGGTCGTATCTGAATGGTCTAGTGGTTTGCCCTACTTTCTTCAATTTAAGTCTGAATTTGGCAATAAGGAGTTCATGATCTGAGCCACAGTCAGCTCCTGGTGTTGTTTTTGCTAACTGTATACAGCTTCTCCATCTTTGCCTGCAAAGAATATAATCAATCTTATTTCAGTGTTGACCATCTGGTGATGTCCATGTGTAGAGTCTTCTCTTGTGTTGTGGGAAGAGGGTGTTTTCTATGACCAGTGCGTTCTCTTGGCAAAACTCTATTAGCCTTTGCCCTGCTTCATTTCGTGCCCCAAAGCCAAATTTGCTGTTACTCCAGGTGTTTCTTGACATCCTACTTTTGCATTCCAGTCCCCTATAATGAAAAGGACATCTTTTTTGGGTGTTAGTTCTAAAAGGTCTTGCAGGTTTCCATAGAACCGTTCAACTTCGGCTTCTTCAGCATTACTGGTTGGGTCATAGACTTGGATTACTGTAATATTGAATGGTTTGCTTTGGAAATGAACAGAGATCATTCTGTCGTTTTTGAGATTGCATCCAAGTACTGCATTTCAGATTCTTTTGTTGACCATGATGGCTACTCCATTTCTTCTAAGGGATTCCTTCCCACAGTAGTAGATATAATGGTCATCCAAGTTAAATTCACCCATTCCAGTCCATTTTAGTTCACTGATTACTAGAATGTCGACGTCCACTCTTGTCATCTCCTGTTTTACCACTTCCAATTTGCCTTGATTCATGGACTGCAAGGAGATCCAACCCGTCCATTCTAGAGGAGATCAATTCTGGGTGTTCATTGGAAGGACTGATGCTAAAGCTGAAGCTCCAATACTTTGGCCACCTCATGCGACGAGTTGACTCACTGGAAAAGACTCTGATGCTGGGAGGGATTGGGGGTGGGAGGAGAAGGGGACCACAGAGAATGAGATGGCTGGCATCACCGACTCTGTGGACATGAGTTTGAGTGAACTCCGGGAGTTGGTGATGGACAGGGAGGCCTGGCGTGCTGTGATTCATGGGGTCGCAGAGAGTCGGACATGACTGAGCGACTGGCTGAACTGAACTGAACTAACTTGGAATACATTCTGTATCTTGAGAACATTCGGTCCTTCAGATTTTAAAGAGCTAGAACACCATGGGGAGCTGACCATTGCGCCTTGCCCATGACTGTGGGGATGCCCAGTCCTTGGAAATCCTAGCAGTCCCTGCTCTTTGAAGCACAAGAGGCTGAAAATCCATCCTTAGATGCTTTGAACAGTTCCACCTTCCTGTCTAGCTGTCTGTCATCTTGTTCCTCCAAGCACTGCACTGATTCATGATACTATGAGTTGCCCAAAGCTCAGCTGCTGCCCAACATTGATTACTAATGATCCAATAGTTAAGAAATATCAGTCCTTTAGCTCAATTGCAAAAGTGCTGGTGCAGTCAGAATACTAATTTTCACCTCAGTTATAGCCCCTGGCATCTTATAATTTCTCTCTATGAAACTCAGAGAGTGGAACACAAGCTCCCTTCCCTGTGATGAATATGTTGCTTCCTAGGGACATCTTTCTGGAGCAGACTGCCCCCTCCCACTACAGTAAGAGGATCCAGAACCATGTCCCCTGTCCTGTGATGGTTTAGTAATTTTTTATCCATCTCCCCTGGACACCGCTAGGACGTCTCTAGTTAATCTTCATCAGAACTGTCTCTGATGGAAGCCCTATTCCCTTAAAGGCGTGTGTTCTTGGTAGCTAAATTTAATGTGTATATTTGTGCCTTTTAGAATCGAGGACTTTTTGCACACATACACCTAGTTGAGTGTGTTAAACCAATTTATTTAAACCCTCAGAAATCAAACACTACCAAACAGGATGTAATTAGAGACCAGGAGAAATGAGATGGAAAATGGAGTGTGAGTGTGAAGAGAGAAGGATCATGTTGATCAGGAACCAGGAAAGTCGTCTTCGTGTTGTTGATCTTGATTCCATGGAGATGAGAACGTGTCTGGTCTCAGAGACTCCTTCTGTAGGTGAATAAAACAGAAGCAAAGGTTTAGTAGACTTGATTGTGTGACAGATGACAGGGGTGAGCCTCAGTGAGGAGGCTGTCCAGGGTCCAGGAGCTGGTAGCTGATCCAGTGTCAGAATCCCAGTGGACCTCACTAACCCACATTTCTGTGATGTAGCTTGGGGTCCATGTGGAATTTCCCCCAGGGTGTACATATATGGCACATTTTCCCATTTGAGATCAATTCTAGGAGGAATGATTTCCAAGTTCATGTCATGCGAACGGTTCATCTAAAGATGGTTTCCAGACTCTGTGATGGGAGTAAGCTCCTCTAATTTCACAAATTTTGTCTTTGGGGTCATCAAGAATCAATTTTTAATTTTTTCTTTTATATTGAAATATAGTTAATTCATAGTGATGTATTAGTTTCACAGATACAGCAATTTGAATAGTTTATACATACACATATTGGTATCTGTTTTTTTTCAGATTTTTTTTCCCACGTGGGTATTTACAGAATATCACATGTAACACCCTGTGCTATCCAGTAGGACTTTCTGGTCTGTCCGTGTTGTATAGAATACTTGATATCTGCTAACCCCAAACTCCCAATCCTTCTCTTCTCCAGCCTCTTGCCCCTTGGAAAACACAGGTCCTTTCTGCCTATGGATCTGTTTCTGTTTTGTAAATTACTTCCTTCATTTTATAGTTTAGATTCCACATATAAGTGATACCATGTGATATTAATCTTTTCTTTATGATTCACTTGACTGAGTATGATAATCTCTAGCTGCATCCATGTTTCTGCAAATGGCATGATTGCATTCTTGGTTATGGCTGAGTCATATTCCATCATGTATATGTAGTATATTTTTCTTACCATATTCATCTGGAAACCAAAGTTTTTACTTGCTTTTTTTCTTTAATTTTTCTCTCAACAGAAATTTAAAAGCCAAAATTAGCCCACACCACTGTCATTTTCAGACAGCTCTGAGGCTAAACTTAGAAAGTTTAAAGATCTACTTTAAGAAAATCACCTTCTAAAAGGGAATATAATTCAAATACATGTTTCAGGGGTGTGTATGGACAGCCATGAGGTCAGGACTGATGAGAACACTAATTAGTTTCCACCAGCTTGTGGCGATTCCTGCTTCTCTCTGACGACTCTGGTCTGCAAAATTCTTCCAGGATAAGAGCTTCTCTCCAAAGTTCTCAGCATTAATCAGCCAACTAATTTATTATTTAATGTGACTCAAGAGAAGGGGCATTACCTAGTGTAACAGAAAAGCCCTCTACTGATAAAATGTAAATGGTTGGGTGAAAAAAAATTTACCTGTAAAATTGTGAAGGTATGAAATCACCACGTGTTCTTACTGATTGATTTACAGGAATAATGTTTGTAATCAATTATTTTCACTTACACAGGAGTTGTTGAAGAATGTATCCACAGGGAGGAAAAACACCTGGGGAAATATCAAAAGGACAGGAAAACAAGATCCACTGAATACTATCATTGCCCAGTATTTACAAGCCTTTTCAATTATTTTTTTTTTAAGAAAGAAATCTTATAAAAGATTTCTTATGGAGAGAGAGTTTGTTAATGAATTGATTTCATTCCTGATGGTATATTTACGTATGACGTGATTGATATGTTAATGAAAAAGTATAATTCCATTACCAGTTCCGAAAAACTTTGCAATACAGTTCTCGTCAACCCCTTTCAGGTCCTTGAGTATCTTCACGACTTCCTCATCAATATTTACTATAACAGAAACCATGACACAGAAATCAGAATTTTGACTCTTAGATCCCATGGAAAATTCTGAACGTAGAATAAGAAGCTGAGTGTCCAAGTCAAATCTTCACTTGATATAAATTAATCATCAAGCAATTATCATCCCCCATGACACAGATGCCTGCTGTCTGTCTTAAGAGTTAATCCTTGTCCAAGTCTGTAACTAGATCCCGCCAGCATCAAGATCAGAACCCGAAAGACTCATAGGAGCTCCATGAATTTGGGGCTCCATCCATCACAGTGCTTAAGAGTGTATTATGAAACTGGTACAAATTGAAGACATTGAGAGAGGCCTCTTTATAGCCGTGGCCTGAAATTAATTGAGGTGCTAAAAATAAAACCTAGAAACGAACACAATATTGCAATTTTACTCCAATTAAAAAAGAAATTATTTCTACAAAGTTTTTAAATTTTTTGATGTCAACAGGTGGAAATTGTTTAGAGATGCCTGATCTGATTCCCCACCCATCTACAAACGTCTCTTTCTTGGTAGATTATGTTCCAGGGTCCTTACCTCAGTGAACATAAATGCCTAGGTCCTGTAGACTGCACAATGGATATTGTCACTACAACCTGATTTTATGGATAAAAATACTGACAATGGCAATGTTTCACGACAATGTCGATGTGAAAATGTGGGTATCATACGTACCCAGTATTTCAGTGAATCGTATCTCCCGGCCTTGGTCATCCACATATACGAAGCATACTATCCGAACGGTGTCAGACAAATCAGTAACTATAATTTCTTTTATCCTCCCATCTGTGAGAGAGAGAAAAGATACATATATGCTGCTGCTGCTGCTGCTGCTGCTAAGTCGCTTCAGTCGTGTCCGACTCTGTGCGACCCCATGGACGGCAGCTGACCAGGATCCGCTGTCCCTGGGATTCTCCAGGCAAGAACACTGGAGTGGGTTGCCAACTCCACCTTAATTTATTGTCAGACTCAATGTAGAAAACTGAGGATATTAGCAGTGGTACAGCCTGTATTGATGTGTTTCTCACTACATGGGTGGGCTGAATGCTGCAGTTATTAGATAGCAAGGAAAGCAGGAAAGACTTTTTTATTTCCAACTTTTCATACAACTGATCTGATGCACTTCAACTGGTCAAATATGCACCCCTTAGGCCATGTTAGTAATGTTGTTTAGGGCCATTATAGTAGCTTATAAATACAAATCTTAGCCAGCATCCCCATGGCTTCAAACCACAGCTGCCTTTATGGTTGAACTCAGTGTGATTTCCTTGGGTTCAAGTTCAACCACTGTGCCTTGGATGGGCTAAGATGTTTTAAGATTGTTTTCCACGAAGTGAATGACACGGATGTGCAGATTGAAGGTAAACTTTGAGATGTCATTTCGCAAGGCTGCTGTAATTAGAACTGTGTGGAATACAGGCCTACATATGTTACTCACTTTGAGTGTGTGTGTGCTTAGCCATTCAGTCGTGTCTGACTCTTTGCGACCCCATGGACTGTAGCCCACCAGGCTCCTCTGTCTCACCGAGTAACATTCCTAAGCAGGAGGAGACGTCCAAGCTGTGTGTTTGAACCATTGTCTCACGACAGAGTAAAGTGCTTGGAAATCTTAGGGACTGGAGCCTGCTCACCCCCTCAGATTGTTAGTAGGAGCAGAATGCAGGTGTGTGGGGTTATTGAAGAACGTTGGGCCAAGATTTGCACCCAAAGATACTCTGACCAGAGAAACACTCATACTTACTATCAGGAATGTAAGTGTGCTCATCTAACCTTTTTCCCGTGATATGTATTATTATCCATTCTCCATTCACCCTTAAAAACAGAATATATTCCAGTTAGGTGATTAAAATAATGAAAAAATTTGGCGTGCAATTAGGATTTTCTTTGTTTCTCATCAAAGATGGACTGTGAGCCTTTGAGCAATGTGACCTTCAAAAGAGAAGAAATGTGTTCTCTAAGGTCAACTATGAAGTAGTTGATGACTTGTGTGCACATTAAATCTGAACAGTAGTTCCAGAGATAAAGTGCACATACAAGGTAATTCATGTGGAAAGCTAACAACCTGGGCAATGATTCATCAGATAATATGATAGGGAAAAATAATCACAAAAAGTTAGAGAAATATGTGCAATCAAAACACATACTCTTCTTCCATCACGACACCATAAGAGAATTCAACGCTTAAAGACACATGTCTGTATGCATGTATATGGGCATGTTCACACACATGAGCAAAGAAGCACAATGCATGTTTCTGTGACATACAGAAATTATATATAATATATGATATGCAAAAGTCAGCTGTGTAACAGAAGACTTTGATATCATACATGTCATATGTGATAAAAAGTGTGTTTGTCACATAGGAAGCAAGCTCATGAAAGAAATATTAAAAAGGAAATAAGCCAAGAATTGGAATAATTTTTGAACAGACAACTTGGCAAAGAAGGTCCATAATGAATTCACCATCATTAGTCTTAGGAAACTGCATTAAAGTTACTCAGAATAACCACAAAGTGGAAACACCCCATTTTGCAGTACCTGGAAAATATACAAAATTTTACATATGTGAGCAGTATCCCTTCACTTGACTTGAAAAATGTGACTCCCCACACAGGCAGAGACAGAGATTAATCTTTAAAACCTTATGCTTAGTGATAGAAAATGATGCAGGTCTCATAATGTTGTCATCTGAAGTTCTAGAAGAGCAGAGACTAAGGAGATGCATTGTCACCTGTGGCTCAAGGGGTAGACATTTAACGACAAGGAAAGAAGATATCTGGCAGAGACGGAGGAATTTTAGATTTGGACTGAAAAGGTCGTGAAAAATGTGCACAGGTGTAAAAAACACAGGAAACTATGCCACGCACAAAGTTGCATTCATTAATTACACATAAATACACTTAGTGCAGTTGATTTCCCAAGGTGCAACAACCTTGGGAATCAATTTTCCCAATTTTTCCCAAACAGAAACCAATTTTCAGTTTGAAAATGAAGAGTTCAAATGTTGTTAAAATGGTAAAGAGGAGGATAATACTGTATTATTTTTTTTAAAAAAGTGAAAACAGACAGCTATATCACCTGTGATAGGATATGCATGTTTGTGTGTGTGTGTGTGTGTGTGTTTGTATCTGTATGTGTGGTTGTAATTGATTGTAACTAAATTATCATATATTACATATATAATATATAAACAATTATACATTTATATATCTACAAACCAGTCTCTCTAAGAGGAAATATCTTAGTTGTTATTTCTCAATATTTTTATTCCTCCATATACAAAGCTGGGTTTGCATGTTCTCAGTAAAACATCTGCAGTGTGGTGGACATTCCGTTTGCAGCGTAGTGGACATTCCCTGAGTGGTCCTTGGGGCTGTGAGGCTTTAGTAAACTCAGTGGTGATGAAACCTCCCGTGAGGAAGCCCCGAGGGCAGAGCTCACTGTGTGCCCTCCCCCCTGGCCTCAGCTTCTGGGCTCAGTGGGAACCGTCTCTTACAAATTCTGCAGGACAGGGTCAAGCCCCTGGTGTGGACTGTGGGTTCCAGGACACCGTCCTCTTCCCGCTGCCGTGTCCCTCTTTCCTTTAATGAGTTGATGCAAGTAGAGCTTCTGGGACGCCTCTCCCTCTAGGCAAAGGTTCCAGGACAGTCCCTGGAAGCTCACAGGGTAACTGCCCCACCCCACCCCCCAGCTCAGAGACCCTGCTCAGCCCCACAGTTCAGGGTGCCATGCTCTCAACATCACCCAGACAGCTCTCTGAAGATGGGAAAGACACCTCCTCCCTCAGGCTCGGGGGTTTACAGGTGTGTTCCCTCTGGAAAGTCTTACTTACTCAGCATAAATATCGAAGTCTATTGTGCCCTGCTCCTCATCAAACACAAGATGACGCAAGTAAAACCCGGAGGACAGTTTCTCTTCGGGCCTCGCTAGGTTCCTGACGACAGTAAACACGGGTATCCATTTTCCTGAACTCTAACAACACAATTCCTGTTAGACGTTTCTGTGCTTGTGTTTAATTTCATCAAGCATCATACTACTCAAGTTTCCCATCCCTTCTACACATCAGCACACAATATCTCACTTAACTACACAAAGAAGGATTGATGAAACAATGTGAAACTGAAGTCAGAGAAAAAAGAAGGAATTGAGACATCTCTGAGCTAGCTTAAGCTCTGGTGTCAAATGCAAGAACTTGAATCCAACGGCTGTTTCGTTGTTCCTCTTTCTCTGTTACAAGAACAGGAAAAATGCTTAAGAGTCAACTAATACACAGTAGAGATGATAGAGACACCAAACAGAACAGCTAGAGAGCCAGTAAATGGAATAATACGCAGTTGGAGGGACATGGCTCCACTTATGAATCCAAATAACAAAACCACAAAAGGTGTACACACACACACAAACACAAACACACACCCAAGACCTCCTCCCTGATCAGACTGTCCCTGGTACCTGTGAGAGACTTTGCACAGCTTCCTCTTCTTGGGCAGCACAAACCAGACCAAGGAGAAGAGTCAGAAACAGAAACTTCATCTTGTGCCTCGTGGAATTCCTTCTCTGGAGACTGAGGGTGTCCCTGTGGTTGGAGAGGATGCGAATTGTGCCACCTTTTATAGCATCCTTATGTTGGTGTGATGTCATGAACCAATGGTTGTCCCTCCTAAGCCCAAAGTTACACAGAAGTCTTCTTCAATATCCTGCTTCACAGGGATGAACTTTGATGGCATTTTGTCGTTTAATCATGAGGATTCCTTCAGGAGAAGGTTGAGTGAATCTGGACATTTGACCTTTCGAGTGAGTGAGAAATCACAATACACGTCCAATATTTCAGGTCAGGAAGATTTATTTTCCTTTGTATCTTGAGATCCAAAATGGGATAAACTGTCCAGGACACACACACCCCACTCTTGTATTGTTTCCTTAACATTGAGGTAATGGTTCAACATTTCTTTTCTAAAAGTAAAAGGGAGCGTATGATTTCATAATGACTTTCTAAGGTAACCTTAGAAAGCCTCCTACTTCTCTGAAGTTAGGAGAACATCAACACAGAGTTAGTCACCTCCTCCTGCCCCAGAGCAGGCTCTGTCCTGCTTGTTAACTAAGAGCATGATCTGACCTGTGCCTGTTAATGTGCTCTGAAAAGCTATGCCAGCAATGCATTTTCATCTCTACCTTTGAAGACGCCCCTTTATCCATCCTATCTGAAATGCATCATTCATTCACTGACTCAGGCAACTGAGAGAGCAAGACGGTAGTTCTTGTAATTTCTAGAATTTTGGAAGAGGAAAAATTTCCTAACTTTAAATACCTAGTTAGTTTCAAGGTCACTCCAACAGTCAAAGAATCTGTTCTTTGCAATTTTTCTCAACCAGAGATCTTAGTTCCCTGACCAGGGATGGAACCAGCAGCTCATGTAGTGGAAGTGTGGCATCTTCACCCCTGGACCACCAGGGCAGTCCTGATTCAGGGTGTTTCCTGGGGTTTTTGGTTCTTGATGAGCAAATTTGGGCAACCACTTTTATAACCGGGGCATTGCCTGGTGAAAAGAAAGACCAAAGGGCCTGTTAAGAACCCTGAATCCAAAGCCGTGTCCAAAACTCATTAGTCACATACATGGGAGTGTGGGTTTGAAAGAAGGGACAAAGATCACCACTGTCCAGGGGACAAGGAAGAAGGCACTAGAAAGCCCGAGGTCACTGGCCCAGGTGTGTTTAGAAGACTCCTTACACCTTGACTGTGATTTCCCTGAGACCTGTGTTGACAAGGAAAGAGAGACATCAAGGTTCAGGTAGATAAATGACAGTGTGTGTCCCTCAGTGACGTCCGACTCTTTGCAACCCCATAGACCATAGCCCACCAGACTCCTCTGCCCATATGATTGTCCAGGCAAGAATACTGGAGTGGGTTGTCATTCCCTTTTTCAATGATCTTGAAGAAGGCATCACCCTCTGTCTGCTGCATTGAAGTTGGATTCCTTGCCATCAGAGCCAGAGGGAAGCCTAGTTATACAAACAGGAATGTGTAAGCATGGAGGGAAGACCTCCATCTCGTTCTCTAGGAATATCCACCTAGAAGCAGGATAACACACAGTAGGAATTCCTCACAAATAGTTACCCAGGTTTTACATTTCAGCATAGCTTCCAAAGGCACCTCATCCGTCTCACTCAGGACAGATTTACAATTTTCCACTAAATGTCAGAGAAACACTTTGAGGTGGACACAGCCCAAGCCAAAGATAAACACTCAATGTGACCAGAGGAGGTAACATCTATACATTATCGCAAGGTTTCCTGCTAGAAATCCTCACCACTCAACTCTTCCTTTGAGCTTGTATTGCCCTCAGGAGCCCTTGAAGCTTTCCAGATGGAGAGGAAAAGAGAGATGTGGGAAAATAAGAAAAGAAAAATGACAAACTCATGACGTTCCTAAGAGTTTGGAAACTTTTAGGTTTTCAAGCTGACAACACGGGAGGAAATTTCCTACAGATTTCAGAGAGGACAGTCCCATTGTCTTTTCACAGGAAAAGTCTTACCACTGTGCACCACTGTTGTTATATTCTCATTCTGGTATTTATCAAACAATCTCAGTTTGCATTGCATTATGTGTGTTCATTTTACTGAATTATGGACAGTTAATTCTTCAAATAGATAGGGAAACAGTGGAAACAGTGGCTGACTTTATTTTGGGGGGCTCCAAAATCACTGCAGATGGTAACCGCAGCCATGAAATTAAAAGACGCTTGCTCCTTGGAAGAAAAGCTCTGACCAACCTAGACAGCATATTGAAAAGCAGAGACATTGCTTTGCCAACAAAGGTCCATCTAGTCAAGGCTATGGTTTTTCCAGTGGTCACGTATGGATGTGAGAGTTGGACTATAACGAAAGCTGAGGGCCGAAGAATGGATGCTTTAGAACTGTGGTGCTGGAGAAGACTCTTGAGAGTCCCTTGGACTGCAAGGAGATCCAACCAGTCCATCCTAAAGGAAATCAGTCAGTCCTGAATGCTCATTGGAAGAACTGATGCTGAAGTTGAAACTCCAATCCTGTGGCCACCTGATGCGAAGAGCTGACTCATTGGAAAAGACCGTGATGCTGGGGAAGATTGAGGGCAAGAGGAGAAGGGGATGACAGAGGATGAGATGGTTAGATGGCATCACTGACTCAATCGACATGAGTTTGGGTAAACTCTGGGAGTTGGTGATGGACAGGGAGGCCTGGTGTGCTGCAGTCCATGGGGTCGCAAGGAGTCGGACAAGACTGAGGGACTGCACTGAACTGAACTGAATTCCTCTATGGATGTTTCAGACAGTGAGTCATTTGACTTAGTCCTTAATTCAAGAGTGTTATTAGTAATATCAGTTATATAGGTATGGGAGTTTTCCACCCTTCCACCCTATGTAATATTGGGTGAGTCTTAGGAATGTTAGGTTGGAATCAAAAGCCAATGTCAGTGAGCTGTAGCTTCTGGGAAATGAGCAGCTCTCATTCCTGTAACTCTTTTAAACCAGTCATTCGTGTGCCTCCTTCATGAGGATTCAGTGCAGCTGTGGTGCTGTTATCTCTCTGATAGGAACTCTAAGTCTCTGTAAAGCCCCAAATGTCTGTTACTTATCTTTATTTTACATTATACTATATTTCATTTACAGTGTTGTGTTTGTTATAGGTGTATAGCAAAGTGACACAGTCATATATATATATGAATTAACAAAAGCAGTTCCTGTCTTTTGATGGGATGCTCATGATTTATAACATAAATGGCATTATTTGGAGAGAGGGATAACTTAGGTATGGCATTGTGTTTTTTTTTTTTCTTTTTGCAGCTTGAGGCAGTTGTAAAATAACTTAATGTAGCTTGTTACAACTGTGTATTCTATAGTAATATTGAATGGTTTGCCTTGGAAACGAACAGAAATCATTCTGTCGTTTTTAAGATTGCATCCAAGTACTGCATTTCAGACTCTTTTGTTGACCATGATGGCTACTCCATTTCTTCTAAGGGATTCCTGCCCACAGTACTAGATATAATGGTCATCTGAGTTAAATTCACCCATTCCAGTCCATTTTAGTTCACTGATTCCTAGAATGTCAATGTTCACACTTGCCATCTCCTGTTTGACCACTTCCAATTTGCCTTGATTCATGGACCTAACATTCCAGGTTCCTATGCAATATTGCTCTTTACAGCACCGAACCTTGCTTCTATCACCAGTCACATCCACAACTGGGTATTGGTTTTGCTTTTGCTCCATCCCTTCCTTCCTTCTAGAGTTATTTCTCCACTGATCTCCAGTAGCATACTGGGCACCTACTGACCTGGGGAATTCCTTATTCACTATCCTATCATTTTGCCCTTTGATACTGTTCATGGGGTTCTCAAGGCAAGTATACTGAAGTGGTTTGTCATTCCCTTCTCCAGTGGACCACATTCAGCTGTGGTCCATGTGATCAGATCGACAAGTTTCCTTTGATTATGATATCAATATGCCTGCCCTCTGATGCCCCCTCGCAATACCTACCGTCTTATTCTGAAGAAGCTGAAGTTGAATGGTTCTATGAAAACCTACAAGACCCTTTAGAAATAACACCCAAAAAAGATGTCCTTTTCATTATAGGGGACTGGAATGCAAAAGTAGGAAGTCAAGAAACAGCTGGAGTAACAGGCAAATTTGACCTTGGAGCACGAAATGAAGCAGGGCAAAGGCTAATAGAGTTTTGTCGAGAGAAGGCAATGGTCATAGCAAACACCCTCTTCCAACAACACAAGAGAAGACTCTACACATGGACATCACCAGATGGTCAACACCGAGATCAGTTTGATTATATTCTTTGCAGCCAAAGATGGAGAAGCTGTATACAGTCAGCAAAAACAAGACCAGGAGCTGACTGTGGCTCAGATCATGAACTCCTTATTGCCAAATTCAGACTTAAATTGAAGAAAGCAGAGAAAACCACTAGACCATTCAGATATGACCTAAATCAAATCCCTTATGATTACACAGTGGAAGTGAGGAATAGATTTAAGGCACTAGATCTGATAGATAGAGTGCCTGATGAACTCTGGACGGAGGTTTGTGACATTGTACAGGAGACAGGGACCAAGACCATCCACATGGAAGAGAAATGCCAAAAAGCAAAATGGCTGTCTGAGGAGGCCTTACAAATAGCTGTGAAAAGAAGAGAGGTGAAAAGCAAAGGAGAAAAGGAAAGATGTAAGCATCAGAATGCAGAGTTCCAAAGAATAGCAAGGAGAGATAAGAAAGCCTTCCTCAGTGATCAACGCAAAGAAATAGAGGAAAACAACAGAATGGGAAAGGCAACAGATCTCTTCAAGAAAACTAGAGATTCCAAGGGAACATTTCATGCAAAAATGGGCTCAATAAAGGACAGAAATGGTATGGACCTAACAGAAGCAGAAGATATTAAGAAGAGGTGGCAAGAATACACAGAAGAACTGTACAAAAAAGATCTTCATGACCAAGATAGTCACGATAACGTGATCACTGACCTAGAGCCAGACATCTTGGAATGTGAAGTCAAGTGGGCCTTAGAAAGCATCACTACGAACAAAGCTAGTGGAGGTGATGGAATTCCAGTTGAGCTACTTCAAATCTTGAAAGATGATGCTGTGAAAGTGCTGCCCTCAATATGCCACCAAATTTAGAAAACTCTTCAGTGGCCACAGGATTGGAAAAGATCAGTCTTCATTCCAATCCCAAAGAAAGGCAATGCCAAAGAATGCTCAAACTACCGCACAATTGCACTCATCTCACACGCTAGGAAAGTCATGCTGAAAATTCTCCAAGCCAGGCTTCAGCAATATGTGAACCGTGAACTTCATGATGTTCAAGCAGGTTTTAGAAAAGGCGGAGGCACCAGAGATCAAATTGCCAACATCCGATGGATCATGGAGAAAGCAAGAGAGTTCCAGAAAAACATCAATTTCTGCTTCATTGACTATGCCAAAGCCTTTGACTGTGTGGATCACAATAAACTGTGGAAAGTTCTGAAAGAGATGGGAATACCAGACCACCTGACCTGCCTCTTGAGAAACCTGTATGCAGGTCAGGAAGCAACCGTCAGAACTGTACATGAAACAACAGACTGGTTCCAAATAGGAAAAGGAGTGTATCAAGGCTGTATATTGTCACCTTGCTTATTTAACTTATATGCAGAGTACATCATGAGGAACGCTGGGCTGGAAGAAGCACAAGCTGGAATCAAGATTGCCGGGAGAAATATCAATAACCTCAGATATGCAGATGACACTACCCTTATGGCAGAAAGTGAAGAGGAACTAAAAGCCTCTTGATGAAAGTGAAAGAGGAGAGTGAAAAGGTTGGCTTGAAGCTCAACATTCAGAAAACAAAGAACATGGCATCTGGTCCCATCACTTCATGGAAAATAGATGGAAAGACAGTGGAAACAGTGTCAGACTTTATTTTTTGGGCTCCAATATCACTGCGGATGCTGATGGCAGCCATGAAATTAAAAGACGCTTACTCCTTGAAAGGAAAGTTATGACCAACCTTGATAGTATATTAAAATGCAGAGACATTAGTTTGCCAACAAAGGTCCATCTAGTCAAGGCTATGGTTTTTCCCGTTGTTATGTATGGATGTGAGAGTTGGACTGTTAAGAAAGCTGATGGCCGAAGAATTTATGCCTTTGAACTGTGGTGTTGGAGAAGACTCTTGAGAGTCCCTTGTTCTGCAAGGAGATCCAACCAGTCCATTCTAAGGAAGATCGATCCTGGGTGTTCATTGGAAGGACTGACGCTAAAGCTGATACTGCAATACTTTGGCCAGCTCATGCGACGAGTTGACTCACTGGAAAAGACTCTGATGCTGGGAAGGATTGGGGGTGGGAGGAGAAGGGGACGACTGAGAATGAGATGGCTGGATGGCATCACCGACTCTGTGGACATGAGTTTGAGTGAACTCCGGGAGTTGGTGATGGACAGGGAGGCCTGGCGTGCTGTGATTCATGGGGTCACGGAGAGTCGGACACAACTGAGTGACTGAACTGAACTGAACTGAACTGAACTGAACAGTCCATGGGGGTCACAAAGAGTTGGAGACAACGACTGAAAAGCAGTAACATCCATAGTGTATATCGTCTGGATCCCAGTTCCCACTCCATCCCACCCTGCCCTTCTGCCTTGGTATCAGCATGTTTCTCCTCTATGTCTGTATCTCTGTTTCTGCCCTGAAACTCGGTTTATCTGTACCACTTCTCTAGAGTCCATATACTTGTGTTAACAGACAATATTTGTTTCCCTGTTTTTAATTTACTACACTCTGTCAGGCGGTCTGTAGGTCCAGCCACATCTTTGCAAATGACTATGGAGTGTTTCATAGTGTAAATCCAGTATTTTTGACTTGGAAACCCCATGAACAGAGGAGCGTGGTGGGCTACAGTCCACGGGATCACAAAGAGTAGGATGACTTAACAAGTAAACACCAGCAAAAGTAATGACATCTTTTTCCATCCTCTGTTAATGGACATATTGCTTGCTTCCATGTCCTGGCTATTGTACATGGTGCTGCTGAACAGTGGTGTGCATGTACCCTTTGGAATTACAGTTTTCTATGGGATTGTAAATTTCAACAAAGCTGTCAGAAGTACCTGATTCTCTCTAAAGGATTAAGAAGCAATTTAGATGGAAATACTTTAATATGAAGTAATATGATCCCAAGAGTCGAACACCACTTAGTGACTAAACCATCACCACTACCAACACATATGATCATGCGTCTGTGGATGGCTTTCTCTAAGCTTAGAGATATTTCTCCTTTACTTCTGCAAAAATTTTCTACTAAACCTTCTTGACCTGCAAACATATGGAACATTCTACTCAAATTCTTTAATAGATAAAGGACATTAGAAATTTTCAATTTATCATGTATTAATATTTGTAACACATCATTCAAGTTATCTGTGTATTTTACCAGAAATATTAATTCCAGAAACATAAATTTGTTTATAGTTCCCTTATATTCTTTATCTTATGAATTTGTGGTGATAATCCATTTTTTTTTAATTAACATCAGTTCAGTTCAGTTCAGTCGCTCAGTCGTGTCCGACTCTCCGCGACCCCATGAATCACAGCACGCCAGGCCTCCCTGTCCATCACCAACTCCCTGAGTTCACTCAAACTCATGTCCACAGAGTCGGTGTTGCCATCCAGCCATCTCATTCTCGGTCGTCCCTTTCTCCTCCCACCCCCAATCCTTCCTAGCATCAGAGTCTTTTCCAGTGAGTCAACTCGTCGCATGAGGTGGCCAAAGTATTGCAGTTTCAGCCTTAGCATCAGACCTTCCAATGAACACCCAGGATCGATCTCCCTTAGAATGGTCTGGTTGGATCTCCTTGCAGTACAAGGGACTCTCAAGAGTCTTCTCCAACACCACAGTTCAAAAGCATCAATTCTTCAGCGATCAGCTTTCTTAACAGTCCAACTCTCACATCCATACATGACCACTGGAAAAACCATAGCCTTGACTAGATGGACCTTTGTTGGCAAAATAATGTCTCTGCTTTTCAATATATTATCAAGGTTGGCCATTACTTTCCTTCCAAGGAGTAAGCGTCTTTTAATTTCATGGCTACAATCATCATCTGCAGTGATTTTGGACCACAAAAAAATAGTCTGACACTGTTTCCTCTGTTTTCCCATCTATTTCCCATGAAGTGATGGGACCAGATGCCATGATCTTTGTTTTCTGAATGTTGAGCTTCAAACCAACCTTTTCACTCCCCTCTTTCACTTTCATCAAGAAGCTTTTGAGTCCCTCTTCACTTTCTGCCATAAGGGTAGTGTCATCAGCATATCTGAGATTATTGATATTTCTCCCAGCAATCTTGATTCCAGCTTGTGCTTCTTCCAGCCCAGCGTTCCTCATGATGTACTCTGCATATAAGTTAAGTAAGCAAGGTGACAATATACAGCCTTGACGCACTCATTTTCATTGTTATCACAAATACACACAATCACACACATATGTATATGTGTGTATATGTGTTTGGGTATGTATGTTGTACACAGTCACACACATATGTATATATAGGTTTATGTGTATATATATATATATATATACATAAATTTATATAAATGTATATGATGTTTCAGAATTTTTAACTTGCTCATGCCAGGTCTTGCATTTCAACATTTCTTAAGAGATTCACCCTTTCATTCTGTCCTCAGTTGCCTTTGTGTTATCCACTCATCCAATCCCGCATTTCCAGATGTACTGTGAAGACGAGAGTCAGAACTTCAACTTCATTCACTCTGCTACACAAGTGGGAGAATTTAAACATTGCCCTTGACCTCCAACACTACCAATGAAGCCGTGGAAACGTTCATTACTGCAGTCTTTGACACTGGCCAGCTGTAGCCCATTTGGAAGCCATGTCTCTGCAGGAACAAAAACATTTATTCTGTTACATGTCACTTAGGTCTAGTGTTCTTTTCACTACTCTTAGACCATACCTCTGAACTTTGGCCCAACTCTTGGAATAAGTCTATATTTTGAGTATTTGCTAGACTTTGTAGATTGTCATCAGCTCGACCACCACGGGGAGCTGATCAGTGTGCTCTGCCCATGAGAGCAGGAATGTCCATTCCTTGGAAATACTAGCATCCCCTGGTCTTTGAAACTTAAGAGGCTGGAGGACCATCTTTAGGTGTTATGAAGATTTGCAGCTTCCTGTCTGAACTGTCAATCATTTTGTTTCTGCAAACACGACACCAACTTCATGATACTGTATTGGCTAAGAATCAGACGCTGCCCAACACTGATTACTAGTGAGCCAGTGGTTAAGAAATATCAGTCCTTCAGCTCAATTGCAGAAGTGCTGCTGTTGTCAGAATACTCATTTTCTCTCAGCTGTGGCCCATGGCACCTTACACTTTCTCTCTCTGAAGCTTAGAGAGTGGAACACAAGCTCCTTTCCTTTCCCTGTGATGAATAGAATGCTTTCTGCTGCTGCTGCTAAGTCACTTCACTTCTGTCCGACTCTGTGCAACCCCATAGACGGCAGCCCACCAGGCTCCCCCGTCCCTGGGATTCTCCAGGCAAGAATACTGGAGTGGGTTGCCATTTCCTTCTCCAATGCATGAAACTGAAAAGTGAAAGTGAAGTCACTCAGTCGTGTCCAACTATTCCCGATCCCATGGACTTCAGCCTACCAGGCTCCTCGGTCCATGGGATTTTCCAGGCAAGAGTACTGGAGTGGGGTGCCATCGCCTTCTCTGGTGATGCTTTCTAGGGACATCTTTCTTGACTAGACTGTCCACTCATGCTATCGAAAGAGAATCCATAACCCTTTCCTCTGTCCCAGGATGGTTTAGTCCTTTTTTTCCTCCTCCTTTGTAACCTCTAGTACATCTCTAGTTAATCTTCATCAGAAATGTCTCTGATGTAACACCTATTCTCTTAAAGTTATATGTTCCAGGATAGTTAAATGTAACATGAATATTTGTGCCTTTTAAAATCGAGGCCGTTCTGCACAGCTACACATAAGTCAATGGTGTATGGAATCAATTTATTTAAGTCCTCAGGAATAAAACACCACCAAGTAGGATGTGATTAGTGAACCGAGAGATGAGATGGGAGAGGGAGGGTGGGCGTGAAGAGAGAAGGATCACGTTCATCAGAAACCAGGAAAGTCGTCTTCGTGTTATTGATCTTGATTCCATGGAGACGTGTCTGGTCTCAGGGACTGTTTCTGTAGGTGAGTGAAACAGAAGCAAAGATTTAGAAGAGTCAACTGTGTGATGGCTGATGGGGTGAGCCTCAGGCAGTAGGCTGTCCAGGATACAGGGACCTAGTAGCTGATCCAATGTTAGAATCCTGGTGGACCTCAGGGGTCCACATTTCTATGACATGTGGGCATCCCTGGGGAATTTTCCCCAGGATGTACATACAGGGTGGCATTTCCCACTGTGCCTTGATTCTGGGAGTAGTGATTTCAGAATGCATGTTCCGGCTCTGAGATTGAAGCACGTGCCTCTAAGGCCACAAGTTTTTGCTTTGGAGTCTACAGTAGTTAATTTTTTTAATTTTTATTGCCGTATAGCTGATTTCTAATATTAGATTAGCTTCAGAGATACAGAAAAGTGAATAGTTTGTACTAATATAACGTGCAGTTTCTACGTATATACACAGTAATATCTGTGCTTGTTCCGATTTGCTTCCTGTTTAGGATTTTGCAGAGTATTACATAGTTCCCTCTGCTGTACTGTTAGATGTTTTTGGCTATCCATCCTTTATACAATAGTTTGTATCTGCTAGTCCCAAACTCCCCATCCTTCTCTTCCCCAAATCTCTACGTCTATGCATCTGTTTTGTAAACAAGTTCCTCTGTGCCTTATTTTAGATTCCACATAGACATGATATCATATGACATTTATCTTTCTCTTCTGACTGACTTACTTAGTATGACAATCTCTAGGTCCATCCATTTTGCTGCAAATGTGACGATTTCATTCTTTTTTATGGCTGAGTGACACTGCATTGTACCTACGTACTGCATCTTTCTTATCATAGTCAACTGGAAGCTAGTTTTCCATTGCTTTTCTTTTTTTCTTTCATTTTTTTTTTCCTCAACAGAAAATTAAAAGCCGCACTTTAGCCTACCTCAGTGTCGTTTTCTGAGGCTTAGTTGAGAAAGTTGAAAAATCTTGTTTTAAGTAAATCTTGTTCTGAAGGGGAATATGTAATTCACATCCATGTTTCAGACAGTGTGGTTGGAATGCCTTCACTGGTTCTGTCAGATTCACATGAGATTAAACACTGGTGTTGTAGAAAATGTGAGCTCTCTTTAATCCTTATTCTTCTGGAGGAGGGATGTGAGTGGGAATGCATGAAGTCAGTGCTGACAGGAACACTAATTAGTTTCCACCAACTTGTGGGGATTCCTGCTTATCTCTGATGACTCTGGTCTGCAAGATTCTTGGAGGATAAGAGCTTCTCTTGCAACACTGCTCGGCATTAATCAACCAACCAGTCTGCAATTTTATATGGCTCAAGAGAAGAGAAATTACCTAATGTAACAGAAGCAGCTCTCAACTGATAGAATGTAAATGATGAAGCCAAAAAAAAATTTTACCTACAAAATGTGTCAGGTATGAATTCACCATGTCCCTTTGCTGATTTATTTACTGGAATAGAATTCAGTTCAGTTCAGTTCAGTCGCTCAGTCATGACCGACTCTTTGCGACCCCATGAACCACAGCACGCCAGGCCTCCCTGTCCATCACCAACTCCCGGAGTACACTCAAACTCATGTCCACAGAGTCGGTGATGCCATCCAGCCATTTCATCCTCTGTCGTCCCCTTCTCTTCCTGCCCTCAATCTTTCCCAGCATCAGGATCGTCTCAAATGACTCAGCTCTTTGTGGAATAGCATTAGTAATAGACTACTTTCACTTACACTGGAGTTGAACTTTGTATCCACATGGAAGACAGTAATCTGGGGAAAGATCAAAAGGACAGGAAAAAAAGATCCACTGATTACTATCATTCCCCAGTATTTGCAAGGCTGTTTGTTTTTTAAGAAAGAAATTACATAAAAGATTATACTTATAGAGGGGAAAATTTTTAATGAATTTATTTGATTTCTGATAGTATGTTTACATCTCAGGTAAATGATATGTTTAGGGGAAAGTATAATTCCATTACCATTATTGATGAACTCCTCAATACTTTTCCCTTCAATCCCTTTATCTTTCAGCAGCGTCCAGAGTATCGGCAAGATGCTGTCATCAATATTCACTATAACAGAAAAGCACCACACAGAAAGCAGAATTTTGCCCATTAGGCCCCAGGGAAAATTCTGAATATAGAAAAAGAAGTTGAGTGTCCAAGTCAAATATTCACTTGCTATAAATTAATCCTCAGTTACCATAACCCATGAGCAAATGTCTGCTGTCTTAAGAATTCATTCTCGTCCCTTCCCGCAAGCATCAACAGCAGGAACCCAAAGACTGATAGGAGCTCCATGAATTTGGGGCTCCATCCATCAGAGTGCTCAGACTGTATTGTGAAACTGGTATAAAATGAAGAAATTGAGAGGGGCCTCTTTATAACCATGGCCTAAAATTGAGTTGTTAGAAAAAAATAAAAATAAAACCTAGAGATGAACACAATATTGCAATTTTCCTCCAATTAAAGAGAAACCATTTCTAAAACTGAGGTTTTTATTTTTAAATGTCCAATGGTGGGAATTAGTTAGAAATGCCTGATGATTTGATCCCCCCATGCCTATGAGCTTCCCTTTTTTGGTAAATTACATTCCAGGGTCCTGAACTCAGTGAACGTGAAGACCTAGGTCCTTAGACTGCATAACGGATATTGTCACCATATGCTAATTTTATGGATAAAAGTACTGACAATGGAAATACTTTATGACAATGTCGATGTGAAAATTAGGGTATCACACATACCCAGTATTTCAGTGAATTGTATCTCCTCGCCTTGGTCACTCACATATAGAACACATAGTATCCGAAGGGTGTCGGACTCATAAACCACTCTAAGTTCTTTTATCTTGGGATCTGTGAGAGAGAGAAAAGATACATATACACAAGCCCACCTTAATTTATTGTCACTTAGTTTTCTTGTGGCAAATTGAGTATTAGCTTTGGTGTATCATGTATTCATCTGTGTCCCACTGCATGAGTGGGCTGAATTTAACAGTTGCTATGACAGGAAGGAAAGCAGTTAAGACTTTTTCCCCTTTTCATGCGATTGATATGATACACTTAAATTGTAGCCTTATAGTACCCCTTCAGTTCAGTTCAGTTCAGTCACTCAGTCGTGTCCAACTCTTTGCGACCCCATGAATCACAGCATGCCAGGCCTCCCTGTCCATCACCAACTCCCAGAGTTCACTCAAACTCATGTCCATCGAGTCGGTGATGCCATCCAGCCATCTCATTCTCTGTCGTCCCCATCTCCTCCCGCCCCCAATCCCTCACAGCATCAGAGTCTTTTCCAGTGAGTCAACTCTTCAGTCATAACTTTCCTTGCAAGGAGTAAGCGTCTTTTAATTTCATGGCTGCAATCAGCATCTGCAGTGATTTTGGACCCCCCAGAAAATAAAGTCTGACTCTGTTTCCACTGTTTCCCCATCTATTTCCCATGAACTGATGGGACCAGATGCCATGATCTTTGTTTTCTGAATGTTGGGCCATGTAAAACTAGGAATGTTTTTTAGGGTCATCGTTAAGAATTTAGAGATGTAAATCTTAGCCAGCATTCCCATGACTTTGAACAGAAGCTACTGTAATGGTTGAACTCATGATGATTTCCTTGGATTCAAGTTATCCACCGGACCTTGTATGGAATAAGATTTTTTTTTTAATTGAAGGATAATTGCTTTACCAAATTTTGTTGTTTTCTGTCAAATCTCAGCATGAATCAGCCATAGGTATACATGTGTCTTCTCCCTGTTGAACCTCCCTCCCACCTCCCTCTCCATCCCACCCATGTAGGTTGACACAGAGCCCCTGTTTGAGTTCTCTGAGACATACAACAAATTCCCCTTGGCTCTCTTTTTTACATATGATAACGGAAGTTTCCCTGTTACTCTTTCCATTCATCTCACCCTCTCCTCCCCTCTCCCCACGTCCATAAGTCTATCTCTTCTCTATGTCTGTTTCTCCATTGCTGCCCTGCAAATAAATCCTTCAGTACCATCTTTCTAGATTCTGTATATGTGTATTAGTATACGATATTTGTCTTTATCTTTCTGGCTTACTTCGCTCTGTATAACAGGCTCTAGGTTCATTCACCTCATTAGAACTGACTCAGATGCGTTTGTTTTTTAAAATGAGTGACACTGATGTGCAGACTCAGGATACACCCTTAAGACGTCGTTTCATAGGGCTGTTGTAAATTATCTATTAGAAACTCATAAAATATACTGTCGACACATGTTGTTCTCATTGAGTGGATGCATACTTAGTCACTCAGTCATGTCTGACTCTTTGCGACTCCATGGACTGTAGCCCCCCAGTCTCTTCTGTCTCATTGAGTAACAGTCACAATTGAGTGGAGACCTCTAAGCCCCTCAAGTGTGTTTGAACCCTTGTATCATGACAAACTAAAGTGCTTGAAAATCTTAGGGACTGGAGATAGAACACCCCTCTGATTGTCAGCAGGATTAGAATTCAGATGTGTGAGATTATGGAAGGAAGTCATTCCAAGATTTCCACCCAAACAGTCTGACTAGTGAAACACTCATACTTACAGTCAGCAGCATAAGTGCTGACATCCTGCCTTTGTCCAATGACATGTATTTTTTCCCATTTTCCATTCGACCTGAAAAATCAAATATATTCAAGATGGTTGATTAAGATAATGAAAAAATCTGACCGATAATGAGTATTTTCTTTGTTTCACCACAAAGATTAAGTATGAGGTGTCACCTTGGTTCTTGTGGACAACGTGATGCTCTCATTTGTCAAGTCACTATCAAGTGACAAGGATGGCTTGACTACACATTAAATCTGAGCAGTAGTTCCAGAGATAAACTGCAAATACAAAGCAACTATGCTGAAAGTAAATAAGCATGTAGAAATCTAGAACTTAGGAAAAAATAAAGACAACATAACTTTTTAAAAAACACTTCCTGGAAACAATATAGCCATCATAACACTCTTTGTGGGTTCTCATAACCCTGGCTATGACTCATTATTAATAAGAAAAAATCGCTAAAAATTAAAGAATGAAATGTTTGACTTTATCAAAACACACACTTTTCCCATCACAACAACATGTGCGGATTAAACACTGAAAGACACAATATGTAGGCACGTATATTGACATGTGTACACACACAGGCAAACAGACAAGGACACATGATACGCTTATATGACATAAAGAAATTATATATATATATAGTATATTATACGTACAAGTTGTAAGCTGTATAACAGAAAGATTTGACTGACTTCGTATACATCATGCGTGCAAAAAGAGCATTTGACATATATGAAGCATGAGCATGAAAGAAACAGTAAAGCTGAAATAACCCAAAAAGAATTGGATTAATTTTTTATTAACATCTTCAGAAAGAATGTGCACAAAGAATTGTATTCACGGTCATTAGTCATTATGAAAATGCATTGAAGTTACTCAAAAT
This sequence comes from Moschus berezovskii, assembly GCF_049115385.1. Lineage (NCBI taxonomy): Eukaryota > Metazoa > Chordata > Mammalia > Artiodactyla > Moschidae > Moschus > Moschus berezovskii. Next base: position 2,692,930 of record NC_142488.1, on the reverse strand, counting down.
AACCACAAAGTGGGAACACAACCACTTTCCAGTAACTGCGAAATGTTGCCCAGGGGCTAAGCCATAAGAATCTGCCTGCAATGCAGGAGCCACAGAGGACCATGCTCAATCCCTCAGACAGGAAGATGCCCTGGTGGAGGGCATGGCAACCCACTCCAGGATTCTTGCCTTGAGAATCCCATGGACAGAGGAGCCTGGTGGGCTACAGTCCAAGGGGATGCAAAAAGTTGGACATGACTGAAGCAACTGAGCATGCATAGCACATACAACATTTTATCAATGAAAACATCCTTTAACTTGGCTTGAAAAATGTGATTCTCTGCATGTGCAGATCAGAGATAAATTTTTTTTTACATTATGCTGAGTGATGGAAGCCAGGGAAAATGATGCAGGTCTCATAATCTTGTTACCTGTGGCTCAAGGGGTAGACATTTAATGGTGAGGAAAAGGATACTTTTGGCAGAGATGGAGGAATTTTATATCTGGATTATGGAGGTAATGAAAAAGTTGGCACATGTCAAAACAGAACTGTGCCCTCCACAAAGGTTCATATAATTACATATAAATACACTTTAGTAGAGTTTATTTTGCAGAGTAGCCACATGAAAATTCAAGCATAGAGTTGAAAAGTTTAAAAATCAGCAAAGCGGAAGATGATAATGGTGTTCTAAAATTATTAGTGAAAAAAATATATCTCCTCAGATGGAATATATATATATATATACATACTCTATATATACACACATATAGAACATGTATGTGTAATGTGTGCTCCTGTGTCTGTAGTCTATATCTGTATATGTGGTTGTAATTGATTGTAAGTATACTATGAAATATACATATATGATATATAATATATGAACATTTACACCTTTATATACCTTTAAACCAGTTTCTCTAAGAAGAAATCTCTTAGTTGTTATTTCTTAATATTTTTATTCCTCCATATACATCCCTGAGTTTGCATGCTCTTAGTGAACACTCTGCAGTGTTGTGGACATTCCCTGAGTGGTCCTTGGGGCTGTGAGGCTTTAGTAAACTCAGTGGTGATGAAACCTCCTGTGAGGAAGCCCCGCGGGCAGAGCTCACTGTGTGCTCTCCCCCCACCTTCGGCTTCTGGGCTTAGTGGGAACCGTCTCTTACAGATTCCACAGGAAGGGATCAAGCCCCTTGTGGGGACTGTGGGTTCCAGGACACGAGCCTCTTCCCACTGCCCTATCCCTCTTTATTGGAATGAGTTGAGGCTAGTGGAGATTCTGGGAACCATCCCCCGTAAGAAAAGTCTCCAGGATATTCCCTGGAGCCTCACAGGGGAATTGCCCTCCCCCCAGCTCAGAGACCCTGCTCAGCCCCACAGCTCAGGGGGCCCTGCTCTCAACATCACCCAGAGAGCTCTTGCAAATGGGAGAGACACACCCTCCCTCAGGCTCAAGGTTTACAGCTGTTTTCCTTCTGGGTGATTTTTACTTACCTGTCATATAAATCGAACTCTACTGTGCCCTTGCTATCATCAAACACATGATGACATAAGTAAACGGAGAATGGCACCTTCACTGGGTTACTGGTTACAAAGTACACGATTCTCCATCTTCCTGAAAGCTGACAGCAAAAAGCCCATCAGAAATGTTTGTTCTTGTCTTTCTGTTTCATCTAGCATCATATTACCAAAGAGCGCTCTCACTTGTGCAACTCAGCACACATTATCTAGCTTGACTGATCAAAGCAGGATTGAAAAAATAACGTAAAATGAAAGCAAGAGTGAAACAAGGAATTGAGACATCTCTGAGAGAGCTTGGTCTCTGATGTCCAATATGTGAGGTCAAATCCAACAGTTGTTGGCTGATCCTCTTTCTCTGTTACAAGAGTAGGAAAAATGCATGAGAGTCAATTAATACACAATTGAGATGATACAGACACCAAACAGAACAGTTATAGGGTGAGTTAACAGAGCAATATTGAGTTGAAGGGAGATGGATAGGCTTAAAGATTCACATAACAAAACAACAAAAGGGACACACACACACACACAGCCGAAGACCTCCTCCCAGTTCAGACCATTCCTGGTACCTCTGAGACACTTTGCACATCTTCATTTTCTTGGGCAAAACAAATCACACCAAGGAGAAGAGTCAGGAACAGAACCTTCATCTTGTCTCTCCTGGTCCTTCGTCTGTCAAGCCTGAGGGTGTCCGAGTCGTTGGAGAGGATGGGAGTTGTGCCACTTTTTATAGGATCGTTATGCTAGTGTGATGCATCATGAACCAATGGTTGTTTCTCCTAAGACCAAGGTTACAAAGAAGCCATCTTCAGTATCCTGCTTGACAGGGATGAACTTTTATGACATTTTGTCATTTTAATCATGAGGATTGTTTTAGATGAAGGTTGAGTGAATCTGAACATTTGACCTTTAGAGTGAGTGAGAAATTACAATACACATGTATATTTCAGGTCAGGAATATTTATTTTCTTTTACATCTTCAGATCCAAAATGGGATAAACTGTCCAGAAGACATATTCCCAACTCAGTCTTATTTCTATAACACTGAAGAGAGAGTTTTAGGCATATTTTCTTAAACAAAAATTCAATGTGTGGTTTGGTTAACAAAGTTAAATTATTTCCTTTGAGACCCTTTGAAAGCCTCATATTTCTCTGAGGCGGTGATAACATCACCACCAAGTGTTTATCACTTCTTCTGCCCCACATCAGACTCTGTCCTTCTTTTAACTAAGAGGATGATACATCATGCGACTCTTAACCTCATCTGAAGAAGCCATGGTACCCGTTCATTTCTGTCACTCCTTTTCCAAACACTCTTTACCCACCTAATCTAGAATGTATCACTTCCTTCATGACTCAATGGTTTTTCAGGGAAGTGAGAAAGCAAGAGAGTAGTTCTTATAATTACTAGAATTTTGAAGGAAAAAGCGAATTTCCCAACTATAAATGTCTAGTTATGTTCAAGGTCTCTTAAATAGTCAAGGAATCTGTTCTTTGCCATTTTTCTCAACCACGAATCTTACTTCCCTGACCAGGAAAGGAAGCAGCAGTCCCTGCAGTGGAAGTGTAGAGTTTTAACAACAGACGACCACAGTATTCCTGATTCACTGTGTTTCCTAAGCGGGGGGGGGCAGTGTTCTTTGTGAGAAAATTCGGGCAACCATGTATATAACAGGGGCATTTCTTGGTGAAAAGAAAGAACTAAGAATCCTGAATCCAGGGCCATGTCCAATGGTCATTCGGTCACATGCAGGAGAGTATGGTTGCAAAAGTAGGGGTCCTAGTCAGCACCATCCAGTGGACAAGGAGGAAAGCTCTAGAAGGTAAGGGGCACTGGCCCAGGTGTGTCTAGAAGACAGTCACACCCTGACAGCGATTGTTTGTCCTTGAGGCTTGTGACGACAGGGAAAGGCAGCCACAAGGTTCGTTACACAAGTGAAAGTATTTGTTCCTCAGCTGTCTCTGACTCTTTGCAACCTCCTGGACTCTAGCACATCAGGCTCCTCTTTTCAGGGAATTCTCCAGGCAAGAATATTTGAGTGGATTACTATGCCCTTCTCCAGAGGATCTTCCCAACCCAGGGATTCACCTGGGTCTTCTGCACTGAAGTCAGCTTCTTTATCATCTGAGCCACTAGGGAAACCCAGTTAGACAAACAGGATTGTATAAGGGTGGAGGGAAGACCTCCATCTTTTTCTCTAGGGAGTGCCCACATAGAATAGCGTAACACAGATCCGGGATTCTTCTGACATAGGAACCTCTGTTCTACATTTCAACATAGCTTCGAAGGGTGCCCATTAGTCTGACTCAGAGCAGATTGACCATTTTTCCACTAAATGTCAGAGGAACACTTTGAGGTGCTCCAACTCATGTCCATCGAGTCGGTGATGCCATCCAACCGTCTTATCCTCTTTCGTCCCCTTCTCCTCCCACCTTCAATCTTTGCCAGCATCAGCCCAAGTAAAACACTGGCCAACACTCAAAGTGAGTAGACGAGGCAACATCTATACTTAATGTCAAGTTTTCCTGCCAGAAATCCTCACCACTCGGAACGTCTTTGAGTTCATATTGCCATTGAAGAATCTCTTGAACCTCCCCAAGTGGAGAGGAAAATAGAGATATTAAAAAAAAAACAGTGTCCTGTCCATGACCTTCTGAATACTTGTGGAAACTTTCAGGCTTCCAGGTTGATGTGGACAGCAGGAAATCTCCTGGAGATGTCAGAGAAGACCGGTCCCATAGAGAAAGATCCATTGTGTCTCCCCACTGGGCACCTTTGTTTTCATGTTCCCGTAATGGTATTGATCGGTCAGTATCTGTTTTCTTTCTGTCATGCGTGTTATGTGGATCTCTATTGAATGGTGGACAATTAATTCCTTTGTGGGTGTTTCAGTCAGTCAGCCTCTTGACATAGCCCTTAATCAGGTGTTTTATTATTGAAATCAGTTATATAGGAATTCTGGAGGAGGAAATGGTAATCCACTCCACTATTCTTGCTTGGAAAATCCCATGGATGGAGGAGCCTGTTAGGCTACAGTACATGGGGTCACAAAAGGTTGGAAACGACTGGGCGACTTCATTCTCTCACTCACTCATATAGGAATCAGGGCTTAACACCCTCCACCCTATGGTAATAATGGGTGACACTTAGCTAAAGTTATGTTGGAGACAAAGTTCAGTTCAATTCAGTCATTCAGTCGTGTCCTACTCTTTGCAAACCCATGAATCACAGCATGCCAGGCCTCCCGGTCCATCACCAACTCCCAGAGTTCACTCAAACTCATGTCCACAGAGTCGGTGATGCCATCCAGCCATCTATTCTCTGTCGTCCCCTTCCTCTCCTGCCCCCAACCCTTCGCAGCACCAGACTCTTTTCCAGTGAGTCAACTCGTCGCATGAGGTGGCCAAAGTATTGGAGTTTCAGCTTTAACATCAGTCCTTCCATTGAACACCCAGTACTGATCTCCTTTATTTATTTATTTTTTAAAAGTTAGCTGCTCTTCTTTTATTTATTTATTTATTGGAGGCTAATTACTTTACATTATTGTATTGGTTTTGCCATACATTGCCATGAATCTGCCCCAGCTGTACATGTGTTCCCCATCTTGAACCCCCCTCCCACCTCCCTCCCTATCCCATCCCTCTGGTTCATCCCAGTACACCAGCCCTGAACATCCAGTATCATGCATTGAACCTGGACTGGTGATTCATTTCACATATGATAATATACATGTTTCAATGCCATTCTCACAAATCAACCCACCCTCGTCCTCTCCCACAGAGTCCAAAAGACTGTTCTATACATCTGTGTCTTTTTTACTGTCTTGTATACAGGGTTATCACTACCAACTTTCTAAATTCCATATATATGCGTTACTATACAGTCTTCATTCCAATCCCAAAGAAAGGCAATGCCAAAGAATGCTCAAACTACAGCACAATTGTACTCATCTCAAACACTACTATAGTAATGCTTAAAATTCTCCAAGCCAGGCTTCAACAATACATGAACCGTGAAATTCCAGATGTTCAAGCTGGTTTTAGAAAAGGCAAAGGAACCAGAGATCAAATTGCCAACATCTGCTGGATCATGGAGAAAGCAAGAGAGTTCCAGAACAATATTTATTTCTGCTCCATTGACTATGCCAAAGCCTTTGACTGTGTGGATCACAATAAACTGTGGAACGTTCTGAAAGAGATGGGAATACCAGACTACCTGACCTGCCTTTTGAGAAACCTGTATACAGGTCAGGAAGCAACAGTTAGAACTGCACATGGAACAACAGACTGGTTCCAAATAGGAAAACGAGGACGTCAAGTCTGTATATTGTCACCTTGCTTATTTAACTTATATGTAGAATACATCATGAGGAACGCTGGGCTGGAAGAAGGAAAAGCTGGAATCAAGATTGCTGGGAGAAATCTCAATAACCTCAGATATGCAGATGACACCACCCTTATGGCAGAAAGTGAAGAGGAACTCAAAGGCCTCTTGGTGAAAGTGAAAGGGGAGAGTGAAAAGGTTGGCTTGAAGCTCAACATTCAGAAAACTAAGTTCATGGCATCTGGTCCCATCACTTCACGGGACGTAGATGGGGAAACAGTGGAAACAGTGTCAGACTTTTTTGGGGGAGGCTCCAAAATCACTGCAGATGGTGATTGCAGCCATGAAATTAAAAGGCGTTTACTCCTTGGAAGGAAAGTTATGACCAACCTAGATAGCATATTAAAAAGCAGAGACATTACTTTGCCAACAAAGGTCCGTCGATTCAAGGCAATGGTTTTTCCCGTGGTCATGTATGGATGTGAGAGCTGGACTGTGAAGAAAGCTGATCGCCGAAGAATTGATGCTTTTGAACTGTGGTGCTGGAGAAGACTCTTGAGAGTCCCTTGGACTGCAAGGAGATCCCACCCGTCCATTCTAAAGGATATCAATCCTGGGTGTTCATTGGAAGGACTGATGCTAAAGCTGAAACTCCAATACTTTGGCCACCTCATGTCAAGAGTTGACTCACTGGAAAAAACTCTGATGCTGTGAGGGATCGGGGGCAGGAGGAGAAGTGGACGACAGAGGATGAGATGGCTGGATGGCATCACCGACTCGATGGACATGAGTTTGAGTGAACTCCGGGAGTTGGTGATGGACAGGGAGGCCTGGCGTGCTGTGATTCATGGGGTCGCAGAGAGTAGGACACGATTGAGCGACTGAACTGAACTGATATTGTATTGGTCTTTCTCTTTCTGGCTTACTTCACTCTGTATAATAGGCTCCAGTTTCATCCACCTCACTAGAAATGATTCAAATGTATTCTTTTTAATTGCTGAGTAATACTCCATTGTGTATATGTACCAAGCTTTCTTATCCATTTGTCTGCTAATGGACATCTAGGTTACTTCCATGTCCTGGCTATTATAAATAGTGCTGCGATGAATATTGGAGTACATGTGTCACTTTCAATTCTGGTTTCCTTGGTGTGTATGCCCAGGAGTGTGATTGCTAGGTTGTATGGCAGTTCTATTTCCAATTTTTTAAGGAATCTCCACACTGTTCTCCATAGTGATTGTACTAGTTTGCATTCCCACCAACAGTGTAAGAGGGTTCCCTTTCCCCACACCCTCTCCAGCATTTATTGCTTATAGACTTTTGGATAGCAGCCATGCTGACTGGCGTGAAATGGTACCTCATTGTGGTTTTGATTTGCATTTCTCTGATTATGAGTGATGTGGAGCATCTTTTCATTTGTTTGTTAGCCATCTGTATGTCTTCGTTGGAGAAATGTCTGTGTTTGGCCCACTTTTTGATTGGGTGGTTAGAATGGACTGGTTGGAACTCCTTGCAGTCCAAGCGACTCTCAAGAGTCTTCTCCAACACCACAATTCAAAAGCATCAAATCTTCGGCGATCAGCTTTCTTCATAGTTCAACTCTCACATCCACACATGACCATTGGAAAAACCATAGCCTTGACTCGAAGGACCTTGGTTGGCAAAGTAATGTCTCTGCTTTTTATTATGCTCTCTATGTTGGTCATAAGTTTCCATCCAAGGAGTAACGTGTTTTAATTTCATGGCTGCATTCACCATCTGCAGTGATTTTGGAGCCAAAAAAAAAAAAGTCTGACACTGTTTCCACTGTTTCTGCATCTATTTCCCATGAAGTGATGGGACCAAATGCCATGAACTTAGTTTTCTGAATGTTTACCTTTAAGCCAACTTTTTCACTCTCCTCTTTCACTTTCATCAAGAGGCCCTTTAGTTCCTCTTCACTTTCTACCATAAGGGTGGTGTCATCTGCACATCTGAGGTTATTGATATTTCTTCTGGAGATCTAGATTCCAGCTTGTGCTTCATCCAGCCCGACATTTCACATGACGTACTCTGCATATAAATTAAATAAGCAGGTTGACAATATACAGTCTTGCGTTCTCCTTTCTCATTTCAGAACCAGTCCATTGTTCCTTGTCCAGTTCTAACTGTCGCTTCTTGACATGCATACAGGTTTCTCAAGAGGCAGGAAAGGTCACCTGATATTCCCATCTCTTTAAGAATTTTCCACAGTTTGTTGTGATCCACACAGTCAAAGGCTGTTCAAACATATATATTTTATATATATATATAATTCTCTAGTTTTTCTTATAATCCAGCAGATGTTGCCAATTTGATCCCTGGTTCCTCTGCCTTTTTAAAACCAGCTTGAACATCTGAAAAGTCCTCAGTTGACATACTGTTGAAGCTTAGCTTGGAGAATTTTGAGTATTACTTTGCTTGTGTGTGAAACGAGTGCAATTGCGTGGTACTTAGAATATTTTTTGGCATTACCTTTCTTTGGGATTGGAATGAAAACTGACCTTTTCCAGTCCTGTGGTCCCTGCTGAGTTTTCCAAGTTTGGTGGCATGTTGAATGTGACACTTTCACAGCATCATCTTTTCGGATTTGAAATAGCTCAGCTGTAATTTCATCATTTCCACTAGCTTTGTTCATAGTGATGTTTCCTAAGGCCCACTTGACTTTGCACTCCAGGGTGTCTGGCTCTAGGTGAGTGATCATGTCATCGTGGTATTGCCAAATAAATCCCTGTATATTAGTCTTTAGATGAAGAATAAAGGAAAATTAGAGCTAAGAGTCTGTTTGCATCCTATTTTGGAAAGAAGGAGTATTTTCATAGAGAAGGTTTTGAGTGGTGCCCTGAGGAAAGTTGGAAGAGTGAGTTTAGTGTGAATCTGTGAGAGGAACACAATACGACTCACAAAAAGAAAGTACAAGTGAGTTTTGAAAGGTCTCCTTGGTTGCTTGTATCTATTAAAATCCTACAGGTGTGTTCACTTTATTTTTGAAAGAATTTTTTTAATGGGGACCTATTTTTAACACTTTATTGCACTTGTTGTAATTTTGCTTCTGTTTTTTGGTTTGGGTTTTTGCCTCTGAGGCATGCATAAAGTTAACTCCCCAGTCAGGGAGTAAACCAACATCCTATGGATGGAAGGCTAATTCCTCATTTCTGGACCATCAGGGAAATCCCTTGAAGTACTTTCACTGTGATAAGGAATTTCATTTAAAGGAATTATGTGACAATTGAAACATACAAAAGGTATTAACTGGTTTGTTGATTGTGGTGCTGAAACATTTAGAAATAGATTTAACGGTCTCATAGAGGTATTCCTCATACATAGTGGGAAATAAAAGAAATTGGATTCATAAATTAGATCTCTATGAATCAGGACAATCTGTAAAAGTATTAGTTTTGAAATAAACAGAAACATGATGCTCTTTATCTTTTACTTCTCATGTAAGTGTAAAATAAAACTGCTGTTCACGATGTGAGTATGTTATATATAGCAAATATTCAGTTCAGTTCAGTTCAGTTCAGTTCAGTTCAGTCGCTCAGTCGGGTCCGACTCTTTGCGACCCCATGAATCATAGCACGCCAGACCTCCCTGTCCAATACCAATTCCCGGAGTTCACTCAAACTCATGTCCATCGAGTCAGTGGTGCCATCCCGCCATCTCATTCTCTGTTGTCCCCTTCTCCTCCCGCTCCCAATCCTTCCCAGCATCAGAGTCTTTTGCAGTGAGTCAAATCGTCGCATGAGGTGGCCAAAGTATTGGAGCTTCAGCTTTAGCATCAATCCTTCCAATGAACACCCAGGATTGATCTCCTTTAGAATGGACTGGTTGGATCTTCTTGCAGTCCAAGGGACTCTCAAGAGTCTTCTCCAACACCACAGTACAAAAACATCAATTGTTCGGCGATCAGCTTTCTTCCCAGTCCAACTCGCACATCCATACATGACCACTGGAAAAACCATAGCCTTGATTAGACGGACCTTGGTTGGCAAAGTAACGTCTCTGCTTTTTAATATGCTATCTAGGTTGGTCATAACTTTCCTTCCAAGCAGTGTCTTTTAATTTCATGGCTGCAATCAGCATCCACAGTGATTTTAGAGCCGCAAAAAATAAAGCCTGACACTGTTCCACTGTTTCCCCATCTATTTCCCATGAAGTGATGGGACCAGATGCCATGATCTTTGTTTCCTGTATATATATATATATATATAACGGTTATAAAATTTTGTTGGAGCATAGTTACTTTACATTGCTGTGTCGTTTCTGCTTGCAGCATAGTGAATCAGCTATATGTATACATATTGGTCAAGTATGGATGTGATAGTTGGACTGGGAAGAAAGCTGAACACCGAAGAATTGATGCTTTTGAACTGTGGTGTTGGAGAAGACTCTTGAGAGTCCCTAGGACTGCAAAGAGATCCAACCAGTCCATCCTAAAGGAAATCAGTCCTGGGTGTTCATTGGAAGGACTGATGCTAAAGCTAAAACTCCAATACTTTGGCCACCTCATGCGAAGAGTGGACTCACTGGAAAAGACTCGGATACTGGGAGGGATTGGGGGCAGGAGGAGAGGGGGACAAGAGAGGATGAGATGGCTGGATGGCATCACTGACTCGATGGACATGAGTTTGAGTGAACTCCGGGAGTTGGTGATGGACAGGGAGGCCTGGCGTGCTGTGATTCATGGGGTCACAAATAGTCGAACATGACTGACTCAACTGAACTGACTACCAATTAAGCCATGGAAACATTCATTACTGGTACCTTTGACATTGGCCAGCCAGAGCCTATTTGAAAGCCATGTCTATGTAGGAGGTAAAACATTTATTCTCTTACATATCACTTGAGTCTAGCTTTATTTTCCCAGCTCTTGGACCAAATCTCTGAGCTTTGGCCCAACCTTTGCAATACCTTCTGTTTCTTGAGACCATTCGATCCTCCAGATTTTAAAGAGCTAGAACGCCATGGGGAGCTGACCATTGTGCTTTGCCCATGACTCCTGGGATGTCCAGTCCTTGGAAATTCTAGCAGTCCCTGCTCTTTGAAGCACAAGAGGCTGAAAATCCATCCTTAGATGCTTTGAACAGTTCCACCTTCCTGTCTAGCTGTCTGTCATCTTGTTCCTCCAAGCACTGCACTGACTTCATGATACTATGAGTTGCCCAAAGCTCAGCTGCTGCCCAACATTGATTACTAATGATCCAATAGTTAACAAATATCAGTCCTTCAGCTCAATTGCAAAAGTGCTGGTGCAGTCAGAATACTAATTTTCACCTCAGTTATAGCCCCTGGCATCTTATAATTTCTCTCTATGAAACTCAGAGAGTGGAACACAAGCTCCCTTCCCTGTGATGAATATGTTGCTTCCTAGGGACATCTTTCTGGAGCAGACTGCCCCCTCCCACTACAGTAAGAGGATCCAGAACCATGTCCCCTGTCCTGTGATGGTTTAGTAATTTTTTATCCATCTCCCCTGGACACCGCTAGGACGTCTCTAGTTAATCTTCATCAGAACTGTCTCTGACGGAAGCCCTATTCCCTTAAAGGCGTGTGTTCTTGGTAGCTCAATTTAATGTGTATATTTGTGCCTTTTAGAATCGAGGACTTTTTGCACACATACACCTAGTTGAGTGTGTTAAACCAATTTATTTAAACCCTCGGAAATCAAACACCACCAAGCAGGATGTAATTAGAGACCAGGAGAGATGAGATGGGAAATGGAGTGTGAGTGTGAAGAGAGAAGGATCATGTAGATCAGGAACCGGGAACGTCGTCTTCGTGTTGTTGATCTTGATTCCATGGAGATGAGAACGTGTCTGGTCTCAGAGACTCCTTCTGTAGGTGAATAAAACAGAAACAAAGGTTTAGTAGAGTTGATTGTGTCACAGATGACAGGGGTGAGCCTCAGTGAGGAGGCTGTCCAGGGTCAGGAGCTGGTAGCTGATCCAGTGTCAGAATCCCAGTGGACCTCACTAACCCACATTTCTATGATGTAGCTGGGGGTCCATGTGGAATTTCCCCCAGGATGTACATATATGGCACATTTTCCCATGAGATCAATTCTAGGAGGAATGATTTCCAAGTTCATGTCATGTGAATGGTTCATCTAAAGATGGTTTCCAGACTCTGTGATGGGAGTAAGCTCCTCTAATTCCACAAATTTTGTCTTTGGGGTCATCAAGAATCAATTTTTAAATTTTTATTTTATATTGAAATATAGTTAATTCATAGTAATGTATTAGTTTCACAGATACAGCAAACTGAATAGTTTATACATACACATATTGGTATCCGTTTTTTTTCAGATTTTTTTCCGTGTGGGTATTTACAGAATATCACATGTAACACCCTGTGCTATACAGTAGGACTTTCTAGTCTGTCCATCTTGTATATAATACTTTATGTCTGCTAACCCCAAACTCCCAATCCTTCTCTTCTCCAGCCTTTTGTCCCTTGGCAAACACAGGTCCGTTCTGCCTATGGATCTGTTTCTGTTTTGTAAATTACTTCCTTCATTTTATAGTTTAGATTCCACATATAAGTTATACCATGTTATATTTATCTTTTCTTTATGATTCACTTGACTGAGTATGATAATCTCTAGCTGCATCCATGTTTCTGCAAATGGCATGACTTCATTCTTGGTTATGGCTGAGTAATATTCCATCATATGTATATATAGAGTATATTTTTCTTACCATATTCACCTGGAAGCCAACGTTTTTATTTCCTTTTTTTTCTCAAAAGAAATTTAAAAGCCAATATTTAGCCTATATCAGTGTCATTTTCAAACAGCTCTGAGGCTTAATTTAGAAAGTTTAAAGATCTACTTTAAGAAAATCACCTTCTGAAGGAGAATATAATTCAAATGCATGTTTCAGACAGTATGGTTGGAAAGCCTTCACTGGTTCTGTCAGAATCATGTGAGATTGAACACTGGTCTTGTAATAAATGTGAGCTCTCTCTAATCCCAGTTCTCCTGGAGGAGGGATGTGTGTGGACAACCATGAGGTCAGGAGTGACAGGAACACTAATTAGTTTCCACCAACTTGTGGGGATTCCTGCTTCTCTCTGATGACTCTGGTCTGCAAGATCCCTGAAGGATAAGAGCTTCTCTCCAAAGCTCTCAGCATTAATCAGCCAACCAATTTATTATTTAATGTGACTCAAGAGAAGAGGCATAACCTAGTGTAACAGAAAAGCTCTCTACTGATAGAATGTAAGTGGTTGGGGTGAAAAAAATTTTACCTGCAAAACTGTGAAGGTGTGAAATCACCATGTGTTCTTACTGATTGATTTACTGGAGTAACATTAGTAATCGACTATTTTCACTTACACAGGAGTTGTTGAAGAGTATATCCACAGGGGGGACAAACACCTGGGGAAATATCAAAATGACAGGAAAAAAAGATCCACTGATTACTATCATTCCCCAGTATTTGCAAGGCTTTCTTTTAAAAAAAAAAGAAAGAAAGAAATTTTATAAAAGATTTCTTATGGAGAGAGAGTTTGTTAATGAATTGATTTTATTCCTGATAGTATATTTACATATCACATAAATGATGTGTTTAGGAAAAAGTATAATTTCATTACCAATTCCAAATATCTCCGCAATACATTTTCCGTCAGCCGCTTTCATCCTCTTGAGTATCTCCAAGGCTTTCTCGTCAATATTTACTATAACAGAAAACACAACACAGAAAGCAAAATTTTGCCACTTAGATCCCATGGAAAATTCTGAATGTAGAACAAGAAGTTAAGTGTCCAAGTCAAATCTTCACTTGATATAAATTAATCCTCAGTTATTTCCTGTAACACAGATGTCTGCAGTCTGTCTTAAGAAATAATCCTTGTCCAAGTCTGTAACTAGATCCCGTCAGCATCAAGAGCAGAACCCCAAAGGCTCACAGGAGCTCCATGAATTTGGGGCTCCACCTATCACAGTGCTTAAGAGTTTATTGTGAAACTGGTACAAATTGAAGACATTGAGAAGGGTCTCTTTGTAGCCACGGCCTGAAATTAATTGAGGTGTTAAAAATAAAACCTAGAAACGAACGCAATATTGCAATTTTCCTTCAATTAAAAAGAAATTATTTCTACTACGTTTTTCAGTTTGTTGATGTCAACAGGTGGAAATTGTTTAGAAATGTCTGCCGATCTAATTCCCCACCCCCTACAAACTTCTCTTTCTTGGTAGATTGCATTCCAGGGTCCTTACCTCAGTGAACATAAACACCTAGGTCCTGTGGACTGCATAATGGATATTGTCACCACATCCTGATTTTATGAATAAAAATCCTGACAATGGCAATGCTTCATGACAATGTCAATGTGAAAATGAGGGTAACATACATACCCAGTATTTCAGTGAATCGTATCACCTGGCCTTGTTCATCCACATATACAACACATACTATCCGAACGGTGTCAGACACATCAGTAATTATAATTTCTTTTATCCAATCACCTGTGAGAGAGAGAAAAGATACATATACGCAACCGCACCTTAATTTATTGTCGGTTAGACTTAGTGCAGCAAATTGAGGATATTAACAGTGGTACACGCTATATTGATGTGTTTCTCACTCCATGGGTGGGCTGAATGCTACAGTTTTTATGACAGCAAGGAAAGCAGGGAAGACTTCTTTAGTCCCAACTTTTCATACAACTGATCTGATGCACTTCAACTGGTCAAATATGCACCCCTTAGGCCATGTTAGTAATGTTGTTTAGGGCCATTATCAGTTCAGTTCAGTTCAGTCGCTCAGTCATGTCCGACTCTTTGTGACCCCATGAATCACAGCACTCCAGGCCTCCCTGTCCATCACCAACGCCCGGAGTTCACTCAAACTCGTATCCATTGAGTCGGTGATGCCATCCAGCCATCTCATTCTCTGTCGTCCCCGTCTCCTCCCACCCCCAATCCCTCCCAGCATCAGACTCTTTTCCATTGAGTCAACTCGTCATAGGAGCTTATAACTATAAATCTTAGCCAGCATGCCCATGGCTTTGAACAGTAGCTGCCTTTATGGTTGAACTCAGCATGATTTCCTTGGGTTCAAGTTCAACCACTGTGCCTTGGATGGACTGCTGCTGCTGCTGCTGCTGCTAAGTCACTTCAGTCGTGTCCGACTCTGTGCGGCCCCATAGACGGAAGCCCACCAGGCTGCCCCATCCCTGGGATTCTCCAGGCAAGAACATTGGAGTGGGTTGCATTTCCGTCTCCAATGTGTGAAAGTGAAGTCGCTCAGTCGTGTCCGACCCCTAGCGACCCCATGGACCGCAGCCCACCAGGCTCCTCCATCCATGGGATTTTCTAGGCAAGAGTACTGGAGTGGCTTGCCATTGCTTTCTCCTTTGGATGGACTAAGACGTTTTACGATTGTTTTCCACAAAGTGAATGACACGGATGTGCAGACTGAAGATAAACTTTGAGATGTCATTTCGTAAGGCTGCTGTAATTAGAACTGCACGGAATACAGGCCTACATATGTTACTCACTTGGAGTGTGTGTGTGCTTAGCCACTCAGTCGTGTCTGACTCTTTGCGACCCCATGGACTGTAGCCCACCAGGCTCCTCTGTCTCACTGAGTAACATTGCTAAGCAGGAGGAGACTTCCAAGCTGTGTGTTTGAACCATTGTCTCATGACAGAGTAAAGTGCTTGGAAATCTTAGAACTGCAGCCTGATCACCCCTCTGATTGTTAGTAGGAGCAGAATGCAGGTGTGTGGGGTTATGGAAGGATGTTGTGCCAAGATTTGCTCCTAAAGATACTCTGACCAGAGAAACACTGATACTTACTCTCAGGAATGTAAGTGCGCTCATCTAGCCTTTTTCCCGTGACATGTATTATTCTCCATTCTCCATTCACCCTTAAAAACAGAATATATTCCAGTTGTGTGATTAAAATAATGAAAAAATTTGGCGTGCAATTAGGATTTTCTTTGTTTCTCACCAAAGATGGATTGTGAGCCTGTGAGCAATGTGACCTTCAAAAGAGAAGAAATGTGTTCTCTAAGGTCAACTGTGAAGTGACAAGGATGGCTTGTGTGCCAATGATTCATGAGATAATATGATAGGGAAAAAAATCACAAAAAGTTAGAGAAATATGTGCAATCAAAACACATACTCTTCTTCCATCACAGCACCATAAGAGAATTCAACACTTAAAGATACATGTCCATATGCATGTTTGTGGGCACATACACACACATAAGCAAAGAAACACAATGTATATTTCTGTGACACACAGAAATTATATATAATATATGATACGTATAAATTGTCAGCTGTATAACAGAAGACTTTGATTCTATATATGTCATATCTGATAAAAGGTGTGTTTGTCACATAGTAAGCATGCTCATGAAAGAAATATTAAAAAGGAAATAAGTCAAGAATTGGAATAGTTTTTGAACAACTTGGCAAAGAACGTCCACAATGAATTGTGTTCTCTGTCATTAGTCATTAGGAAAATGCATTGAAGTTACTCAGAATAACCACAAAGTGGAAACAAACTCATTTTGCAGTACCTGGAACATATACAAAATTTTATATATGCAAACACTATCCTTTCACTTGACTTGAAACATGTGACTCCCTGCACATGCAGAGACAGAGATTAAACTTTAAAACATTACGCTGAGTGATAGAAACTGAGGAAAACGATGCAGGTCTCATAATGTTGTCATCTGAAGTTCTAGAAGAGCAGAGAATAAGGAGATGCATTGTTACCTGTGGCTCAAGGGGTAGACACTTAATGACAAGGAAAAGAAGATATTTGGCGAGATGGAGGAATTTTAGATTTGGACTGTGAAGGTCATGAAAAAGGTGCCCAGGTGTAAAAAACACACTAAACTATGCGACGCACAAAGTTGCATTCATTTAAGTACACATAAAAACACTTTAGTGCAGTTGATTTCCCAAGGTGCAACCACCTTGGGAAACAATTTTCCCAATTTTTTCCAAGCAGAAACCAATTTTCAGTTTGAAAATTCAGAGTTCAAACTTTGTTAAAATGGCAAAAAGAAAGATAATATGGTATTCTTTACAAAAAATAGTGAAGACAGCTGTATCACCTGTGATAAGATATACATATGTTTGTGTGTGTGTCTCTGGGTGTTTGTAGCTGCATGTATAGTTGTAATTGGTTGTAACTAAATTGTCACATATTACATATATAATATATAAGCAATGATACATGTATATAACTATAAAACCAGTTTAAGAAGAAATCTCTTAGTTGTTATTTCTTAATACTTTTATTCCTCCCTATACATCCCTGAGTTTGCATGCTCTTAGTAAACCCTCTGCCGTGTAGTGGACATACCCTGAGTGGTCCTTGGGGCTGTGAATCTTTAGTAAACTCAGTGGTGATGAAACCTCCAGTGAGGAAGAACCGAGGGCAGAGCTCACTGTGTGCTCTCCCCCTGCCCCCAGCTTCTGGGAACCATCCCTTACAAATTCCACAGGAAGGTGTAAAGCTCCTGGTGGGGACTGTGGGTTCCAGGACAGCAGGCTCTTCCCTGTGCCCTGTCCCTCTTTCCTTTAATGAGTTGAGGCCAGTGGAGCTCCTGGGATTCCCCCTCCCCCTAGGCAAAGGTTCCAGGACATTCCCTGGAGGCTCTCAGGGGGACTGCCCCCCCCCCAGCTCAGAGACCCTGCTCAGCCCCACAGTTCAGGGTGCCAAGCTCTCAACACCACCCAGAGAGCTCCCTGAAGACAGGGAAGACACACCCTCCCTCAGGCTCAGGGATTTATAGGTGCTTTCCCGCTGGGTAGTCTTACTTACTCAACATAAATATCGAAGTCTATTGTGCCCTGTTTCTCATCAAACACAAGATGACACAAATAAACTCTGGATGACACTTTATCAGCAGTACCGCCTAGGTTCCTGGTGGCAGTAAACACGGGTATCCATATTCCTGAAAGCTAACAGCAAAATTCCTGTTAGACGTTTCTGTGCTTGTGTTTAATTTCATCTAGCATCATACTACCCAAGTTTCCCATCCCTTCTGCATATCAGCATACAATATCTCACTTAACTGAACAAAGAAGGATTGATGAAATAATGTAAAACTGAAGTCAGAGAAAAAAGAAGGAATTGAGACATTTCTAAGCTAGCTTAAGCTCTGGTGTCAAATGCAAGAACTTGAATCCAACGGCTGTTTTGCTGCTCCTCTTTCTCTGTTACAAGAACAGGAAAAATTCTTAAGAGTCAAGTAATACACAGTAGAGATGATAGAGATACCAAACAGAACACGTAGAGAGCCAGTAAATGGAACAATACGGAGTTGGAGGGACATGGCTCCACTTATGAATCCAAATAACAAAACCACAAAAGGTGCACACATACACGCACACACACCCCCAAGACCTCCTCCCAGATCAGACCGTCCCTTGTACCTGTGAGACACTTTGCACAGCTTCCTCTTCTTGGGCAGCACAAACCAGACCAAGGAGAAGAGTCAGAAAGACAACCTTCATCTTGCGTCTCTCGTGGGCTTTCTTCTGTGTAGGCTGAGGGTGTCCCAGTGGTTGGAGAGGATGCAAATTGTGCCACTTTTTATAGCATCCTTATGTTGGTGTGATGTCATGAACCAATGATTGTCCCTCCTAAGCCCAAAGTTACACAGAAGTCATCTTCAATATCCTGCTTCACAGGCATGAACTTTTATGGCATTTTGTCATTTAATCATGAGGACTGCTTCAGGAGAAGGTTGAGTGAAACTGGACATTTGACCTTTCGAGTGAGTGAGAAATCACAGTACACTTCCAAAATTTCAGGTCACGAAGATTTATTTTCCTTTGTATCTTGAGATTCAAAATGGGATAAACTGTCCAGGACACACATCCCCGACTCCTGTATTGCTTCCTATTGTTTCCTTAACATTGAAGAAGTGGTTTACAGGTTATTTTCTTCATGTAAAATTGAGTGTGTGGTTTCATGAAGTTAAATGATTTCTTGAGAGAACCTTAGAAAGACTCCTACTTCTCTGCAGTGAGGAGGACATCAGCACAAACTTAATCACCTCCTCCTGCCCCACAGTGGGTTCTGTTCTCCTTATAACTAAGAGCATGATCTGATCAACACCCCTTAACGTGCTCTGAAAAGGTATGTCAGCGACGCATTTTCATCTCTCTCTTCCCAGACACTCCTTAATCCATCCAGTCTGTAATGTATCACGCACTCATTGACTCAGTGATTTCTCAGGCAAGTGAGAAAGCAAGACAGTAGTTCTTGTGACATCTAGGATTTTTAAAGAAAAAAAATCTTGCTAATTCTAAATGCCTAGTTATTTTCAAGGTCACTCAAGCAGTCAAAGAATCTGTTCTTTGTCACTTTTCTCAACCAGGGATCTTAGTTCCCTAATCAGGGATGGAACCAGCAGCCCCTGTAATGGAAGTGTGGCGTCTTCACCCCTGGACCGCATGGGCATTCTGGATTCAGGGTGTTTCCTGCGGGTTTTGTTCTTGATGGGCAGATTTGGGCAACTGTGGGTGTAACAGGATCATTTCTTGGTGGACCATTTCTTCTTTCTTTTGAAAGACCAAAGGACCAGTGAAGGACCCTGAAATCAGGGCTATATCCAAGGTTCATTCAGTCACACGCACGGCAATGTGGGTTACAAAGAAAGGGTCCTGGTCAGCTCTGTCCAGTGAACAAGGAAGAAGTGTCTAGAAGGTTGGGGGGCACTGGCCCAAGTGTGTGTAGAAGACATCCAGCACCGATAGTGACTATTTGTCCCTGAGACCTGTGACACCAGGGAAAGACAGTCATCAAAGTTCAGTTACACAAGTGACACTGTTTGTCCCACAGTTGTGTCCAACACTTTGTGACCCCATGGACTATATTCCACCATGCTCTTCTCTTTGGACTTCTCCAGGCAAAAATACTGGAGTGGGGAGTCATTCTCTTCTCCAGGGGATCGTACCAACCCAGGGATCTAACCTGGGTCTTCTGCACTGCAGTAAAATTCTTTACCATCTGAGCCACCAGGGAAGCTCAGTTACACATACAGGATTGTATAAGGACAGAAGGAAGACATCAATCTTGTTCTCTAGGGCATCCCCACCCAGAAGCGGGAAACAGTGAGTAGAGTTTCCTCTGAAATGGTTGCCCAAGTTGTACATATAGCTGTAGCTTCCAAGAGTCCCCCATTAGTCTAAGGACAGTTATCATGTTTTCCACTAAATATCAGGGAAACTCTTTGAGGTACACACAGTCCAATAAAAGACAGATCAGCACTCAATGTGAGCAGAGGAGGTAGCATCTATACTTTAAGTCAAGTTTTCCTGCTAGAAATTCTCACCACTTGGAGCTTCCTTTGAGCTCCTGTTGCCATTGAGAACCTCTCGAAGCTCTCCAGGTAGACTGGGACAGAGATGTGAATAAAAAGAAAAGTGACACATCCGTGACCTTCCTGATTCTTTGGAAAATTTTAGGCTTCCAGGTTGACGTGGACAGGAGGAAGCTTCCTACACATGTCAGAGAGGACAGGTCCCACAGAGAAAGATCCATTGTGTCTCAGCACTGGGCACCGTTGTTTCTATGTTCCCGTATTGCTATTTATCGATCAGTGTCTGTTTTCTTTGCATCCTGCGTGTTAGTTTCACTGAATCATGACCAGTTAATTCCTTTGTGGATATTGCAGTCAGTCTGCCTTGTGGCTCACTCCTTGATCCAAGTAAGCTAATACCCATTTATAGAGATTCAAGTTATCCACCCCTCCAACCTATGTAATAAAGGGTGAGTCTTAGCTAATGTTAGGTTGGAAACAAGAGTCAATATCAACAGTAAACCTCAGTCCCTCCCTTCTCAAGGCGTGTGCTTGAGTGAAAGCAGCATTTAATTATCTGCATAATGTCTTGATTTCTCCTTTATCTGACAGGAACAGACAGGAAAATAAACTGAGTATCATGTGCTATAACGTTTACCTACATGTACATCATAAAGAACTTGTATTCTGTAAGATTCCTTGTGTCCACGCTTTGTCCTGAATTCAGTAAATACAGGTTGAGTGCCAACAAGAGCCTAAGCCTCAGAATTCAGCAGGAAGCAGAGTCAGAACATGGTCCAGTGAACACCCTTTCTGTGAAAGGAGTCAATACATGTTGATACAAGCTAAGAAAGAATTGCCAAATAAATCGCTGTTTATAAGTTGTGGGATGAAGAATAAAGATGGTGGAACTTGGAGTGTGTTTGAACCCTATTTTGGAAAGGAAGAAATGTAATCATAGAGAAGGTTTTGAGTGGCGCCCTTAGGATAGTTGGAAGAGAGAGTTTAGTGTGTATCTGTGAGAAGAACACAATACAACTCAGCAGCACAAAGTAGAAATGTGTTTTGAAAGGTTGCCTTGGGTGGTTTGTTCACTTTATTTTTTAAAATGTATTTAATTTAATCGGAGGCTAATTACTTTGCATTATTGTATTGGTTTCGCCATACATTGACATGAATCTGCCCCGGGTGCACATGTATTACCCATCTTAAACCCCCCTCGCACCTCCCTCTCCATCCCATCCCTCTGGTTCATCCCAGTACACCAGCCCCGAGCATCCTGTCTCATGCATCGAACCTGGACTGGCGATTCATTTCACATATGATAGTATACATGTTTCAGTGCCATTCTCCCAAATCATCCCACCCTCACCCTCTCCCACAGAGTCCCAAAGACTGTTCTACACATCTGTGTCTCTTTTGCTGTCCCGCATAGAGGGTTATCATTACCATCTTTCTAAATCCCATACATATGTGTTAGTATACTGTATTGGTGTTTTTCTTTCTGGCCTATTTCACTCTCTATAATAGGCTCCAGTTTCATCCACCTCATTAGAACTGATTCAAATATATTCTTTTTAACTGCTGAGTAATACTCCATTGTGTATATGTCCCACAGCTTTCTTATCCATTCGTCTGCAGATGGACACTTTTAAAAAAAATTTTTTTTTCAGGGGACCATTTTCAATTGTTTATTGAATTTGTTGCAATTTTGCTTCTGTTTTATCTTTTGGTTTTTTGCCACTGAGGCATGTGTGATTTTAGGTCTCCAACAAGGGATCAAACCCACACCTAGGCACTGAAAAACGAAGTCCTCATCTCTGGACGTGTAGGTAGCCCCTGGAAATTTACTCACTTTGATAAGGCATTCCATTTAAAAGAATTTTGAGACAATCCATACAGACAAAATCTAGTAACTGGTTTGTTGATTGTGGTGTTGAAACATTTAGAAATAAATTTAACAACCTCATAGTTATTGCACATTCATAGTGGAAAATAAAGGAATTTTTATTCATAAATTAGTTCTCTATAAATCAACACAATCTGTAAAATTATGAGGATTTGAAATAAACAGAAATAAAATGCTCTTTATATTTAATTCTCATGTATGTGTAAAACAGTGACTGATCTCCAGTATACTATTTTGTATGTGAATTAATGAGAAAGCACACATATGTATATAGAATTGTTATAAAATTTTTGTTGGAGTACGGTTGCTTCACCCTGCTGTATTAGTTTCTGCTTGCAAAAGGGAATCAGCGATCCATAGGCTTCCCTGGTCTCTCAGCTGGTAAAGAATCAGCCTGCGATGCAGGAGACCCTAGTTTGATTCCTGGGTCTGGAAGATTCTCCTGGAGAAGGGATAAGCTACACACTCCAGTATTCTTGGCTTCCCTGGTGGCTCAGATGGTAAAGAATCTGCCTGCAATGCTGCAGACATGGATTCAATCCCTGTGTTGTGAGGATACCCTGGAGGAGAGCATGGCCACCCACTCCGGTATTCTTGCCTGGAGAATCCCCATGTACAAAGGTGCCTGGCAGGCTACAGTCCATAGGGTCACAAGGTTGGACACAATTGAGTGACTGAGCATGTATGTATATTAACTTCTTTTTTTTATTTCCTTCCCATTGGGTCACAAAATATCACCTAGTACAGCTCCCTGTGCTATACAGGAGGTTTTCCATAGTTCTCTATAAAATAGATAGAGAACATAGTACCAATCTTATCAAAAGAAAAAAGAAGAGAAAGATGCTGGTAAAGACTGAAGGCTGGAGGAGAAGGAGTCTACAGAGAATGAGATGCTTGGACGGCATCACCGCCTCAGTGACATGACTCTGTGCAACCTCCAGGAGATAGTGAAAGACTGGGAAGACTGCAGTCCATGGGGACGCAAAGAGTTGGACACGACTTAGCGACTGAACAACAACAGCATCAATTGTGTATATGTGTCAATCCCCGTCTCCAAATCTACCCCAGTCTCCTTTTCCCCACTGCTGTCCATATGTTTCTTCTCTATATCTAAGTCCCTACTTCTTCCCTGGAATCGGGATATGTGTTCTTTTCTAGATTCCACATACGTGTGTTAATATAGGATGCTTGCTTCTGCTTTTGACTTCCTTCCCTCTGTCTGACAGTCTGAAGCTCCAACCTGATCTCTGCAAATGACTGAGCACCATTCCTTCGTGTATATCCAGTATTTTGCCTTCAGTTCAGTTCAGTTCAGTCGGTCAGTCGTGTCCGACTCTCCGCGACCCCATGAATCACAGCACGCCAGGCCTCCCTGTCCATCACCAACTCCCAGAGTTCACTCAAACTCACCTCCATCGAGTCGGTGATGCCATCCAGCCATCTCATTCTCTGTCGTCCCACCCCCAACCTTTCCTAGCATCAGAGTCTTTTCCAGTGAGTCAACTCATCGCATGAGGTGGCCAAAGGATTGGAGCTTCAGCTTTAGCATCAGTCCTTCCAATGTACACCCAGGATTGATCTCCTTTAGAATGGACTGGTTGGATCTCCTTGCAGTCCAAGGGACTCTCAACAGTCTTCTCCAGCACCACAGTTCAAAAGCATCAATTCTTCGGCGATCAGCCTTCTTCACAGTCCAACTCTCACATCCATAAATGACCACAGGAAAAACCATAGCCTTGACTAGACGGACCATTGTTGGCAAAGTCATGTCTCTGCTTTTTAATATGCTATCTAGGTTGGTCATAACTTTCCTTCCAAGGAGTAAGCGTCTTTTAATTTCATGGCTGCAATCAGCATCTGCAGTGATTTTTGAGCCCAAAAAAATAAAGTCTGACACTGTTTCAACTGTTTCCCCATCTATTTGCCATGAAGTGGTGGGACCAGATGCCACAATCTTCGTTTTCTGAATGTTGAGCTTCAAGCCAAACTTTTCACTCTCCTCTTTCACTTTCATCAAGAGGCTTTTGAGTTCCTCTTCACTTTCTGCCATAAAGGTGGTGTCATCTGCTATCTGAGGTTATTGATATTTCTCCCAGCAATCTTGATTCCAGCTTGTGCTTCCTCCAGCCCAGTGTTCCTCATGATGTACTCTGCATATAAGTTAAATAAGCAGGGTGACAATATACAGCCTTGACGTACTCCTTTTCCTATTTGGAATCAGTTTGTTGTTCCATGTCCAGTTCTAACTGTTGCTTCCTGTCCTGCATACAGGTTTTTCAAGAGGTAGGTCAGGTGGTCTGGTATTCCCATCTCTTTCAGAATGTTCCACAGTTTATTGTGATCCACACAGTCAAAGGCTTTGGCATAGTTAATGAAGCAGAAATAGATGTTTTTTCTGGAACTCTCTTGCTTTCTCCATGATCCAGCGGATGTTGGCAATTTGATCTCTGGTTCCTCTGCCTTTTCTATAACCTGCTTGAACATCTGGAAGTTCATGGTTCACATACTGCTGAAGCCTGGCTTGGAGAATTTTGAGCATGACTTTACTAGCGTGTGAGATGAGTGCAATTGTGTAGTAGTTTGAGCATTCTTTGGCATTGCCTTTCTTTGGGATTGGAATGAAGACTGACTTTTTCCAGTCCTGTGGCCACTGCTGAGTTTTCCAAATTTGCTGGCATATTGAGTGCAGCACTTTCACAGCATCATTTTTCAGGATTTGAAATAGCTCAATTGGAATTCCATCACCTCCACTAGCTTTGTTCGTAGTGATGCTCTCTACGGCCCGCTTGACTTCACATTCCAAGATGTCTGGCTCCAGGTGAGTGATCACGCCATCGTGATTATCTTCGTTGTGAAGCTCTTTTTGTACAGTTCTTCTGCGTATTCTTGCCATCTCTTCTTAATATCTTCTGCTTCTGTTAGGTCCATACCATTTCTGTCCTTTATCAAGCCCATCTTTGCATGAAATGTTCCCT
This sequence comes from Moschus berezovskii, assembly GCF_049115385.1. Taxonomy (NCBI): domain Eukaryota; kingdom Metazoa; phylum Chordata; class Mammalia; order Artiodactyla; family Moschidae; genus Moschus; species Moschus berezovskii. The sequence goes on along the minus strand of NC_142488.1, from coordinate 2,667,926 downwards.
TGGAATCTCTAATTTTCTTGAAAAGATCTCTTGTTTTCCCTATTCTGTTGTTTTCCTCTATTTCTTTGCATTGATTGCTGAGGAAGGCTTTCTTATCTCTCCTTGCTATTCTTTGAAACTCTGCATTCAGATGCTTATATCTTTCCTTTTCACAGCCTTGTCTAACTCAATGAAGCTATGAGCCATTCTGTGTAGGGCCACCCAAGAGAGACGGGTCATGGTGTAGAGTTCTGACAAAATGAGGTCCACTGGGAAGGCAATGGCAAACCACTTCAGTACTCCTGCCTTGAGAACTCCATGAAGAGTGTGAAAAGCCAGAAAGATAGGACACTGAAAGATCAACTCCCCAGGTTTGTGGGTGCCCAGTATGCTACTGGAGAACAGTGGAGAAATAACTCCAGAAAGAATTAATGGACAGAGCCAAAGCAAAAACAAAGCAATCCCAGTTGTGGATGTGACTGGTGAGAGAAGCAAAGTCCAATGCTGTAAAGAGCTATACTGCATAGGAACCTGGAGTGTTAGGTCCATGAATCAAGGCAAATTGGACGTGGTCAAAGAGGAGATGGCAAGAGTGAATGTCAACATTTTAGGAATCAGCAAACTAAAATAGACTGGATTGAGTGAATTTAACTCAGGTGACCATTATATCTACTACTTTGGGCAAGAATCCCTTAGAAGAAATGGAGTAGCCTTCATAGTCAACAAAAGGGTCTGAAATGCAGTACTTGGATGCAATCTCAAAAATGACAGAATGATCTCTGTTCGTTTCCAAGGCAAACTATTCAGTATCACGGTGATCCAAGCCTATGCCCCAACCAGTAACACTGAAGAAGCTGAAGTTGAACAGTTCCAGGAAGACCTACAAGACCTTCTAGAACCCCCAAAGAAGATGTCCTTTTCATTATAGGGGACTGGAATGCAACAGCAGGAGTCAAGAAACACCTGGAGTAACAGGCAAATTTGGCCTTGGAACACAGAATGAAGCAGGGCAAAGGCTAATAGAGTTTTGTCGAGAGAATGCACTGGTCATAGCAAACACCCTCTTCCAACAACACAAGAGAAGACTCCACACATGGACATCACCAGATGGTCAACACCGAAATCAGATTGATTCTATTCTTTGCAGCCAAAGATGGAGAAGCTCCATACAGTCAGCAAAAAAAAGACCAGGAGCTGACTGTGGCTCAGATCATGAACTCCTTATTGCCAAATTCAGACTTAAATTGAAGAAAGTAGGGAAAACCACTAGACCATTCAGATGTGACCTAAATAAAATGCCTTACAGTGGAAGTGAGAAATAGATTTAACGGTCTAGATCTGATAGACAGTGTCTGATGAACTATGTATGGAGGTTCATGACATTGTGCATGAGACAGGGATCAAGACCATCCCCAAGAAAAAGAAATGCAAAATGGCTGTCTGAGGAGGCCTTACAAATAGCTGTGAAAAGAAGAGAAGCGAAAAACAAAGGAGAAATGGAAAGATACACCCATTTGACTGCAGAGTTCCAAAGTATAGAGAGGAGAGATAAGAAAGCCTTCTTCAGCAATCAGGAAAGAAATCAAGGGAAACAACTGAATGGGAAAGACTACAGACTTCTTCAAGAAAATTAAAGACACCAAGGGAATATCTCATGCAAAGATGAGCTCAATAAAGAACAGAAATGGCATAGACCTAATAGAAGCAGAAGATATTAAGAAGAGGTGGCAAGAATACACAGGAAAACTATACAAAAAAGATCTTCACAACCGAGATAATCACGATGGTGTGATCACTCACCTAGAGCCAGACATCCTGGAATGTGAAGTCAAGTGGACTTTAGGAAGCATCACTATGAACAAAGCTGGTGGAGGTGATGGAATTCCAGTTGAGCTCTTTAAAATCCTAAAAGATGATGTGCAAGTGCTGCACTCAATATGCCAGAATATTTGGAAAACTCAGCAGTAGCCACAGGACTGGAAATGGTCAGTTTTCATGCCAATCCTTGGGAAAGGCAATGCCAAAGAATGCTTGAACTATTGCACAATTGCGCTCATCTTACATATTTTTTAATATATATTTATTTTAATTGGAGGCTAATTACTTTACAATATTGTATTGGTTTTGCCATGGGCACATCTCACATATTAGTAAAATAATGCTCAAAATTCTCAAAACCAGGCTTCAACAACATGTGAGCCATGAATTTTCAGATGTTCAACCTTCTTTTAGAAAAGGCGAAGGAACCAGAGATCAAGCTGCAAACATCCGCTGGATCATAGAAAAAGGAAGAGAGTTCCAGAAAAGCATCTATTTCTGCTTTATTGACTATACCATAGCCTTTGACTGCGTGGACCACAACAAACAGTGGAAAATTCTGAAAGAGATGGGAATACCAGACCACCTGACCTGCCTCTTGAGAAATCTCTATACAGGTCAGGAAGCAACAGTTATAACTAGACATGGAACAACAGACTGGTTCCTAATAAGAAAAGGAGTACATCAAGCCTGTATATTGTCACCCTGCTTATTTAACTTCTATGTAGAGTACATCATGAGGAACGCTGGGCTGGAAGAAGCACAAGCCGGAATCAAGATTGCTGTGAGAAAGATCAATAACCTCAGATACGCAGATGACACCACCCTTATGGCAGAAAGTGAAGAAGAACTAAAGAGCCTCTTGATGAAAGTGAAAGAGGAGTGAAAAAGTTGGCTTAAAGATCAACATTCAGAAAACTAAGACCATGGCATGCAGTCCCATCACTTCATGGCAAATAGATGGGAAAACAGTAACATACTTTATATTCTTGGGCTCTAAAATCACCACAGTTGGTGACTGCAGCCATGAAATTAAAAGATGCTTACTCCTTGGAAGAAAAGTTATGACTAACCTAGACAGCATATTAAAAAGTACAGACATTACTTTGCCAACTAAGGTCTGTCTAGTCAAGGCTATGGTTTTTCAGCAGTCAAGTATGGATCTGAGAGTTGTACTATAAAGAAAGTTGAGCACTGAATATTTGATGCTTTTGAACTGTGGTGCTGGAGAAGACTCTTGAGAGTCCCTTGGACTGCAAGGAGATCCAACCAGTCCATTCTAAAGGAGATCAGTCCTGGGTGTTCATTGAAAGGACAGATGCTAAAGCTGAAACTCCAGTACTTTGGCCACCTGATGTGAAGAACTGACTCATTTGAAAAGATCCTGATGCTGGGAAAGATTGAAGACAGGAGGAGATGGGGATGGTAGAGGATGAGATGGTTGGATGGCATCACTGACTCAATGGACATGAGTTTGAGTAACTTCTGGGAGTTGGTGACAGACAGGGAGGCCTGGTGTGCTGCAGTCCATGGGATCACAAAGAGTCAGACACAACTGAGCGACTGAACTGAACTGAATTATGATCGTGGGTCTATGGATGGCTTTCTCTAAATTTAATGATATTTCTTGTTTACTTCTTCAGTAATTTTCTATTACCTCTTCTTGAGCTGCAAATTTATGGAACATTCTACTGAATGTCTTTGATAGGTAAAGTGCTGCAACCAGTGCAGCAGGTAGGCATCAAAAGTGGTTGACACACAGTTTGGGAAAGAGAAACTAGAGGTATAATTAAAGTTTTAAAGATGGGGCCGGGGGCTCAAGACCTCTTGGATCAACTGCCCTGTTCCTCGGGGCCACATCACTTTTATTTAGTGTCTTGGCAAGCAGGAAGTTCTGCTGTGCTACAATGAAGTCAGCCTCTTGTGTCCCCAGTCACGTCTCCCATTTTACTGATTACTTTAAGCTATCTTTGTTATTTCCTTGTACAAGGACTGTCACCTGGCTGGAGGTCATAGACCTGCATATGCCTTGGGAAAACATCTTAGTGTGTGCACAAGCAGCATTCTGAACTTGTGCTGACCCGGCGTTCCAAGGTCCACACTATATTTTCCCTTAGCCTAGCATTGTATGCCAACCCCAACTAATCAGCCCAATGTATTTTTATTTGGGTTATGCTGTATTGCTGTATTTTGCTTTTATTCTTTTCCCATGGTGATCTTCTCAAGGCTTCGCCAGAGCAACAGACGGCTGACTCTTAACCCCTGCACTAATAGACATTAGAAATTTCGGATTTAAAACATATTTGTAATACATCATGCAAGTAATCTGTTTATTTCCTCAGGAGCATTAATTCCATAAACACAATTCTGTTTATAGCTTCCTCATACTCTTTATCTTTTGAGTTTCTGGTAATAATCCATTTCTCTTAATATAGTTTTTATAGATACACACAGTCTCACAAATATGTATAGATGTGTGTATATACATATAAACACACACATAAATACAGATGTGTGTATATGATCATACAGAATTGTTGACTTGTTCTTGCCAGGTCTTGCATTTCAAACTTTCTTGAGAGATTCATTCCCTATCTGTGTGTTAAGATACCTCTCTGTGTATCCACTCATCCAGTCCAGGATTTCCAGACGTTCTGTGAAGATCACAGTCACACCTCCAACTGCATACAGTTTGCTATACAATTAAACAATGTCTTTGACCGCCATTACTACCAACTAAGCCATGGAAACATTACTGCTGCTTTGACACTGACCAGCTGTAGCCCATTTGGTGACCATGTCTATATAGGATCTAAAACATTTATTGTTTCATCACTTAGATTGAGGATTATTTCCCCAGGTATTAGATCAAATATCAGAGCTGTGGCCCCAACCATTGGAATCAGTTCTATATCTTGAGGGGGCTAGTTCTTGTAGACTGCAAACAGCTTGACCACCATGGGGAGGTGACCAGTGTGTTCTGCCCATGACAGTGGGAATGCCGGTCCTTGGAAATCCTAGCATCCACTGGTGTTGGAAACATAAGAGGCCAGAAGAACATCTTTAAATGTTATGAAGACTCTCAACTAGACTGAGCTGTCAATCATTTTGTACCTGTGAACACTGCCTTGAGTCATGGCCCTATGAATTGACCAAGGCTCAGGGGCTGCTTCACCTTGGATTCCCAGTGATCCAAAGGTTAAGGAGTGTCAGTCCTTCAGCTCAATTGCAGAAGTGCTGGTGCTCTCAGAATACTCATTTCTTCTCAGTTGTGGCCCGTGGTTTCTTACGCTTCCTCTCTATGAAGCTCACAGACTGGAATATGGGTTCCCTTCCGTTATGAATGAGATGCTCTCTAGGAATGTGTTTCTTGACCACACTGACCCCTTCTACTACAGTATGAGGATCATAACCCTGTCCCCTGACCCTTGATTGCATAGTCCTTTTTCTCCTTCTCCTCTGGACACCTCTAGGACATCCCTGTTTCCTCCGTCATTGTCTCTGATGGGACAGCTAACCTCGTCAAGGCATATGTTTCTGGGTGGTTAAGTTTAATGTGCATTTTTGTGTGTTAGACAATGGGCACTTTTGGAACAAACACACATAAGTTGACTGTAAATTAACCAATTTATTTAAGCCCTCAGAAATCAAACACCACCAGACTGGACATGATTAGTGACCAGGAGAGATGAGAGGGAGTGTGAGTGTGAAGAGAGAAGGATCGTGTTGATCAGAAACCAGGAAAGTCGTCTTTGTGTTGTTGATCTTGATTCTGTTCTGAGAAGGACCTGTCTGGTTTCAGAGACTCTTTCTGTAGGTGAACAAAACAGGGCCAAAAGTTTAGTAGAGTTGACTGTGTGACGTCTGAGTGGGGTGACCCTCAGGCAGTAGGCTGTCCAGGGGACAGGAGCTGATAGCTGATCCAATATCAGCATCCTGGTAGGCCTCACTTTTCCACATTTCTGTGATGTATGTGAGGGTCCCTGTGGAGGTTTCCCCAGGATGTACATATGAGGCAAACTGTCCCACTGGGAAGCACTCTAGATGTAATGATTTCAGAATGCCTAATCAAGCTCTGAGATTAGAGCACACGCCTATGGGATTACCATAAGTGTTGGTTTTTTTTCTTTTATTTGTGGTCTGTAAGAGTCAAATCTTTAAGTTTCATTTTATATTGGAGTATGGTTGATTAGCCATGCTGTATTAGTTTCAGGAGTAGAGCAAAGTGATTGGTTTATACAGGCATACATTAATATCTATTCTTTTTCAGATTCTTTTCCCATGTAGCTTTTTATTCCTTATAGTTCCCTGGGCTTTACAGTATCACTGCTATCTATCCGTCCTGTCTATATAATAGTTTGCATCTGTAACCCCAAAGGCCCAATCCGTCTCTTCCCCAACCTCTCTCCCCTTGGCAACCACATTTTTTTCTGTATCTGTGAGTCTGTTTCTGTTTTGTAAGTTCCTCCGTGTCATATTTTAGATCCCATATATAAGTGGTATCCTGTCAAATCTGCCATTCTCTTTCTGACTTACTTCAGTCAATGACAACCTCTAGGTCTATCCATGTTATTGCAGATGGCATGATTTCATTTTTATGGCTTAATAATGTTCCACTGAATACATGCATCATGTCTTTCTCATCATATTCACCTGGAAACTAGTGCTTTTATTTGCTTTTTATTCTTTCATTATTCTTCTCAACAGTAAATTAAAAGCCACACTTTAGCCTAGATCAGTCTTGTTTTCTGAAGCTGTCTTAGTTGAGAAATGTTAAAGATCTCACTGTAAGAAAATCACCTTGTGAAGGGGATTTAATTGAAATGCATGTTTCAGATGTGGTTGGGAGGCCTTTCCTGGTTCTGTCACAATCATGTGACATTAAACCGTGGTCTCACAGAAAATGTGAACAATCTTTTATTCCAGTTCACCTGGAGGAGGAGGGGTGTGTGTGGCCAACCCTGAAGTCAGGATGATGGGAACACTAGTTTCCACAAACTTGTGGGGATTCCTGCTTCTCTCTGGTCTGCAAGATCCCTGCAGGATAATGTTTTCTCACCAAAACTGCTCAGTATTAATGACTAAATACTTTGTGATTTAATATGAGTGAAGAGAAGATAAATTACCTAATGTAAAAGAAAAAGTTCTCTACTGATAGAACGTTAAGCTATTGGGCCAGAAAGATTTTTCCCTGCAAAACTTGTCAGATACGCAATCTTCATGTGTCATTATTGATTTATTATTGGAACAACATTAGTTAGTTGTTGTGTAACAGATTCTTTTCACTTACACTGGGGTTGTTGAAGTCCGTAGTCCACACGGAGGACAGTCCTCTGGGGGATATCAAAAGGACAGGAAGAAAAGATTCACCGATTAATACCACTTCCTAGTATTTTCAAGGAAATTTTTTTAAAAGTTATGGATTATATACAAGATTATTTATGGACGTAGAAATCTTAAATACATTGATTTATTTCCTGAGAGTATATGTACATATCGGGTGATTGATATATTTAGGAAAAAGCATAATTCCATTACCTCTTGTGGTGAAATCCAAATATTCTTTAATCCCTTTCTCTCTTAGAAGCTTATTGAATATGTCCCGGGCTTCCTTGTCAATAGTTACTTTAACTGAAAAACACCAGGCCAAAAGTAGAATTTAGCCCATTAGAACCCAGAGAAATTTCTGAATACAGAACAAGACATTGAATGTTCAAGTCAGCTCTTCACATATATAAACCTCTAATAGTTACAATTTCCCATGACTCAAAAGTATGCTGTCTGCCTTGGGAATTAAACCCTAATTAATCCCGCTCTGTAACTAGATCCCCCCACCATCAGCAGTAGGACCCCAAAGACTTGCAGGAGCTCCATGAATTTTGGCTCCATCACAGTTACAACCAAACTGCTCCTTGACCAAATGCCTAGAACGTGTGTGCCTGCCACTCAGGTCATGCTCTGGTGCCTAATAAATAGGAAACAGGGCTCTGCCCTAACAGACACACACTAACCACGTCACACGTAATAATGGGAGACGACCTATTCTTTAATCAGCCTGCTAGTCTACTCAACTTCTTTCCTGTATTAGACACGTGCTGTGCTAGTAGTATTCACATCTCTCAGTGCTTGCATGTACGTACTTATTTGGGCTGATTTCAATCTTGGTAAGAAAAATCCATTTGAAACATTTAACAGGACAAAGGTTTATTATAAAAGTTTCAGTTCCAAGGCTTAGAGTGCATTGGGAAACTAGTACAAAATGAAGAAATTTAGGTTAGACTCACCATAGCCAAAGCTTGAAATGAAATGTTAAAAACACTAGAAAACAACACAGTATTGTACTTTTCTTCCTCTTCAAAGTAAACGATAAGATTAAAGTATTTCTAACAAAACTCAATCTTTTGTTTTTTAATGTCAACATGGAGGAATTATTTACAATGTCTGATGATCTCATCCTCCCCACCCCTACAAACTCCTCTTTCTCGGTAGATTGCCTACTGGAGCCCTTACCTCAGTGAACAGGAAGGCGTCGTACACACTGCAGGGAGGATATTGCCTCCCCATACTGTTCTCACAGATAAAAGTACTGAGAATGGAAATGTTGCATGACCTGGTTGATGCAAATATGAGGATGTCATACATACCGAATATTGCGTAGATTTGTGTCTCCACATCTTTTTCATCCTTGTTGACAACATCTACTACCAGAACGGTGTTGGACACATAAACAATTCTAAGTATATTTGTACCCTCATCTGTGCAAGAAAAAAAAGATACACATATACAACCCCAGCTTAATTTATCGTCAATGACATTTCTTGTGGCAAATTCAGGGAATGAGCAATATTACATCCTGTCTTGATGTGTGTCTCACTCCGTGGTTGGGCTGAATGCTACAGTTGTTATGACAACAAGGAAAGCAGGCAAGATAGATTTTTTTATTCCCCCCCTGCTCATGCAGTTGGGGCTTCCCTGATAGTTCAGCTGGCAAAGAATCTTCCTGAAATGGCAAGAGACCCCAGTTCAATTCCTGGGTCAGGAAGATCCACTGGAGAAAGGATAGACTACCCACTCCAGTATTGTTGGGCATCCCTTGTGGCTCAGGTGGTGAAGAGTCTGCCTGCAATGTGGGAGACCTGGGTTCGATCCCTCGTTTGGAAAGATCCCCTTGAGAAGGGAAAGGCTACCCACTCCAGTAATCTGGCCTGGAAAATTCCATGGACCGTACAGTCCATGGGATCGTAAGGAGCTGGACACAACTGAGCAACTTTCACTTTCATACAATTGACCTGATACCCTTAAATTGTAATCAAATATGTACCGCTTAGGTCACATGTAATTAAGAATGTTGTTTAGGACTGTTATAAAGAACTTAGGGGCCTCCCTGACAGCTCACTGGTAAAGAATCTGCCTGCAATTCAGGAAACACAGGAAATGTAGGTTCAATCCGCAGGTCAAGATGGTCCCCTGGAGGAGCTCATGACAACCCACTGAGGTATTCTTTCTTGGGGAATGCCACGGACAGTGGAGCCTGATGGGCTACAGTCCATAGGGTCACAAAGAGTCAGACACGACTGCGTGGCTAACTGAACCTGCTATCACAGGACTTAGAGATATGAATCTTAGGCGGCATCCACATTGTTTTGAACTCAAGCGGTCTTTATGTTTGAACTCAGGATGACTTCCTTGAATTCAAGTTCATTCATCGTACCTCAGATGCACTAAGGTATTTTATCTTTGTTTTTAAAAGGTGAATGACACTGATGTTCAGATCTAGATAGACACTTGGGGCGTCAGTTCAAAAGGATGCTGCAGGTTATCTGTGAGGATCTTACAAACTACAGGTTCTGCACCTGTGATCTCACTGGGTAACACACCCTTCATTGGGAGGAGACCTTCAAGCCATGTGTTCAAACCTTTGTCTCATGACAAAGTAAATGCTTGGATATCTTAGGGGCTAAAACCTGCTCATCCCTCCAACTGTTAATAGGAGTAGAATTCAGTTGTGTAGGGATATGAAAGGAACCTGTGCCATGATTTCCACGTGAAGATACCCTGTCCAGGGAAACATTTGTACTTACACTTAATAAGATAACTGCCATCATCTTGCCTTTCTCCTGTAACGTGTATTATTTCCCATTTTTCGTTCCGCCTAAAAAAAAAAAAAAGAAAAGGTCAATGTGGGTGATTGAAAGAATGAAAAAATTTCACATATAATTAGAATTTTCTTTGTTCCTCCCCAAAGATTAAGTATGAGGTGTCACCTTAGTGCCTGTGAGCAACGTGACCTTCGAAAGAGAAGTAATACGTTCTCTAAGATCAAGTCACTATCAAGCGACAAGGATGGTTTCTCTGCTCATGAAACCTGAGCTGTAGTACCAAAGATAAACTGCAAGCACAAGGCAAGTCCTTTTTAAAGTCAAGTAAACATGGAGATTGCAGCCATGAAATCAAAAGACGCTTACTCCTTCGAAAGAAAGTTATGACCAACCTAGATAGCATATTAAAAAGCAGAGACATTACTTTGCCAACAAAGGTCCGTCTAGTCGAGGCTATGGATTTTCCAGTGGTCATGTATGGATGTGAGAGTTGGACTGTGAAGAAAGCTGATCGCCAAAGAATTGATGCTTTTGAACTGTGGTGTTGGAGAAGACTCTTGAGAGTCTCTTGGACTGCAAGGAGATCCAACCAGTCCATTCTAAAGGAGATCAGTCCGGAGTGTTCATTGGAAGGACTGATGCTAAAGCTGAAACTGCAATACTTTGGCCACCTCATGTGACGAGTTAACTCACTGGAAAAGACTTTGATGCTGGGAGGGATTTGGGGTGGGAGGAGACGGGGACGACAGAGAATGAGATGGCTGGATGGCATCACCGACTCTATGGACACGAGTTTGAGTGAACTCCGGAAGTTGGTGATGGACAGGGAGGTCTGGCATGCTGTGATTCATGGGGTCGCGGAGAGTCGGACACGACTGAGCGACTGAACTGAACTGAAACATGGAGAAATCTAGAATTTTAGGAAACTATCAAAGGAATAAACTATTGAAAACTATTTCCTGGAAACAGAGAGTTGTGGCCATGATGACAGAAGTTGGGGGGTTCTCACAAACCTGGCAATGATGTATTAGAGAATATGATAGGGAAAATTTTTCAGAAAATAGAGAAAGAAACGTTCAATTTTTCTCCAAACACACCATCAAAACACCAGAAGGGTTAAATACTGAAAGACACATTATGTATACACACACACTGACACACGCACACACACAACCAAACAGGCAAGTAAACAATATGCTTATATTACATAACGAAATTGTAAATATATGTGTATATATGAAAGCATATATTGTCAACTATGCAACAAGACTTTGACTGACTTCATTTACGTCCTGTATGGAAAAGGTGCATTTAGTATATAAGAAACATGCACACAAGACAAATATTAAGAGGGAAATAACCCAACAAGAATTGCATTACTTTTAGTACAGACACTTTGGAAAGAATATCCACAATGAATTGTGAAGAAAGTAGGGAAAACCACTAGACCATTCAAGTATGACCTAAATCAAATCCCTTATGATTATACAGTGGAAGTGAGAAATAGATTTAAGGGACTAGATCTGATAGATAGAGTGCCTGATGAACTCTGGATGGAGGTTCGTGACATTGTACAGGAGACAGGGACCAAGACCATCCCCATGGAAAAGAAATGCAAAAAAGCAAAATGGCTGTCTGAGGAGGCCTTACAAACAGCTGTGAAAAGAAGAGAAGCGAAAAGCAAAGCAGAAAAGGAAAGATATAAGCATCTGAATGCAGAGTTCCAAAGAATAGCAAGGAGAGATAAGAAAGCCTTCCTCAGTGATCAATGCAAAGAAATAGAGGAAAACAACAGAATAGGAAAAACAAGAGACCTCTTCAAGAAAATTAGAGATTCCAAGGGAACATTTCATGCAAAGATCGGCTCGATAAAGGACAGAGATGGTAGGGACCTAACAGAAGCAGAAGATATTAAGAAGAGGTGGCAGGAATACACAGAAGAACTGTACAAAAAAGATCTTCACGACCAAGATAGTCATGATAACGTGATCACTGACCTAGAGCCAGACATCTTGGAATGTGAAGTCAAGTGGGCCTTAGAAAGCATCACTACGAACAAAGCTAGTGGTGGTGATGGAATTCCAGTTGAGCTATTTCAAATCTTGAAAGATGATGCTGAGAAAGTGCTGCACTCAATATGCCAGCAAATTTGGAAAATTCAACAGTGGCCACAGGACTGGAAAAGGTCAGTCTTCATCCCAATCCCAAAGAAAGGCAACGCCAAAGAATGCTCAAACTACCGCACAATTGCACTCATCTCACATGCTAGTAAAGTCATGCTCAAAATCCTCCAAGCCAGGCTTCAGCAATATGTGAACCGTGAACCTGCTCAAGCAGGTTTTAGAAAAGGCAGAGGCACCAGAAATCAAATTGCCAACATCCGCTGGATCATGGAGAAAGCAAGAGAGTTCTAGAAAAACATCTATTTCTGCTTCATTGACTATGCCAAAGCCTTTGACTGTGTGGATCACAATAAACCATGGAACATTCTGAAAGAGATGGGAATACCAGACCACCTAACCTGTCTCTGGAGAAACCTGTATGCAGGTCAGGAAGCAACATTCAGAACTGTACATGGGACAACCGACTGGTTCCAAATAGGAAAAGGAGTTCGTCAAGGCTGTATATTGTCACCTTGCTTATTTAAATTATATGCAGAGTACATCATGAGGAACGCTGGGCTGGAAGAAGCACAAGCTGGAATCAAGATTGCCGGGAGAAATATCAATAATCTCAGATATGCAGATGACACTACCCTTATGGCAGAAAGTGAAGAGGAACTAAAAAGCCTCTTGATGAAAGTGAAAGAGGAGAGTGAAAAGGTTGGCTTGAAGCTCAACATTCAGAAAACAAAGATCATGGCATCTGGTCCCATCACTTCATGGGAAATAGATGGGGTAACAGTGGAAACAGTGTCAGACTTTATTTTTTGGGCTCCAAATTCACTGCAGATGCTGATTGCAGCCATGAAATTAAAAGACGCTTACTCCTTGGAAGGAAAGTTATGACCAACCTTGATAATATATTAAAAAGCAGAGACATTACTTTGCCAACAAAGGTCCATCTAGTCAAGGCTATGGTTTTTCCCGTGGTCATGTATGGATGTGAGAGTTGGACTGTGAAGAAAGCTGATCGCCGAAGAATTGATACTTTTGAACTGTGGTGTTGGAGAAGACTCTTGAGAGTCCCTTGTACCGCCAGGAGATCCAACCAGTCCATTCTAAGGGAGATCGGTCGTGGGTGTTCATTGGAAGGACTGATGCTAAAGATGAAACTGCAATACTTTGGCCACCTCATGCGACGAGCTGACTCACTGGAAAAGACTCTGATGCTGGGAAAGTTTGGGGGCGGGTGGAGAAGGGGACGACCGAGAATGAGATGGCTGGATGGCATCACCAACTCTGTGGACATGAGTTTGAGTGAACTCCAGGAGTTGGTGATGGACAGGGAGGCGTGGCATGCTGTGATTCATGGGGTCGCGGAGAGTCAGACACGACTGAGCGACTGAACTGAACTGAACTGAACTGAACTGTAGGTTGTTGCTGAATCACGCAAAGATACCAGGATTCTTGGCCTCCGGAGGAGAAGAATTCAATCCGGGGCCAGAGACAAGGCTTGATCGCTCAGAGCTTTTGTGTAATAAAGTTTTATTAAAGTATAAAGGAGATAGAGAAGGCTTCTGACATAGACATCAGAAGCAGGTATAAAGAGGGCCCCCTTGCTAGTGTTAGCAATGGAGTTATGTACTCTCCAATGAATCCAAAGAATGTCTGGAGGTTGTAAAGACCAGACCTACTTCCATAATTTACATTTTTAGATAACAGGATTAGCCAGAAAGCTTAATCCAGAGACTGCCTTCAGGCAGTATACATTATTGTTATATAATCTTTGTAAAGACCAGACCTACTCCCATAATTTACATTTTAACATGATTCCCTTCTGTCGCTCAGTCGTGTCCGACTCTTTGCGACCCCGTGGACTGTAGCCTACTAGGCTACTCCGTCCATGGGATTCTCCAGGCAAGAACACTGGAGTGGGTTACCGTTTCCTGCTCCAGGGGATCTTCCTGACCCAGGGATCAAACCCAGGTCTCCCGCATTGGGGGCAGACGCTTTAACCTCTGAGCCACCAGGGAAGCCCCTTTAACGTGATTAGCCAGGTTTAATTTAGAGACTGTCCTCAAGCAGGATACATAATCCTAAGGAATGTAAAGGAAAAATAAGTTTGTCCTTTTCTCCTTCTTGAGAATCCCAGACCCTCTCTCCTTGGGGACCCCTAGACTTCTTATCAACCTACCTAGGAAATGGCTCTCTCAACTGTTACGAGTCATTATCAAAATGAATTGAAGTCACTCCGAACAACCACAGAGTGGAAACAAGACCATTGTCCAATAACTGCAAACTATACAAAAGTTTATCTATGCCAACAATCTCCCTTCACTTGGCCTGAAAATGTGACTCCCTTGGTATCCAGACACAGAGATTAAGTTTAAAATATTAATGCTGAATGACAGGAGGCGGAGAAAATGAACCAGGTCTCATAATCTCGTCTGAAGTTCTGTAAAAGGAGAGAATAAGGAGATCCACTGCTACCTGTGGCTCAAGGGGTAGAATTTAATGGTGAGGAAAAGGAGAATTTTGGCAGAGATGGAGAAATTTTAGATCTGGACTGTGAAGGTCATGAAAAAGGAGTGTACCTGTCCAAACCCATTGAACTGTGCCCTCCACAAAGGGGCATAAAATTACACATCAATGCATCTCAGTTAAATAGATTCCAGAAAGATTACCCACGAGACCATTCCAACAAAGCGCTGAAAAGCTGTAAAAAAGAGAATGAGGAAGATAATCGGGTATATTTTTGAAAATTAAGTGAAATAGTTTTATCTCCTGGGATAAGATGTGTGTGTGTGTGTGTGTGTGAGTCTGTGTTTGTACGTAAAGTTACAATTTGATTATAACTTTATTATAAAATGGGCTTCCCTGGTGACACAGCAGTAAAGAATCCACCTGCAGTGTGGGAGACACGGGTTGGATCCCCGTGTGGGGAAGATCTCCTGGAGGAGGGTAGGGCAACCCACTCCAGTCTTCATGCCTGGAGAATCCCACGGACAGAGGAACCTAGGGGCTTATTGTCCATTGGGTTGCAAAGAGTCGGACACGACTGTAGCAACTAGGCATGCGTGTATGCTATGAAATATATACACATACGATATTGAGCTGAAAATTACAAAAAGGGCAAAGAGAAAGATAACAGAATACTCTTAAATTGAAAACAAGTATATCTCCTGAGATAGGGTATAAATGTGTGTATGTGTGTGTGTGTGTGTGAGTCTGTATCTGTATGTGTGGTTTTCATTTGATTGTAAGTATACTATGAATATGTAAATATATGATATATAGTAAGTAAATATTTATAGATTTATATATCTATAAACCAATCTCTCTCAGCAGAAACCTTCTAGTTGTTTTCTTGTTCCTATTTTTATGCCTCAAAATACATACTTGAGTTTGCATGCTCTCAGTAAACCAGCCGTCTGCCATGTAGTGGACTTTCCCTGAGTGGTCCCTGGGGCTGTGAGTCTTTAGTAAACTCAGTGGTGATGAAACCTCCAGTGAGGAAGCCCCGCAGGCAGAGCTCACTGTGTGCTCTCCCCCCACCCTTGGCTTCTGGGTTCAGTGGGAAACGTCTCTTACAGATTGCTCAGGAAAGGGTCAAGCCCCTGCTGGGGATTGTGGGTTCCAGGACACGAGCCTTTTCCCGCTCTCATGTCCCTCTTTTCAGTAATGAGTTGATGCCAGTGGAGCTTCTGGGATACCACCCCACCCCACCCCACCCCCCACTCTAAGCAAACACTCCAGGACATTCCCTGGAGGCTCATGGGGAAATTGCCCACCCCGCCCCCGCCGCCAGCTCAGAGACCCTGCCCAGCCCCACAGCTCAGGGTGCCATGCTCTCAACATCACCCAGAGAGCTCCCTGCAGACGGGAAAGACACACCCTCCCTCAGGCTCGGGGTTTACAGGCATTTTCCTTCTGGGTCATTTTTACTTACTCGACACAAAAGTAGATGTCTATTGTTCTTTTTTCATCGTCAAACAAAATTCTATGCACATAAACCCTGAATGGTCCTTGCTCACGAGTCTTCTCTGGGTTACTGGATGCAATGTACACCGTTCTCCAATGTCCTGAAAACTAGCAGCATAATTCCTCTTAGAAAATTGGTCCTTGTCTTTTTATTTCATCTGTCATCAAATCTGGCATGCTGCAGTCCATCGGGTTGCGAATGAACTGAACTGAACTGATCATCATCCCACATGAGTTTCATATCCTTGTGCAAATCAGACACTATCTAACTTGACTGAACAAAGCAGGATTTATCAAATATTATAAAACTGAATGCAAAATACAAAAGGAATCAAGCCATTTTGGAGATGACTTGAGCTCTGATGCCAAATGCAAGGATTCCAACAGCTATTTGACTGATCCTCTTTCTCTGTTACAAGAGCAGGAAAAATGCATCAGAGTCAACTAATACACAGTAGAGATGATACAGAGACCAAAGAGGACAGGTTTAGAACCAGTAAGTGGAGAAGTGTGGAGCTGGAGGGAGAAGAATTGGCTATTGGATCCACATATCAAAACCACAAGAGGGATACACACATAGACGCCCCAAGATCTCCTCCCAGATCAGACCGTCCCTGGTACCTCTGAGAGACTTTGCTCAGCTTGCTCTTCTTGGGCAGCACAAACCAGACCGAGGAGAAGAGTCAGGAACAGAAACTTCATCTTGTGTCTTGTGGAATTTCTTCTCTAGAGGCTGAGGGTGTCCCTGTGGTTGGAGAGGATGCGAATTGTGCCACTTTTTATAGCATCCTTATGTTGGTGTGATGTCATGAACCAATGGTTGTCCCTCCTAAGCCCAAAGTTACACAGAAGTCATCTTCAATATCCTGCTTCACAGGCATGAACTTTCATGGCATTTTGTCATTTAATCATGAGGATGGCTTCAGGAGAAGGTTGAGTGAATCTGGACATTTGACCTTTCTAGTGGGAGAGAAATCACAATACACTTCCAATATTTCAGGTCACGAAGATTTATTTTCCTTTGTATCTTGAGATCCAAAATGGGATAAACTGTCCCGACTCCTGTATTGCTTCCTATTGTTTCCTTAACATTGAAGAAGTGGTTTACAATTTATTTTCTTCATGTAAAATTGAGTGTGTGGTTTCATGAAGTTAAATGATTTCTTGAGAGAACCTTAGAAAGACTCCTACTTCTCTGCAGTGAGGAGGACATCAGCACGAAGTTAATCACCTCCTCCTGCCCCACAGTGGGTTCTGTTCTCCTTATAACTAAGAGCATGATCTGATCAACGCCCCTTAACGTGCTCTGAAAAGGTATGTCAGCGACGCATTTTCATCTCTCTCTTCCCAGACACTCCTTAATCCATCCAGTCTGTAATGTATCATGCACTCATTGACTCAGTGATTTCTCAGGCAAGTGAGAAAGCAAGACAGTAGTTCTTGTGGCATCTGGGATTTTTAAAGAAAAAAATTTGCTAATTCTAAATGCTTAGTTATTTTCAAGGTCACTCAAGCAGTCAAAGAATCTGTTCTTTGTCACTTTTCTCAACCAGGGATCTTAGTTCCCTAATCAGGGATGGAATCAGCAGCCCCAGTAATGGAAGTGTGGCGTCTTCACCCCTGGACCACATGGGCATTCTGGATTCAGGGTGTTTCCTGAGGGTTTTGTTCTTGATGGGCAGATTTGGGCAACCATGGGTGTAACAGGACCATTTCTTTGTGAACCATTTCTTCTTTCTTTTGAAAGACCAAAGGACCTGTGAAGGACCCTGAAATCAGAGCTATATCCAAGGTTCATTCAGTCACATGCACAGCAGTGTGGGTTACAAAGAAAGGGTCCTGGTCAGCTCTGTCCAGTGAACAAGGAAGAAGTGTCTAGATGGTTGGGGGGCACTGGCCCAAGTGTGTGTAGAAGACATCCAGCACCCCGATAGTGACTATTTGTCCCTGAGACCTGTGACACCAGGGAAAGACAGTCATCTAAGTTCAGTTACACAAGTGACACTGTTTGTCCCGCAGTTGTGTCCAACACTTTGAGACCCCATGGACTATATTCCACCAGGCTCTTCTCTTTGGACTTCTCCAGGCAAAAATACTGGAGTGGGGAGTCATTCTCTTCTCCAGGGGATCGTACCAACCCAGGGATCTAACCTGGGTCTTCTGCACTGCAGTAAAATTCTTTACCATCTGAGCCACCAGGGAAGCTCAGTTACACATACAGGATTGTATAAGGACAGAAGGAAGACATCAATCTTGTTCTCTAGGGCGTCCCCACCCAGAAGCGGGAAACAGTGAGTAGAGTTTCCTCTGAAATGGTTGCCCAAGTTGTACATATAGGTGTAGCTTCCAAGGGTCCCCCAATAGTCTAGGGACAGTTATCATGTTTTCCAATAAATGTCAGGGAAACTCTTTGAGGTACACACAGTCCAATAATAGACAGAAGCACTCAATATGAACAAAGGAGGTAACATCTCTACTTTATCTCGAGGTTTCCTACTAGAAAAACTCATCACTCAGAGCTCCCTTTGAGCTCCTATTGCCATTGAGAACCTCTCGAAGCTCTCCAGGTCGATGGGAACAAAGAGATGTGAATAAAAATAAAAGTGACACATCCATGACCTTCCTCATACTTTGGAAAGTTTTAGGCTTCCAGGTTGACGTGGACAGGAGGAAACTTCCTACACATGCCAGAGAGGACAGGTCCCACAGAGAAAGGTCCATTGTGTCTCAGCACTGGGCACCGTTGTTTCTATGTTCCAGTATAGCTATTTATTGGTCAGTGTCTGTTTTGTTTGCATCATGCGTGTTAGTCTTACTGAATCATGATCAGTTAATTCCTTTGTGGATATTGCAGTCAGTCTGCCCCTTAGCTCACTTCTTGATCCAAATGTGTTATTAATATCCACAGATTCAAGTTATCCACCCCTCCAACCTATGTAATAAAGGGTGAGTCTTAACTAATGTTAAGTTGGAAACAAGAGCCAATATCAACAGTAAACACAAGACCTACCCTTCTCAAGGTGCATGCACGAGTGAAAGAAGCATTTCATTCTCTTCATAAGATCTTGATTCCTCCTTTGTCTCACGGGAACAGACTAGGGAATCAGTTCAGTACCACGTGCCATAAACATTTACCTACATGTACATCATAAAGAACGTGGGTTCTATAAGATACCTCGTGTCCACGCTTTGTCCTGAATTCAGTAAACACAGATTGAGTGCCAACGAGAGCCTAAACCTCAGAATTCAGCAGCAAGCAGACAGACTCAGTACATTGTCCAGTGAGCAATCTTCCCATCAAAGGAGTCAGATGCATATGAATGCAAGCTCAGAAGCAGTTGCCAAAGTTGTAGGGTGAAGAATACAAGTGGTGGGAACTTAGAGTGTGTTTGGATCCTGTTTTGGAAAGAAGGACTATTTCCATAGAGAAGGTTTTGAGCACTGCCCTGAGGATAGTTGGAAGAGGGAGTTTAGTGTGTATCTGTGAGAAGAACACAACATGACTCAAGCACACAAAGTTCAAATGTGTTTTGAAAGTTTGCCTTGGTTGGTTGCATGAATCAAAATTTGACAAGTTTGTTCACTTGTTACGGGTACCATTCTTCAACTGTTTTTTTTTTTTTTTTAATTTGTTGCAATTTTGCTTCTGTGTTATCTCTTGCTTTTCTGCATTCACCATATGTGTGATTTTAGCTCTCCAACTTATATGCAGAGTACATCATGAGAAACGCTAGCCTAGATGAAACACAAGCTGGAATCAAGACTGCCGGGAGAAGTATCAATAACCTCAGATATGCAGATGACAGCACCCTTATGGCAGAAAGTGAAGAAGAACTAAAGAGTCTCTTGATGAAAGTGAAAGAGGAAAGTGGAAAAACTTTGCTTAAAGCTCAACATTCATAAAAGTAAGATCATGGCATCCAGTCCTATCACTTCACAGAAAATATATGGGAAAACAGTGGAAACAGTGGCAGACTACTTTGGGGGGCTCCAAAATCACTGTATATTGTGACTGCAGTCATGAAATTAAAAGACGCTTACTGCTTGGAAGAAAACTTAGGACCAACCTAGACAGCACATTAAAAAGCAGAGATATTACTTTGCCAACACTGTCCATCTAGTCAAGGCTATGGTCTTTCCAGAAGTCATGTATGGATGTGAAAGTCTGACTACAAAGAAAGCTGAGTGCCGAAGAATTGATGCTCTTGAACTGTGGTGTTGGAGAAGACTCTTGAGAGTCCCTTGGACTGCAAGGAGATCAAACCAGTCCATCCTAAAGGAGATATGTCCTGGGGGTTCATTGGAAGGACTGATGCTGAAGCTGAAACTCCAATGCTTTGGCCACCTGAGTCGCAGAACTGAGTCATTTGAAAAGATCCTGATTCTGGAAAAGATTGAAGGCAGGAGAAGGGGACGACAGAGGATGAGATGGTTGGATGGCATCACCAATTCCATGGACATGAGTTAGAGTAAACTCTTCGAGTTGGTAATGAACAGGGAGACCTGGTGTGCTGTAATCCATGGGGCTGCAAAGAGTCAAACTTGACTGAGTGACTGAACTGAACTGAACTGAACCAGGAATCAAACCCACATCCTATGCTTTGGAAGGTGAAATCCTCATCTCTGGACCATCTAGGAAGCCCCTGGAAGTGTATTCACATTGATCAGGCATTCCATTTAAAGGAATTATGAGACAATTCATACAGACAGAAACCAGTAACTGGTTTGTTGATTGTGGTGTTGAAACATTTAGAAATAAATTTAACAGTCTCATAGTTGTGACAGTTTCATAGTGGCAAATGCAGGAAATTTTATTCATAAATTAGTTCTCTCTGAATCAACACAATCTGTAAAATTATTAGTATTTGAAACAAACAGAAATACAATGCTCCTTAAATTTTAATTCTCATGTATGTGTAAAACAAAGAAAGACTGCTCTCCAGTATATTATGTCTGTCCATTAATGAGAAAGCTTGCATACGTATATAGAACTGTTATGAAATTTTTGTTGGAGTATGTCTGCTTTACACTGTTGTATCAGTTTCTGCTTAAAAAACGTGAATCAGATCTCCATAGGCTTCCCTGGTAGCTCAGCTGGTAAAGAATCAGTCTGCAATGCAGGAGACCCTAGTTTGATTCCTGGGTCAGGAAGATTCCCCTGGAGAAGGGATAGGCTACACACTCCAGTATTCTTGGCTTCCCTGGTGGCTCAGATGGTAAAGAATCTGCCTGCAATGCTGCAGACCTGGGTTCAATCCCTGGGTTGTGACGATCTTCTGGAGGAGGGCATGGCAACCCACTCCAGTATTCTTGCCTGGAGAATCCCCATGTACAAATGTGCCTGGTGGGCTACAGTCGACAGGATCACAGGGTTTGGCACAACGGAGTGTCTAAGCACATACATATATTAACTGTTTTTTTGTTTTTTTCCTTCCCTTTGGGTCACCACAGATCACTTAGTAGAGATCCCCATGCTATACAGGAGGTTCTCCATAGTTCTCCATAAAATAGACAGAGAACATAGCATCATACTATCAGTGTATCAGAAGAAAGAAAAAGAGCAAGATGCTGCTAAAGATTGAGGGCAGGAGGAGAAGGAGTCGACAGAGAATGAGATGGTTGGATGGCATCACCGCCTCAGTGACATGACTTTGTGCGAACTCCAGGAGAAACTGAAAGACTGGGAAACCTGGCGTGCTGCAGTCCAGGGGGTCGCAAAGGCTTGGACGCGACTTAGCGACAAACAACGTCAACAGTGCATGTGTGTCAATCCCCGTCTCTGAATCCATCCCACCCTCCTCTTCCCCACTGGGGTCCATACGTTTGTTCCCTCTGTCTGTGTCTCTACTTCTGCCCTGGAACTCGGGTTGTCTGTACCACTTTTCTAGATTCCACACACATGTGTCAATATAGGATGGTTGCTTCTGCTTTTGACTTCCTTCCCTTTGCCTGACAGTCTGAAGCTCCACCCTGATCTCTGCAAATGACTGAGTATTGTTCCATTGGGTATATCCAGTATTTTGTCTTGGAAATCCCATAAACCGAGGTGCCTGGGGGGAGCTATAGTCCATAGGGTCATGGTCAGATGACATAATGAATAACAAAAAAAAAAAAAAATACAGTGACATCTTTTTCCATTCCTCTCTGGATGGACATTTAGGTTGTTTCCATGTCCTGGCTGTTGAGATAGTGCTGCTGTATGGTGGCATGCATGTACGTTTTGGAATTATGGTCTTTCGTGGGTAGATAGAATCTAAACAAATCAGCTGGAAATACCTAATTTTGTCTAAAGGGTTAATTGGCAAATTAGCACGGAAAATACTTTCATATGTCCTTGTATTTTCCCAAGAGTTGGACTTAGTGATTAAACCACCACCACATATGATCATGTGTCTGTGGAAGGCTTTCTCTAAGTTTACTGATATTTCTTCCTTATATCTTCAAAAATTTTCTCTTACATCATCTTGACCTTCAAACTAATGGAACATTTGACTCAATTTCTTTAATAGGTAAGGGATATTAGAAACTTTTGGATTTAAAATATATTCATTTATGTAATACATCATGCAAGTAATCTGGATATTTCTTCAGGAGTATTAATTCCACAAACACAATTCTGTGTATATCTTCTTCGTACTCTTTATCTTTTGAGTTTGTGGTAATAACCCATTTTTATAAATAGAGTTTTTACAGATATACACAGTCACACAAATGTGTATAGATGTGTGTATGTATACATATATATATACACATAAATACAGATATGTAAATATGATATTTCAGAATTGCTGCCTTGTTCATGCCAGGTCTTGCATTTCAAATTTTCTTAAGAGACTCACCACCTTTCTCTGTGTTCAGTTGCTCTGTGTGTATGCACTCATCAAATCCAGCATTCCCAGCCATTCTGTGAGGGCCATGGTCAAAATTCCAACTACATACAGTGTGTTATACAAGTGGAAGAATTTAAATATTGCCCTTGACCTCCGTGACTCCAAACTTAGCCATGGAAAGATTCATCACTGGTGTCTTTGACAATGGCCAGCCAGCTGTAGCCCATTTGGAGGGCATGTGTATATAGGATGTGAAACATTTATTCTGTTAGTTACTTCTAGTATTATTAACCCAACCATCTTTCAATCTTCAGTTCAGTTCAGTTCAGTCGCTCAGTCGTGTCCGACTTTCCGTGACCCCATGAATCACAGCATGCCAGGCCTCCCTGTCCATCACCAACTCCCTGAGTTCACTCACACTCATGTCCACAGAGTCGGTGATGCCATCCAGCCATCTCATTCTCTGTTGTCCCCGTCTGCTCCCGCCCCCAATCCCTCCCAGCATCAGATTCTTTTCCAGTGAGTCAACTCGTCACATGAGGTGGCCAATCAGCTTTAGCATCAGTCCTTCCAATGAACACCCAGGATCGACCTCCTTTAGAATGGACTGGTTGGATCTCCTTGCAGTCCAAGGGACTCTCAAGAGTCTTCTCCAGCACCACAGTTCAAAAGCATCAATTCTTCGGCGATCAGCTTTCTTCACAGTCCAACTCTCACATCCATACATGACCACGGGAAAAACCATAGCCTTGACTAGACGGACCTTGGTTGGCAAAGTCATGTCTCTGCTTTTTAATATACTATCAAGGTTGGTCATAACTTTCCTTCCAAGGAGTAAGCGTCTTTTAATTTCATGGCTGCAATCAGCATCTGCAGTGATTTTCGAGCCCCCAAAAAAATAAAGTCTGACACTGTTTTCACTGTTTTTCCATCTATTTCCCATGAAGTGATGGGACCAGATGCCATGATCTTCGTTTTCTGAATGTTGAGCTTCAAGCCAACGTTTTCATTCTCCTCTTTCACTTTCATCAAGATGTTTTTGAGTTCCTCTTCACTTTCTGCCATAAGGGCAGTGTCATCTGCATATCTGAGGTTATTGATATTTCTTCCAGCAATCTTGATTCCAGCCCAGCGTTCCTCATGATGTACTCTGCATATAAATTAAATAAGCAGGGTGACAATATACAGCCTTTACGTACTCCTTTTCCTATTTGGAACCAGTCTGTTGTTCCACGTACGGTTCTGACTGTTGCTTCCTGACCTGCATACAGGTTTCTCAAGAGGCAGGTCAGGTGGTCTGGTATTCCCATCTCTTTCAGAATGTTCCACAGTTTCTTGTGATCCACACAGTCAAAGGCTTTGGCATAGTCAATGAAGCAGAAATAGATGTTTTTCTGGAACTCTCTTGCTTTCTCCATGATCCAGCGGATGTTGGCAATTTGATCTCTGGTGCCTCTGCCTTTCAATGTTATGAAGACTCAAACTAGACTGAGCTGTCAATCATTTTGTACCTGTGAACACTGCCCTGAGTCATGGCCCAGCGAATTGATCAAGGCTCAGGGGCTGCTCCACCTTTGTTTCACAGTGATCCAAAGGTTAAGGAGTATCAATCCTTCAGCTCAACTGCAGAAGGTTTGGTGCTCTCAGAATACTCATCTTTTCTCAGTTGTCACCCACGGCTTCTTACGCTTCCTCTCTATGAAGCTCAGAGATGGAATACAGGTTCCCTTCCTGTTATGAATGAATGCTCTCTCATTTCATTTCAGTTCAGTTGCTCAGTCATGTCGACACTTCGCGACCCCTTGAACCGCATCACGCCAGGTCTCCCTGTCCCTCACAACTTCCGGAGTCCACCCAAACCCATGTCCATTGAGTCGGTGATGCCATCCAACCATCTCATCCTTTATCCTTCCCTTCTCCTCCTACCTGCAATCTTTCCCAGCATCAAGGTATTTTCAAGTGAGTCAGCTCTTCACTTCAGGTGGCCAAAGGATTGGAGTCTCATCTTCAACATCAGTCCTTTCAATGAACACCCAGGGCTGATCTCCTTTAGGATGGACTGGTTGGATCTCCTTGCTGTCCAAGGGACTCTCAAGAGCCTTCTCCAACACCACAGTTAAAAGCATCAATTCTTCAGCACTCAGCTTTCTCTGTACTCCAACTCTCACATCCATACATGACCACAGGAAAAACCATAGCCTTGACTAGACAGACCTTCGTTGGCAAAGTAATGTCTCTGATTTTAAACATGCTGTTTCGATTGGTCTTAAATTTCCTTCCAAGGAGTAAGCATCTTTTAATTTCATGGCTGCAATCAGCCTCTGCAGTGATTTTGGAGCGCAGAAAAATAAAGTCAGACACTGTTTCCACTGTTTCCCCATCTATTTGCCATGAAATGATGGGACCGGATGCCATGATCTTAGTTTTCTGAATGTTGAGTTTTAAGCCAACATTTTCACTCTACTCTTTCACTTTCTTTGAGAGGTTCTTTAGTTCATCTTCACTTTCTGCCATAACGGTGGTGTCATCTGCATATCTGAGGTTATTGATATTTCTCCCAGCAATCTTGATTCCAGCTTGTGCTTCCTTCAGCCCAGCATTTTTCATGATGTACTCTGTATATGAGTTAAATCAGCAGAGTGACAATATACAGCCTTGACGTCTCTCCTTTTCCTATTTGGAACCATTTGGTTGTCCCATGTCCAGTTCTAACTGTTGCTTCCTGACCTGCATACAGGTTTCTCAAGAGGCAGGTCAGGTGGTCTGGTATTCCCATCTCTTTCAGTATTTTCAACAGTTTATTGTGATCCACACAGTCAAAGGCTTTGGCATAGTCAATAAAGCAGAAATAGATGTTTTTCTGGAACTCTCTTGCTTTTTCCATGATCCAGCGGATGTTGGCAATTAGATCTCTGGTTGCTCTGCCTTTTATAAAATCAGCTTGAAACATTGGAAGTTCGCGGTTCACATATTGTTTAGAGAATTTTGAGCATTATTTTACTAACGCGTGAGATCAGTGCAATTGTGCAGTAGTTTGAGCATTTTTTGGTATTGCCTTTCTTCAGGATTGGAATGAAAACTGACCTTCTCCAGTCCTGTGGCCACTGCTGAGTTTTCCAAATTTGTTGGCATATTGAGTGCAGCACTTTCACAACATCATCCTTCCGGATTTGAAATAGCTCAACTGGAATTCCATCACCTCCACTAGCTTCTTTTGTAGTGATGCTTTCTAAGGCCGACTTGACTTCACATTCCAAAATGTCTGGCTCCAGGTGAGTGATCACACCATCGTGATTATCTGGGTCATGAAGATCTTTTTTGTACAGTTCTTGTATGTATTCTTGCCACCTTTTCTTAATATCTTCTGCTTCTGTTAGGTCCATACATTTCTGTCCTTTATTGAGCGCATCTTTGCATGAAATATTCCCTTGGCATCTCTAACTTTCTTGAAGAGATTTCTAGTCTTTCCCATTCTGTTGTTTTCCTCTATTTCTTTGCATTGATCGCTGAGGAAGGCTTTCTTATCTCTCTTTGCTATTCTTTGAAACTCTGCATTCAAATGGTTATATCTTTCCTTTTTTCCTTTGCTTTTCACTTCCCTTCTTTTCACAGCTATTTGTAAGGCCTCCTCAAACAGCAATTTTGTATTTCTGCATTTCTTTCTCTTGGGGATGGTCTTGATCCCTGTCTCCTGTACAATGTCACAAACCTCCGTCCAGAGTTCATCAGGCACTCTATCAGATCTAGTCCCTTAAATCTATTTCTCACTTCCACTGTATAATCATAAGGGATTTGGTTTAGGTCATACCTGAATGGTCTAGTGGTTTTCCCTACTTTCTTCAATATAAGTCTGAATTTGGAAATAAGCAGTTCATGATCTAAGCCACAGTCGGCTCCTGGTCTTGTGTTTGCTGACTGTACAGAGCTTCTCCATCTTTGACTGCAAAGAATATAATCAGATTTCTGTGTCAACCATCTGGTGGTGTCCATGTGTAGAGTCTTCTTTTGCGTTGTTGGAACAGGGTGTTTGCTATGACCAGTGAATTCTCTTGGCAAAACTTTATTAGCCTTTGCCCTGCTTCATTCAGTACTCCAAGGCCAAATTTGCCTGTTACTCCAGGTGTTTCTTGACTTCCTACTTTTGCATTCCAGTCCCCTAGAATGAAAAGTATATCTTTTTTGGGTGTTGGTTCTAGAAGATCTTTTAGGTCTTCATAGAACTATTCAACTTCAGCTTCTTCAGCTTTCGTTACTCGTCAGGGCATAGACTTGGATTACCATGATATTGAATGTTTTGCCTTGGAAATGGAACAGAGATCACTCTGTCATTTTTGAGATTGCATCCAAGTACTGCCTTTCAGACTCTTTTGTTGACTGTGATGGCTACTCCATTTCTTGTAAGGGATTCCTGCCCACAGATATAATGGTCATCTGGAGTTAAATTCACGCATTCCAGTCCATCTTAGTTCGCTGATTCCTAGAATGTTGATGTTCACTCTTGCCATCTCTTGTTTGACCACTTCCAATTTGCCTTGATTCATGGACCTAACATTCCAGTTCCTATGCAATATTGCTCTTTACAGCATCGGACCTTGCTTCTATCACCACTCACATCCACAACTGGGTGTTGTTTTTGTCTTGGCTCCATCCCTCATTCTTTCTGGAGTTATTTCTCCACTGATCTCCAGTAGCATACTGGGCACCGAATGACCTCGGGAGTTCATCCCTCAATGTCCTATCTTTTTGCCTTTTCATACTATTCTTGGGGTACTCAAGGCCCTCTAGGGACGTGTTTCTTGACCACTCTTTCCCTCCCACTGCAGTAAGAGGATCATAACCCTGTCCCCTGATCCTTGATTGCTTAGTCCTTTTTCTCCTTCTACTCTGGAGACTACTAGGACATCAATATTTACCCCATCATTGTCTCTGGTGGGACAGCTAACCTATTCAAGGCATATCTTTCTGGATGGCTAAATTTAATGTGTATTTTTGTGTGTTAGACAATGGGAGTTATTGGAATAAACACAAACAAGTGGGATGTAAATTAACTAATTTATTTAAACCCTCAAAAAGCAAACACCACCAGAACGAACATGATTAGTGACCAGGAGAGATGAGCTGGAGAAGGAGTGTGACTGTGAAGAGAGAAGGGTCATGATTATCAGGAACCAGGAAAGTCGTCTTCGTGTTGTTGATCCTGACTCCATGGGGAAGAGGACGTGTCTGGTCTCAGTGACTCTGTAGGTGAATAAACAGAATCAGAGGTTTAGTAGCGCTGACTGTGGGACGGTTGACAGGGGTGAGCCTCACGCTGCCCATGCCCAGGGTACAGGAGCTGGTAGCTGATCCAACGGACAGAATCCTGGTGGACCTCATACTCCACACCTCTGTGATGTAGGTGGGGGTCCATGTGGAATTTCCCCAGGGATGCAAATATGGGGCAACCTTTCCCATTTGGGATGGATTCTAGAAGTACTGGTTTCAGAACACACGTTCAGGTCTGTGATTGGAATACATGCCTCTAATCACACACGTTTTGTCTTTTGGGTCTTCAAGAATTATTATTTTTTAACTCTTCTTTACCTGTTGAGCCACAAGAAAAACCCAAGAACACTAGAGTGGATAGCCTATCCCTTCTCCAGCAGATCTTCCTGTCCCTGGAATTGAACCAGGGTTTCCTGCATTGCAGGTCAATTCTTTACCAACTGAGATCTCAGGGAGGCCCACATTGGAATCTAATTGGTTATTAGTGTTATGTTAGTTTCTGGTGTTCATCAATGTGAAGTTTCTGTATACATGAAGCTATTCTTTTTCAGATGGCTTTCCCAATTAGGTTTTTACAGAGTATTGCATATAATTCCCTGTACTATACTGGAGGAGGTTTTGATTTTTCCATCCTGCATAGAGCAGTTTGCATCTGATAACCCCAAACTCCCAATCCTTCTCTTGCCCTCCTCTTCCCCCTTGGCAACCATGAGTGTTTTCTGTCTGTCTGTGCATCTCTTTCTGTGTTGTAAATATGTTCCTTTGGGTCACATTTTAGGTTCCCCATATAAGTGATATCATGTGGTATTTGTCTTTCTGTCTGACTGACTTCCCTTAGTATGACAGTCTCTTAGGCTGATGCATGTTGCTGCAAATGGCATGATTTCATTCTTTTTGTGGCTGAGTAATATTACATGGAATATATGTACCACAACTTTCTAATCATATTCACCTGGAAGAGAGGATTTTTCTTTGTTCTTTTTCTTTCATCATAGAAAATTACAAGCCACAATTTAGCCTTATCAGTGTTTTTTGTGAGGCTGTCTTAGTTTGAAAGTTTAAAATCTCACTTTAGGAAAATCATCTTCTGAATAGGAATATAATTCAAATGCATGCTTCAGATAATGTGGTTGGAAAGCCTCTCTGGTTCTGTCAAAAATCATGTGAGCTTACACACAGGTCCCACAGAAAACATGAGCTCTCTTTAATTTCAGTTTTTCTGAAGGAGGGATGTGTATGGACAAACATGAGGTCAGGACTGACAGTGATACTAGTTAGTTTTCACCAGCCTGTGGCCATTCCTGCTTCTCTCTGATGACCCTGGTCTGCAAGCTTCCTGCAGGTGACGGCTTTACTACCAAAGCTACTCAGTATGAATCAACCAACTGTTTTGCTGTTTAATATGTCTCTAGAGAAGAGAAATTATCTCATGTAAGAGAAAAGTGTCTAGGGACAAAAACTTTTACCTACAAAATTTGGCATGTATGAAGTCACAAAGTGTACTTGGTGGTTTATTTGATGAAATGGCACTAATAACAGACCATGCTTACTTACAATTAGGGTGTTTCGAAGTTATTTTCATGCCACAGAAACACATTCATCTGGAGAAAAAAACAAATGATCCACCAGTTATTACCATTCCCTAAATTTTGTAAGCTTTTTTTTTTTTCATTTAAGTAAGAGATTATATAAATGATTACTTAGGGAAGAACATATTATCAATAACTTGATTTGTTTCCTGATAGCATATTTACATGAGGTGAAAGGTATGTTCAGAAAAAATATACTTCCATTACCAGGTTTGGTTAAATCCTTAATGTTTTCTTCTGGAATCCCCCGTTTGTCAATCTCCTCCTTGAACTTCATTATGTCTTCCTTATCAATGTCATTTTCTTTGCCTGAATATCGCCATGCGAGAGGTAGAAATTCGCATGTTAGAAGACCTAAAAATTTCTTAATACAGAATGAAAACAATGTGCCTATCAGATTTCACTTGGAATAATTTAAGAAATCTCAATTACTGTTTCCAATGACACAGATGCCTGCTGTCTCTCTGAAAAATTAATCCCTGTCCAGCTCTGTAACTAGCACCCACCCCCACCCCAGCATCAGAAACAGGACCTAAAAGACTCAAAGGAGCTCCATGAATTTGGGGCTCTTTCTATCAGAGTAAGGAACCAACTTGCTCCTTGATCAACTTCCTAGTGTCTCTACCTGCCACTCAGGTCTTGTTCTGAATCCAGATAAATAGGAAACAGGGTTCTTCCCTGACAGACATATTCACTACATCACACAAAATAATAGGAGATCATTTATTCTTTAATAATGCACCATTCTACCCAGTACGTTTTCTGATATAGACACCTGATAGCCTATTGGTTCACACAGCACTTAGTGCTTCTTTGTGGTTAATTGAGATGATGTCAGTGTGGACAAGATAATGTATTTGGATAGTTGAACAGGATAAAGATTAATTTAAAAAGTTTTTTTTTCCAAGGCTTAGAGTGCATGGGGAAACTTGTATAAAATAAAGCAACTGAGGTCAGACTCATTACAGTCACAGCTTGCAATTAATTGACATGTTAAAAACAATTTCTAGTAGCAATCAGTTTTTTAGTTTCAACAGGTAGGAATCATTTGGAAATGTTTGATGATGTGACATGCACACCCTATGACCTCCTGTTTCTGGGTAGCTTACCTTCCCGAATCCTTAACTGTGAACATAAAGAAACAGGTCTTATACACCGAATACTAAATATTGTCAGCACCTCCTGAGATTCTGAATGAAAGTCCTGAGAGTGGACCTGTTCTGTGACAAAGGCGATGCAAACTATGGGATGTCATACATACCGAATAGTAGAACCTGTTCTGGCTCATTGCCTGTTTCATCCACGTTAATTGCTATCAGAGCTTTTTCGGAAACATTAATAAATTCAATTTGGTATGTACCCTCATCTGTGAGAGAGAGAGAGAAAAGTTACATATACACAACCACCTTAATTTATTCTCATTTAGATGTATTGTGACACACTTCAGGCATTAACAACAGTTCGTGCTGTATGGATGTGTGTGTCAATTCGCGGGTGCTCTGAACACGACCATTCTTATGACAACAAGGAAAGCAGACCATATATTTCCCCATCCCCACCTTTTCCTACAATTAACTAGTTACTTCTTGCTATCTTCTAGGATGCTTTCAAAACCATGTGGTGTGATGGGACTAGCATTTTTTTTTTTTTAATGTCTTCAGTTAGTTTGTTTCTTTTTGACTCTCCTGGGTCTTTGTTGCTGAGTGGGCTTTCTCCACTAGCAGCGAGCGGGGGCTGCGCTCTAGTTGCAGTGCACAGGCTACTCCTTGCGGTGGCTTCCCTTGTTGCTGATCACGGGCTCTAGGGGTTGTAGGCTTCAGCAGTTGTGGATCGGGGGCTCAGCATTCCCAATTCCCGGGATTTAGACCACAGTATCAGTAGTTGTGGTGCATGGGATTCATTGCCCCAAGTTATGTGGGATCGACCTGGACCAAGGATCCAACCTGTCACCCCTGCACTGGCAGATGGATTCTTCACCACTGGATCACCAGGGAAGTTCCCAACACTTTCTTAAACAGCATGAGCATATTATCGAAACCCAGTTCAAAGAGGCTTTGTATTTATATTTCCGAGCCTTGAAATTGATTTCTCTTGACCAAAATCAATTTATCATTCATAACCTTGTCCCCCTGCATGCCTACGTTCAACCAGACAGCCTTCTAATCACTTTATATTAATTGCCATGTATTTCCTGCCCCTCAGTCTGGGGTAGGACAGAACCCACAGCCTTGTTCTTGGTGAGAAGACATTTTACCTGCTGCGAAATGCAGGCAGTGACCACCTAGTGGTGAGCTCCGTCCCCACCTGAGGGACCGCCCTCCTCTCTGCCCAGCCCGTCTACTCAGCACCATGTATCTGGACAAGAAGCAACTCTGACCTACTGTGTGTCACCTCTATACCCTCTACATCCATTCTCTCTCTCCTATCCTCCATCACACCTTCCTGCAATCACTTAGCAAGATGGGAGGAAAAACCACTCAGCTGTGTTCTGGGAACATGCAAACACCAAGCTCAGTGTATAAACACACTCGTTAGTCTGCTTGAGAAGGAGAAAAATTAGGAAGTGAAGCACCTTTATATTTTATAGCCCCAGATAAAGTGTTTGCAGCTTGCCCAAGGCCACAGTGAGTCCATGAGACTTGGGTCACATTGGGACAATTTAAGTGAGATTATGCATGTTCTCAGATTGCTCATGGGCTTCCCAGGTGGCACTAGTGGTAAAGAACCCAGGTGGAGACACTAGAGGCGAGTTCGATCTCTGGGTTTGGGAACATCCCCTGGAAAGTGGTAACCCACTACAATATTCTTGCCTGGAGAATCCCATGGACAGAGGAGTCTGCTGGGCTACAGTCCAGGGATCACAAAGAGTCGGACACAACTCAATGGCTAAACGACAACAAGAGGTCCCTTGTCATTGTGAGGGGCCATCCAAGTTCTGTGATTGGACACTGTGTTCATGACAAATGAGGTGCTCAGAAGAGTTAGGATCAGTGCCTGGTGCAACTTGTAACTGTTAGTAAACTAGAATTCAGATATATGGAGTTCCTGAGGGAAGTTAAACCAAGATTTCCAGCCAAACATTTGTTTACCACTGAAATACACTTACATTCGTATTTGTAAATATAGGGTCCAATCGGTATTGCACGAATGGGTACTGGTCTCCATGCGTAATACACCCTTAAAAACAAAAGATCTTTAAGCTGGTTGATGAAACTGATAAAAATGTGACAAGTCATTTGTTTCACCCTTCTAACGCCCCATGTCATATATCATGCTTGTGTCTCTGAACAGCATGACATTCACCAGAGAAGAAATACGTGTAGCATCAAGTAAGCATCAAATGACAAGGCTGTCATGTGAACACATTAAATCTGAGCATATTTCCAAAGATTAACTGCAAATACAAACTAAGTCATGTTTACAAACAAATAAACAGGGAGAGATCCAGAATTATCGGAAGGAAGAAAAAAAGTTAACACCTCTGTGATCCCTATCAAATTACCAATGACATTTTTCCCAGAACTAGAACAAAAAATTTCACAATGCATATGGAAACACAAAAGACTTCATATACCCAAAGCAGTCTTGAGAAAGAAGAGTGGAGCTGGAGGAATCATCCTTCCTAACTTCATATTATACTACAAAGACACAGTCATCAAGACAGTATGATACTGGCACAGAAACAGAAACACAGACCAATGGAAGAAGATAGAAAGCCCAGAAATAAACCCATGCACCTATGGGTACCTTATTTTTGACAAAGGAGGCAAGAATATAGAATGGGACAAAGAAAGACTCTTCAGTAAATGGTGCTGGGAAAACTGGACAGCTATATGCAAAAATGAAATTAGAACACTTCCTAACACCATACACAAAGATCAACTCAAAATGGATTAAAGACCTAAATGTAAGACCAGAAACTATAAAACTTAGGGGAAAACATAGGCAGGACACTCAATGACATAAATCAAAGCAGGATCCTCTATGACCCACCTCCTAGAGTAATGGAAATAAAAAATAAACAAGTGGGACATGATTAAACTTAAAAGCTTTTGCACAGAAAAGGAAGCTATAAGCAAGGTGAAAAGACAATACTCAGAATTTGAAAAAATAATAGCAAATGAAACAACTGACAAAGGATTAATTTCCAAAATAAACAAGTAGCTCATACAACTCAAGAACAGAAAAACAAACAACCCAATTAAATGGTAAAAGACATAAACAGATCTTTCTCCAAACAAAACATACAGATGGCTGACAAACACATGAAAAGATGCTCAACTTTGCTCATTATTAGAGAAATTCAAATCAAAGCTACAATGAGATATCACCTCACACCAGTCAGAATGGCAATCATCAAAATGTCTACAAACAATAAATGCGGGAGAGGGTGTGCAGAAAAGGGAATGCTCTTGCACTGTTGGCGGGAATGTAAATTGATACAGCCATTATGAAAGACGGTATGGAGATTCCTTTAAAAACTAGGAATAAAACCACCATTTGACCCAGCAATCCCACTCCTAGGCATATACCGTGAGGAAACCAAAATTGAAAAAGACACACATACCCCCATTGCTCACTGCAGTACTATTTACAATAGCTAGAACATGGAAGCAACCTAGATGTCCATCAACAGATGACTGGATAAAGAAGTTGTGGTACATACACACAAAGGGATATAACTCAGCCATAAAAAGGAACGTCTTTGAGTCACTTCTAATGAGGTGGATGAACCTAGAGCCTATTATACAGAGAGAAGTGAATCAGAAAGAGAAAGGTAAATATCATATTCTAACACAGATACACGAAATCTAGAAAAATGATACTGAAGAATTTATTTACAGGGAAACGATGGAGAAACAGACATAGAAAATAGACTTATGGACATGGGGAGAGGAGAGAAGATGGTGAAATGTATGGAGAAAGTAACATGGAAACTTCCATCACCATGTGTAAAATAAAGAGCCGATGGGAATTTGCTATATGTCTCAGGAAACTGAAACGGAGGCTCTGTATCAATCTAGAGTGGTGGGATGGGGAGGGAGGTGGGAGGGAGTTTCAAAAGGGAGGGGATATATGTATACCTATGGCTGATTCATGTTGAGGTTTGACAGAACACAGCAAAATTCTGTAAAACAATTATCCTTCAATAAAAAATAAATTAATTAAAAAAAAGTATACTGAAATGAGTTGCCATTTTCTTCCTCAGGGGATCTTCCTGACACTAGGATCAAACCCACATCTCCTCCATTGGCAGGCAGATTTTTTTTTTTTTTTTAACCAATGAGCCACCCAGGAAGCCCCAACTGTATCTCATATGTGACAAATAATGAAGTAAAAATATATTTATATACCAATCTTTCCTGGCATAACCCTCTCAGTTCTTTTATTTTTCTATTTAATTTTTATGCATGCAGGCTACGTGCCTTCAGTCATGCTCGACTCTTTGCAACCCTGTGGACTGTAGCCCGCCAGGCACCTCTGTCCATGGGTTTTCCCAGGCAAGAATACTGAAGTAGGTTGCCGTCCCCTTCTCCAAGGGATCTTCCCGACCCAGGGATCTATCCCGCATCTCTTATAATCTTCTGCATTGACAGGCAGATTCTTTACCTCTAGCACCACCTGGGAAGGCTAATTTTTTTTTATTATATTGCAGCATAATTGATTAAGGATGTTTCGTTAGTGTCAGGTGTCAGGACAGGGATTCTGTTATGCATATACAAGGATCTGTGTTTTTTAAATTCTTTTCCCATTTACATTATGACAGAATATTGAACTGCATTTCCTGTCCTAAAATAATTCCTTGTTTATTAATATGTTTATTCCTCAAAATACATCCCTGAGTTTCCGTGTTGTTAGTGGACTGTTTGCAGTATAACATTTCTTGAGTGGTCCTAGGGGCTGTGAGTCTTTAGTAAACTCAGTGGTGATGAAACCTCCTGTGAGGAAGCCTCACAGGCAGAGCTCACTCTGTGCTCTCCCTTACCTCCCCCCTGCCCCCGCAACCCCACCTTGGCTTCTGCGCTCAGTGGGAACCATCTCTTACAAATTCTGCAGGAAAGGGTCAAGCCTCTGGTGGGGACTGTGTGTTCCAGGACACAAGCGTCTCCTCGCTTCCGTGTCCCTCTTCCCTGTAATGAGTTGATGCCAGTGGGACATCTGGGACCGCCCCCCAGCCCCAAGTAAAAGCTTCAGGACTTGCTCTGGAGGCTCACAAGGGGACTGCCCACCACCCCGCAACCCCCAGCTCAGAGGCCCTACTCAGCCCCAGCAGCTCAGGGCGTCCTGCTCTCAACATCACCCAGAAAGCTCCTGCAGATGGGGGAAACACACCTTCCCTCGGGCTCAGAGTTTACGTGTGTGTTCTTTCTAGGTTATTTTCACTTACCAGTCATAAACGTAGTAGATTATTATGACACATATCTTGTGAAACACAATAGTACGCCTGTAAGGTAAGAGTAAGTCTGGCTCACTGATCTTCTCTAGGTTATTGGATGCAAAGTGTACGGCTCTCCATTCTCCTGAAAGCTAACAACAAAATTCACCTTAGAGATTTTCTTCTTTGTCTTTTTATTTCATCCAGAGTCCTCCATCTTGAGTTTCCCACCCCTCGTGCAAATCAGCACACATCATCTAAATTGATTGAATAAAACATAATTTATAAAATAAGGTAAAAACTGAAGTCAGAGTGAAAGGAGTTGAGACATTTCAGAGATAGGTTAAGCTCTGATAGCAAATGCAAGATCTCAAATCCAACAGTCATTGGCTGATCCTCTTTCTCTGTTAAAAGAGCAGGAAAAATGCATGAGTCAGTTAATGCACAGTACAGATGATACACCAAACAGAACATGTATACAGCCAGTAAATGGAGCAGTGTTGCATGGGAGGGACACAACTTGCTTATGGATCAACATAACAAATCCAGAAAGTACAAACACATGCACACACACACGCACACGCACACACACACACACACACACACTTCCTCCCAGATCACACCATCCCTGCTACCTCTGAGACAGGTTGCACAACTTTTTCGTCTTGAGCAGCACAAACCACACCAAGGAGAAGAGTCAGGAACAGAACCTTCATCTTGTGTCTCTTGCGGACTTTCTTTTATCGAGGCTGAGGGTGTCCTACTGGTTGGAGAGAATGCGAATTGTGCCACTTTTTATAAGATCTCTATGTTGGCTCAATGTCATAAACCAATGGTTCTTCCTCCTAAGACCAAGGTTATACAGAATTCATCTTCATATCCTCCTTGGTAGGGATGACCTGCAATGGCATTTTGTGATCTTAATCATGTGGATTGTTTTAGGAGGAGGTTGAGTGAATCTGGACATTTGACTTTTAGAATGAGTGAGAAATCACAGTACACATCCCGTATTTTAAGGTCAGGAATATTTATTTTCCTTTCTTTCTTGAGATCCAATATAGAATAAAGTGTCCAGGACACACATCCCCCACTCCTATATTGATTGCTTAACCTTCAGTCCAGTTCAGTTCAGTCGCTCAGTCATGTCCGACTCTTTGAGACCCCATTAATCACAGTACGCCAGGCCTCACTGTCAATCATCAACTCCCAGAGTTTACCAAAACTCATGTGCATCGAGTCGGTGATGCCATCCAGCCATCTCATCGTCTCTCGTCCCCTTCTTCTCCTGCCCCCAATCCCTCCTAAAATCAGGGTCGTTTCCAATGAGTCAACACTTCGCATGGGGTGGCCAAAGTATTGGAGTTTCAGCTTTAGCATCAGTCCTTCCAATGAACACCCAGGACTGGTCTCCTTTAGAATGGACTGGTTGGATCTCCTTGCAGTCCAAGGGACTCTCAAGAGTCTTCTCCAACATCACAGTTCAAAAACATTAATTCTTCAGCGCTCAGCTTTCTTCACAGTCCAACTTTCACATCCATACATGACCACTGGAAAAACCATAGCCTTGACTAGACGGACCTTGTTTGGCAAAGCAATGTCTCTGCTTTTCAATATGCTATCTAGGTTGGTCGTAACTTTCCTTCCAAGGAGTATCTTTTAATTTCATGGCTGCAATCACCATCTGCAGTGATTTTGGAGCCCAGAAATATAAAGTCTGACACTGTTTCCACTGTTTCCCCATCTATTTGCCATGAAATGATGGGACCATATGCCATGATCTTAGTTTTCTGAATGTTGAGCT
This sequence comes from Moschus berezovskii, assembly GCF_049115385.1. Lineage (NCBI taxonomy): Eukaryota > Metazoa > Chordata > Mammalia > Artiodactyla > Moschidae > Moschus > Moschus berezovskii. Next base: position 2,630,086 of record NC_142488.1, on the reverse strand, counting down.
TTAAGCCAACCTTTTCACTCTCCTCTTTCACTTTCATCGAGAGGCTCTTTAGTTCTTCTTCACTTTCTGCCATAAGGGTGGTGTCATCTGCATATCTGAGGTTATTGATATGTCTCCCAGCAATCTTGATTCCGGCTTGTGCTTCCTCCAGCCCAGCGTTCCTCATGATGTACTCTACACATAAACTAAATAAGCAGAGTGACAATATACAACCTTAAGGTACTCCTTTTCTTATTTGGAACCAGTCTGTTGTTCCATGTCCAGTTCTAACTGTTGCTTCCTGACCTGCATACAGGTTTCTCAAGAGGCAGGTCAGGTGGTCTGGTATTCCCATCTCTTTCAGAATGTTCCACAGTTTCTTGTGATCCACACAGTCAAAGGCTTTGGCATAGTCAATGAAGCAGAAATAGATGTTCTTCTGGAACTCTCTTGTTCTTCCATGATCCCGCGGATGTTGGCAATCTGATCTCTGGTGCCTCTGCCTTTTCTTTTTTTTTTTTTTTTTTCAGTTAAAAGTATTTTTATTGAAAAAGCACAAATGCAAAGAAATGAACAGAGGAAAATTTATGCGTCGAACCTGGACTGGTCACTTATGATAATATACATGCTACAATTCCAAGCTTGAACATCTGGAACATCACGGTTCACGTATTGCTGAAGCCTGGCTTGGAGAATTTTGAGCATGACTTTACTAGCGTGTGAGATGAGTGCAATTGTGCGGTAGTTTGAGCATTCTTTGGCATTGCCTTTCTTTGGGATTGGAATGAAAACTGACCTTTACCAGTACTGTGGCCACTGCTGAGTTTTCCAAATTTGCTGGCATATTGAATGCAGCACTTTCACAGCATCATCTTTCAGGATTTGAAATAGATCAACTGTAATTCTATCACCTGCCCTAGCTTTGTTCCTGTGATCTTTCTAAGGCCCAATTGACTTCACATTCCAGGAAGCTGGCTCTAGGTGAGTGATCACACCATCGTGATTATCTGGGTCATGAAGATCTTTTTTGTACAGTTCTTCTGTGTATTCTTGCCACCTCTTCTGAACATCTTCTGCTTCTGTTAGGTCCAGACCATTTCTGTCCTTCATCGAGCCCATCTTTGCATGAAATGTTCCCTTGATATCTTTCCTATTCTGTAGTTTTCCTCTATTTCTTTGCATTGATCGCCGAGGAAAGCTTTCTTATCTCTCCTTGCTATTCTTTGGAACTCTGCATTCAGATACTTATATTTTTCCTTTTCTCCTCTGTTTTTCGCTTCTCTTCTTTTCACAGCTATTTGTAAGGCCTCCTCAGACAGCCATTTTGCTTTTTTCGTTTCTTTTCCATGGGGATGGTCTTGGTCCCTGTCTCCTGAACAATGTCACGAACCTCCGTCCAGAGTTCATCAGGCACTCTATCAGATCTAGTCCCTTAAATCTATTTCTCATTCCCACTGTATAATCATAAGGGATTTGATTTAGATCATACCTGAATGGTCTAGTAGTTTTCCCTACTTTCTTCAATATAAGTCTGAATTTGGCAATAAGGAGTTCATGATCTGAGCCACAGTCAGCTCCTGGTCTTGTTTTTGCTGACTGTATAGAGCTTCTCCATCTTTGGCTGCAAAGAATATAATCAACCTGATTTCAGTGTTGATCATCTGGTGATGTCCATGTGTAGAGTCTTCTCTTGTGTTGTTGGAAGAGGGTGTTTGCTATGACCAGTGCGTTCTCTTGACAAAACTCTATAAGCCTTTGCCTTGCTTCATTCCGTGCTCCAAGGCCAAACTTTCCTGTTACTCCAGGTGTTTCTTGACTTCTTAATTTGCATTCCAGTCCCCTATAATGAAAAGGACATCTTTTTGGAGTGTTAGTTCTAAAAGGTCTTCAGCTTCTTCCACATTACTGGTTGGGGCATAGGCTTGGATTACCGTGATATTGAATAGTTTGCCTTCTAAACGAACAGAGGTCGTTCTGTTGTTTTTGAGATTGCATCCAAGTACTGCATTTCGGACTCTTTTGTTGACCATGATGGCTACTCCATTTCTTCTAAGGGATTCCTGTCCACAGTAGTAGATATAATGGTCATCTGAGTTAAATTCACCCATTCCAGTCCATTTTAGTTCACTGATTCCTAGAATATCTATGTTCACTCTTGCCATCTCCTGTTTGATCACTTCCAATTTGCCTTGATTCATGGACCTAACACTCCAGGTTCCTATGCAATATTGATCTTTACAACATCAGACCTTGCATCTATCACCAGTCCCATCCACAACTGGGTGTTGTTTTTGCTTCAGCTCCATCCCTTCATTCTTTCTGGAGTTACTTCTCCACTGATCTCCAGTAGCATACTGGGCAACTACTGACCTAGGGAATTTCTCATTCAGTATCCTATCATTTTGCCTTTTCATACTGTTCATGGGGTTCTCAAGGCAAGAAGACTGAAGTGGTTTGCCATTTCTTTCTCCAGTGGACCACATTTTTTCAGACCTCTCCACCATGACCTGTCCATCTTGGGTGGCCCCACAAGGCATGGCTTATTTTCATTGAGTTAGACAAGGCTGGGGTCTGTGTGATCAGATTGACTAGTTTTCTGTGATTATGGTTTCAGTTTCCCTGACCTTTGATATGAGGTATATCTTCACTGCTGCTCCAGCAAAGCACAGCCCCTGCTCCTTACATTAGGCGAGGTCGCCCCTCCCAACCTTAAACGTGGAGTAGCTCCTCTCTGCCCTCCTGCGCCCATGTAGCCACCACTCCTTGGACATGGGTTAGCTCCTCTCGGCTGCTCCTGCACCGTCGCAGCCTGGCGCTCTTAAGAAGAGTGCTATCTTAGGAAGTCCTTTCTAACAGCCAATCAAGGGGAGAGTACACATAGTTACTCTAAGAGACAATTGCAACAGGTTGTAGCAATCCTGTTATTTTGTAAATGAAGGGAGACATAGGACCTTTATTCTAAACTCTCTTTTCATCAGTATTGCCAAAATGTAGGTAAAATAATGATAGATAAAAAATGGAATCATCTTACTCAAACAGTACTCTTGTAGCCCCTCTCCCCAAACAATGCTAATCCAAGCTTGGTATGTCCCCCTGGCTTCTCTCTCTCTAGTTTGACCAGGTTTCTGTAACTCTTTCTTAGCTTATTAATTATCTCTTACTTTTCTCTTTACTCTATGATGATTGTTATTCTACGATTGCACAACCCCTATCCAAACAGTGCAAGGAAATTTTATCCTTTTTCGCAAAGAACACACAGTTCCTTCAAGGGTCCATGACCAATGTTCAATGGACCTATATTGTACATTTCATATAGTTCCAGAGGGTGGTGCATTTGTCTGAAATTTCCATGACCTTCCTAGTACTTGTGGAAATTTTTAGGGTTGCAGGTTACCGTGGAAGGGAGGAAATTTCCTAGAAATGTCAGAGAGGTCCAGTCCTGTAGAGAGAGGTCCCATGGAGAAAGGTCCCATTGTGTCTCGCCACGGTTCACCTTCTTTTTATGTTCTGGTCCTGGCATTTATCAGTCAATGCATGTTTTCTTTTCATCACAAGTGTTAGTTTTACTGAATGCTGGACAGCTAATTCTTTTCTAGGTGTTTTAGTCCATCAGCACCTGGACAGAGCCCTTGATCAAACCGTTTCACTATCAGGAATTTAGATTTTCCACCCCTCCACGGGACACTAATAATTGGTGAGTGTTAGATGATGCTACGTCAGAAACCAAACACATCAACAGTGGAAAATTCCAGACTAGTGCTTCTCAAGATGTATGCACAGCAGAGAGAAGCTTCCTTCTCTGCAGCCTGTCTGGATCTCTCCTTTATCTTACAGTGAAATAAGAGAAAATCAGTTCCATACAATGTCCAGCAAACATCTACCTCCATGTACATCGTAAACAGCATGTGGTCTGTAAGATGACTCAGGTCCACACTTTGACCTGATTTCAATAAATACCCACTTAATGCCAACAAGAGCCTGAGCCTCCGAATTCAGCAGGAAGCAGACAGACTCAGGACGTCCCCCAGTGAGGAGTCTTCCTGTGAAAGAAGACAAATACACAGACCACTATTGCTAAACGAATCCCTGTTTAGAACGTTGAGGTTGAGAATAAAGAAAGGTGGAAAGTTAGAGTGTGTTTAGGGTCGTGTTTGGTAAGGAGTGAATATTTCCAAAGAGAAGGTTTGCAGTGATGTGCTGAGGAGGGTTGGAAAAGTGAGTTAAGTGTGAACCTGTGAGAAGAACGTGGGTAGGACTCAAGAACATAAAATACAAATGTGTTTTGAATGGTCTCTTTGAAAGGCTGTATCGATCAAAAACTTCTACAAGTGCATTTACTGCTTTTTTTTTTTTTTAAGATTTTCTTTTCTAAGGTGGACTATGTTTAAGTCTGTTTTGAATTTGTTATAGTACCGTTTCTGTTTTCTGTTTTGGTTTTTTGTCCGCAAGGCGTGTGGGGTCTTAGCTCATCACCCAGGAATGGAACCTGTCCAGAGTTCTAACCACTGAGCCAGAAGAGAAGTCCTTAGAAGGACACTCACGTTCATAAAGCATTGCATTTAAAGCAATTGCAGAACAACTGATGCAGATAAAAATCAGTCACTTGTTTGTTGATTGTGGTGTCGAAACATTTACAAATAAATTTGATGTCCCAGCAGCTATGACACAATCATAGTAGAAAATATAAATCATCGCATTCATAAATTAGATCCCAATGAATTAACACAATCTCCACACATAGTAGGACCTAATCAGAAATGTAATTCTCTTTATATTTTAATCCTCATGTATGTGTAAAACAGAAACTACTCTTCAGTGCGTTCGTATGTTTGGCTGTTAATGGCAAAGCATGCATACTTTGTATGCATGAATTTGTGTGTAGAACTGTTATAAAACCTCTGTTGGAATAGAGCTGCTTTCCAGCGTTATGTTAGCTTCTGCTGATCGGCAAGGTAAATCAGCTGGACGTACACGTATGTCCCCTCTTTTCTGGGTTTATTTCCCACTCAAGTCACCTCAGAGCACTGAGTAGAGTTCCCTGTGCTGTATCAACAGTCTACAAGTCTGCCTCAATGTCACAATCCACCACCACCCCGCCCCACTTCCTCCTTGGAGTCCGTATGGTTGTGTTCTCTTTGTCTCTGCTTCTGCCCTGGAACTAGGTTCATCTGTACTGCTTTCCTGTTAATAGATTGCACACATATATGCATTAATATATTGTATTTGTTTTTTCACTTTCTGACCGACTTCACACTCTGTGACACACTGTAGGTCCATCCACAGCTCTGCAAATGGCTGAGTAGTATTCCACTGTGTGTATTGAATATTCTCACCAGGGAAACCCCACGAACATAAGAGCCTGGAGAGCTTTTGTCCACGGGGTGGCAAAGAGTTGGATAAAACTTACGACTCAATAACAACAGGTACATCTTTATCCATTCCTCTGTTGGTGAGCATTAATACTGCTTCCATGCCCTGGTTGGTGTAAAGAGTGCTGCTGTATACTGGGGTGCGTGTACATTTTAGAATTAATGTTTTCTCTGGGTATATAGAATTTAACAAAATCTGTCAGAAGTACCAAATTGTGTCTAGAAGATTCAGCATCAAATTAGAGTGGACAGTAGTTTAGTATGAACTCATATTATCATAAGCCTGTGGGTGGCTTACTGTAAGTTTAGTAATATTTCTTCTTTTCTTCTTAAACATTTCAATTAAAATCTTCTTGACCTGCAAATTCATCGAGCATGCTACTCAATTTCTTTTCTGGATTAAAGGACAGTAAAAGTTTTTTTGTTTGTTTGTTTGTTTGTCTATATCAGGATTAGTAACACATCTTTCAAGTAATGTGTACATTTCCCCAGGAGTATTACTTCCAGTAACATGAATCTGTTTATAGCTTCCTCATGACTGATATCCATTGGATTGGTGGTGATGGTTGGTTTTCCCATTTTATCACTGACATCAGAGATACATACACTCACACATGTATGTTTATATGTGTGTGTATCTATATATATATGTGTGTGTGTGTATATATATATATATATACATATACATATATATATATATATATATATACACATATAAATCCATCTATATTATACCAGGTCTTGCCTTTCAACATTTCTTAAGAGACTCACCCTTTTACTGTGTATTCATTTGCCTATGTGTGTCTCCACTCATACAATCCAGCATTTCCAGACTGCCTGTGAAGGCTAGAGTCCAAAGTCCAACAGGATACACTCTGCTGTACAAGGGGGAGAACTTAAACACTGTCCTGGACCCTGTTACCACCAACTAAGCCATGGAAGCATTCATTACTGGTGCCTTTGACATTGGCCAACTGTAGTCCATTTGGAGGCCAAGTCCACGTAGGACCTAAAACATTTGTGCTGTTACATGTCACTGAGGTCTAGTATTCCTTTCCCAGCACTTGGACCAAATCTCTGAGCTTTGACTCAATCCTTGGAACGTTCTGTATCTAGGACAGTTGATGTTTCAGATCGTAAATACCTCGAGCACCATGGGGAGCTGGGCTGTTCGCTCTCCACCTGGCGGTGGGAATGGCCTCTCCTTGGAAGTACTAGCATCCTCTGTTCTTTGCAGATTATGAGGCCTGAAGACCGTCTTTAGATTCTGTGAACAGTGACAGCTTCCTAACTGAGCTGTCAATCATCTTGTTTCTGCAAACACTGTACTGACATCACGATCCTATGAACTGACCCAGGGTTCACCGGTGGCTCAGTCAGTAAAGAATCTTTGGCAATGCAGGAGACTCAGGGTTGATCCCTGGGTGGGGAAGATCCCCTGGAGAAGGGAATGGTAACCCACTCCAGCAATCTTGACTAGAGAATCCCATGGACAGAGGAGCCTGGGGGTCTCCATGGAAACACAGAGAAGGACACGACTGAGGTATAAATCATATTAAAAAGCAGAGACATTACTTTGTCAACAAGGTCAGTCTAGTCAAGGCTATGGCTTTTCCAGTAGTCATGTATGGATGTGAGAGTTGGACTATAGAGAAAGCTGTGCACAGAAGAATTGATGCTTTTAAACTGTGGTGTTGGAGAAGACTCTTGAGAGTCCCTTAGACAGCAAGGAGACCCAACCAGTCCATTCTAAAGGAGTTCTGGGTGTTGTCAGTGTTCATTGGAAGGACTGATGTTGAAGCTGAAGCTCCAATACTTTGGCCACCTGATGAGAAGAGCTGACTCATTTGAAAAGACCCTGATGCTGGGAAAGACTGAGGGCGGGAGAAGGGGACAACAGAGGATGAGATGGTTGGATGGCATCACTGACTCAATGGACATGAGTTTGAGCAGGCTCCTGGAGTTGATGATGGACAGGGAGGCCTGGCATGCTGCTGTCCATGGGGTCGCAAAGAGTGGGACACGACTGAGTGACTGAACTGAACTGAACTGATGCAACTTGCATTCCTAGTGATCCAATCGTTAAGAAATATCAGTCCTTCAACTCACTCACCAAAGTACTGGTGCTGAATACACATTTTTCATTTTGTGGCCCATGGTATCTTAAACTTTCTGTCTATGAGGCTCAGAGAGTGGAGCACAAGCTCCTTTCTTTGTAATGAATATGATGCTTTCTAGGGACATCTTTCTTGACCATCCCCTACAATAACATGAACCAGAACCTTGTCCCCCATCCTGTGATGATTTAGTCCTTTATCACCTTCTCCTCTGAAAACCTCTAGGACATCTCCTTTTAATCTGTGTCAGAAACCTTCTGATGGAACACTGATCCTATTAAAGGCAGTTTCCAAATAACTAAATTGAATCTGCATAATTATGTGTTTTAAAACAGGGACATTCAGCACAGATACACATAACTCGGCTGTATACTAAAGCAATTTATTTAAACTCTCAGAAAGCAAATGCACCAGACAGGATGTGATTAGTGACCAGGAGAGATGAGATGGGAGAGCGACGGTGAGTGTGAAGAGAGAAGGATCGTGTTAATCAGGAACCAGGAGAGTCGTCTTCGTGTTGTTCATCTTTATTCCATGCAGAAGAGTATGTGTCTGCTCTCAGTGACTCTTCCTGTAGGTGAATAAAACAGGAGCAAAGGTTTAGTAGAGTCGACTGTGTGAAGGCTGACAGGGGTGAGCCTCAGGCAGTAGGCTGTCCAGGGTACAGGAGTGGGTAGCTGATCCAATGTCAGAATCCCGGTGGACCTCAAGACTCCACATCTCAGTCATGTGGGTGGGGGTCCATGTGGATTTTCCTCAGGATGTACATATGGTTGGATATTTTATCTGCAGATGCATTGTAAAAGCAATGATTTCATGGTGCCTGTTCATGCGGGTGGGACATCTAAAGATGGTTTACAGACTCTTTGATTGGAACAGCTCCTCTAATTCCACAAACTTTGTCTTCTGGATCTTTGTAAATCAATTGTGTAATTTTTATTTGATATTGGAGTATAGTTGATCAACACTGCTTTATTAATCTTAGATGTAAAGAAGTCTGATTAGTTTACACATACACATATCTATTCGTCACCAGATTCTTTCCCACTGAGCTTTCTACAGAATGTTGCATATACATCCTGTGCTATACATTAAGACCTTGTTGTCTATCCATCCTGTATATAATACTTTGCCTCTACTAAATCCAAACTCCCAATCCTTCTCTTCCCCAACCTTTCCCACTTGACAACCACAAGTTGAGTCTGTTTCTGTTTTGTAAATAAGTTCTTCCATGTCATATTTTAGATTCCATATATAAGTGATATTTGTCCTTCTCTTTCTGACTTAGTGAGTAGGTCCATTGATGTGGCTGCAAGTGGCATGTTTTCATTCTATTTTTGGCTGAGTAATATTCCATTAAATATATGCACTACCTTTTTCTTATCATATTCACATGGAAACTAATGTTTTTCCTTTTCATTTTTTTTTTTCTCAACAGAAAATTAAAAGCCACACTTCAGCCTTGATCAGTGTCATTTTCTGAGGCTGTCTTAGTTTAGAAAGTTTAAAGATCTCATGTTAAGAAAATCGTCTTCTGAGTAGGAGTGTAAACCAAACGCATGTTTCAGGCCGTGTGGTTGGAAGGTCTTTACTGGTTCTGTCATAATCTTGAGACACTAAACACTGGTCTTGCACAAAATGTGCACTCTCTTTAACCCCACTCCCTGTGGAGGAGAAATGTGTCTGGACAAGCATGAGGCCACCACTGTCGGGAACACTGAATTGGTTTGCACCACTTGTGGCCATTCCTGCTTGTCTCTGATGACTCTGGTCTGCAAGATTCCTGTAGGATAAGGTTTTCTCACCAAAGCTGCTCAGCTTTAATCAACCAACCCATTTGCAGTTTAATATGGCTCAAGAAAAGAGACATTATGTCTTGTAACACAAGAAGTTCTCCAGTGATAAAATGTAAGTTGTTAGGACAAAAAACATTACCTACGAAATTTGGCCAATGTGAAGCCACCATACGTCCCTCTTCATTTATTTTATGAAACAATCGTAGTAACAGTCTATTTTCACTTACACTGAGGTTGTATCTGGCTTTGTTGTCCACAGAGAAAACAGTCATCTGGGGGAAGATTGAAAGGACAGGAATAAAAGATCCACTGATTACAGCCATTCCTTACCATTTGCAAGGTGATGTTTTCTTTCTTTTGTATTTTTTTTACAGTAATATGTTTTATAGATTATCTATGGAGAAAGAAATTTTAAATAAACTGATTTGTTTCCTGATAGGATATATTATGAAAACATATATTTCCATTACCACTTTCGAGGAAATTCACAATATATTTCTCTTCAATCTTTTTCTCTTCTACCAGCTTTTTGAATGTTGCCAAGGCTTCATCTTCAACATTTACTTTAACTGAAAAACACCATCAGAAAGCAGAATTTATCTCCTTAAACCCAAAGAAATTTCTAAATGCAAAACAAGAGTTTGAGTGTCCAAGTGAAATCTTCACTTGATATAAACTAGGCCTCAAACAATTACAATTTGCCATGACTCAGATGTCTGCTCTCTGTCTTAAGAATGAATCCCCGTCCAACTCTGTAACTAGACGCCCTCCCCAGCATCAGCAGCAGGATTCCAGAGACTCTCAAGAGTTCCGTGAATTTGGGGATTGCCCATCACTCTATGGAACCGACCTGCTCCTTGACCAACATCCTAGAATCTGTACCTGCCACGCAGGTCTTGTTCTGACCCAAATGCATAGGAAACAGGGCTGTCCGCGACAGATATACACTCACCATGTCAGACACAATCATGGGAAATGATCTACTTTTTAACTAACCCACCGTTCTCCCCAGTACCTTCCCTGAAATAGACACATGTTGTTCCAGTGATACACACAACTGTCAGTGCTTCTCTGTGGTTCTATGCACTGATGTCAGTGTTCGTAGGAATGATGCATTTGAAAAGTCTAACACAATGAAGGTTTATTATAAAAGTTTCCGTTCCAAGGCTTATAATATATTGGAAAACTGGTGTAAACTGAACAAACTGAGAATAGCCTTATATAGCCATGGCTTCAAATTTATTGACATGTTTAAAAAAAAAAAAAAAAAAAAACTAGAAGCTAACACAATACTCTAATTTTCCTCCAATTAAAAATTTAAAAAGAATTTCAAAAACTGTTTCTAGTGAACTGAAGCTTTTTTTTTTTTTTTAATGCAACAGGTGGGGATTACTTAGAAATGTCTGATGATCTGATCCCCCCACCCATACGAGCTTCTCTTTCTCGGTAGATTACATTCCAGGGTCCTTAATTGAGTGACCATAAAGACCTAGGTTCTGTAGACTACATAATGCATATTATCATCACAGCCTGATTTCATGGATAAAAGTACTGAAAAATGGCAACGCTTCTTGACAATGTTATGATAATCATATCATGCTAGTATGATAAAACAAGGGTATCATACATACCCAATACCTCAACCAATTGTGTCTCCACACCCTCGTCATCCACATAGACAACACACAATATCACAACGGTGTCAGACTCATAAACAACGTTAAGTTTTATCTTCTCATCTGTGAGAGAGAGAAAAGATACACGTGTACAGTTCAGTTCAGTTCAGTCGCTCAGTCATGTCCAACTCTTTGCTACCCCATTAATCACAGCACACCAGGCCTCCCTATCCATCATCAACTCCCGGAGTCCACTCAAACTCATGTCCATCGAGTTGGTGATGCCATCCAGCCATCGCATCCTCTGTCATCCCCTTCTTCTCCCGCTCCCAATCCCTCCCAGCATCAGAGTCTTTTCCAGTGAGTCAACTCGTCGCATGAGGTGGACAAAGTATTGGAGTTTCAGCTTTAGCATCAGTCCTTCTAATGAACACCCAGGACTGATCTCCTTTAGAAAGGACTGGTTGGATCTCCTTGCAGTCCAAGGGACTCTCAACAGTCTTCTCCAACACCACAATTCAAAAGCATCAATTCTTCGGCAATCAGCTTTCTTCACAGTCCAACTCTCACATCCGTACATGACCACTGGAAAAACCATAGCCTTGACTAGACGGACCTTGGCTGGCAAAGTAATGTCTCTGCTTTTTAATATGCTATCTAGGTTGGTCATAACTCGTACAACAACACCTTAATTTATTGTCAGATTTATCATGGCAAATAAGGGTATTAGCAAGGGTACATCCTGTATTGATGTCTGTGTCACTTAGGGGGTGGTCTGAATGCTACCGTTGTTATGACAGCAAGGACTGCAGGCAAGACTTTTTATTCCCACCTTTTCAAACAGCTGATCTGATACACTTAAATTGGACTCAAATATGTTCCCCTTAGGCCATGAAACATTAGGGAAGTTGTTTACAGTTGTTATAAACTATTTAGGGATATAAATCTTAGCCATCATCCTAATTGCTTTGAACAGAATCTGCATTTTTGGTTGAACTCAGGATGATTTCCTTGCATTTCAGTCCATCCACCACACCTTGGGGAGAAACCGATATTTTAAGATTGTTTGTAAAAAGTAAATGCACTGCTGTGCAAACTCAAGATACACACTTGAGATGTCGCTTCGTAAGGCTGTTGTAAATTATCTATGAGAACCATACAAAATACACGTCTACACACACTGAGTGTGTGCAAGCTTACTTATGCTCAGTCATGTCTGACTCTCTGCGACACCATGGACTGTGACCCACCAGGCTTCTCTGTCTCACTGAGTAACATTCACAATTGGGAGGAGGCCTCCAAGCTGTGTGTTTGAAACTTTGTCTCATGACAAAGTAAAGTGTTTGGAAGTCTTCAGGACAAAACCGTGCTCACCACTCTGATTGTTAGTTGGAGCAGAATTCAGGAGTGGGGTGTTATCGAAGGAGGTTGTGCCAAGATGTCCACCCAACCATATTTTGACCAGTGAAACCGTCAAACTTACTGTCCAAAGCACAAGTGCCATCAGCTGGCTTTATTCCCGTGACATGTATTATTTCCTGTTTTCCATTAGACCTTAAAAACAAAAGATATTCAAGGTAGGTGATTAAAATATAGAAAAAAATGACATATAATGAGGATTTTTTTTTTCACCAGAATGGTTGTGTGAGGTGTCACTTTAGTGCCTGTGAACCATGTTGAAAAGAGAATATGTTCTCTAAGGTCAAATCACTACCTAGTGAGAAGGATGGTTGGTCTATACATTAATCTTGAGCGTAGTTCCAAAGACAAACTGCGAATACCAAGTAAGTCACATGGACAGCCAAATAATTATGGAGAAATCTAGAATTTATGAAAAAATAAAAACAATACATCTTTTTAAAAAACATCCTGGAAGCAGACAGGTGTGGTTATCATAATAGACCTTGGGTGTTCCCACAACCCTGGCAATGACTCACTAGAGAATATGACAGGGAAACATCACTAAAAATTGATAAAGAAATGCTTATTTTTATCAAAACACACTCTTATTCCATCACAACATGATAAGGGGATTAAACACGGAAGGACACATGTATCTATGCATGTATGTTGACAGCTACATACACACAAGCAAACACGCAAACACACGCGATATGCTAACATGACTTATGGAAATTATGCGTATATCGTATATGACAAGTATAAGTTGTCAGCTGTATAACAGAAGACTTAGGCTGACTTCATATATGTCATGTGTGAGAAAAGGTGTATTTGGTACACAGAAAGTATGCACGAGGGAACCGTCTCTGACAAATTCCACAGGAAGGGGTCAAGCCCCTGGTGGGGACTGTGGGTTCCAGGACACGAGCCCCTTCCTGCTGCCGTGTCCCTCTTTCCTGTAATGAGTTGATGCCAGTGGAGCTTCTGGGACCCACCTCGCACAAGCAAAGACTCCAGGACATTCCCTGGAGGATCACAGGAGAACTGATCACCCCCACCCACCCCAGCTCAGAGACCCGGCTCAGCCCCACAGTTCAGGGCATCCTGCTCTCAACATCACCCAGAAAGCTCCCTGCAGACGGGGAAGACACACCCTCCCTCAGGCTCAGGGTTTACAGCTGTTTTCCCTCTGGGTGATTTTTACTTACTCGATATAGAAATCAAATTCTTTGATGCACTTTTCATCATCAAACACAAGATGACACAAGTAAGCCCTGGATGGCCGTTTCCCATAGCTCTTCCCTGGGTTACTGAATGCGATGTATGCGATTCTCCACTCTCCTGAAAGCTAACAGCAAAGTTCACCTTAGAAATTTTCCTCCTTGCCTTTTGATTTTTTTTTTCCAGCAACATCCCACCTGAGTTTGCCATCACTTGTGCAAATCAGCACACATTATCTAACATGATGAAACAAAACAGGATCTATAAAACAATGTAGATAATAAAGTCAGAGGAAAAGAAGGAATTGAGGCATTTCTGAGAGAGCTTGAGCCCTGGTGTCAAATGCAAGAACTCCAACAGCCGTTTGGGTTACCCTATTTCTCTGTTACATGAGCAGGAAAAAATGCATAAAAAGCAACTAATACGCAGTAAAGATGATACAGAGACCAAACAGAACAGGAATAGAGCCAGTAAATGGAGCAGTGTTGAGTTGGAGGCAGATGGCTCACATTATAGATCCACATAACTAAACCACAAAAGGAACACACACACACACACCCTGAAGACCTCTTCCCAGGTCAGACCGTCCCTGGTACCTCTGAGACACTTTGCTCAGCTTCCTTTTCTTGGGCAGAACAAGCCACACCAAGGAGAAGAGTCAGGAAGAGAACCTTCATCTTGTCGCTTGTGGACTTTCTTCTGTTGATGCTGAGGGTGTCCCAGTGGTTGGAGAGGATGAGAACTGTGCCACTTTTTATAGCATCCTTATGTTGGTGTGACGCGTCATAAGCCAATGCTTGTCCCTTCTAAGAAAAATGTTATCCAGAAGTCATCTTCAATATCCTGCTTTGCAGGGATGAACTTTTATGACATTTTGTCATTTAATGATGAGTATTGTTTTAGGAGATGCTTAAGTGAATCTGGACATTTGACCTTTAGAGTGAGTGAGAAATCACAATACACATCTGATATTCCAGGACAGGAAGATTTATTTTCCTGGGTTCCAAAATGGGATAAACTGTCCAGGACACACATCCCCTTCTTCTGTAATTGTTTCCTTAACCTTAGGAAGTGGTTTAAATTTTATTTCCTGAGAGCAAATTGGAGTGTGTGCTTTCACATACTTTAGTGATTTTTTAAGAGAGCCTTAGAAAGTCCCCTCTTTCTCTGAGGTGAGGAGAAATTCAGCACAAAGTGTTTATCACCCCCCTTTCCCCATCACAGGCTCCATCCTCCTTAAAGTTAAGAGGATGACCCATCCAAATGCCCCATAACCTCCTGTGAAGAAGGCAAGTCTGCAATCCCTTTCCACCTGTCCTTTTCTAGACACTCTTTACCCATCAAATCTGTGATATCTTAATTATTCATTGACCCAGTTGTTTCTTAGGCAACCAAGAAAGCAAGACAGTAGTTCTTATAATTTCTAAAATTTTGAAGAAAAGAAAAAGCAAACTTCCTAACTCTATATGTCTAGTTATTATCAAGGTCAGTGAAATAGCCAAAGAATCTCTTGTTTGTATTTCCTTTCAACCAGGGAACTTAACTTCTTCAAAAAGAGATGGAACCCATACCCCCTACAGTGCAAGGGCAGAGTCTGAACCACTGGACCAGAAAGGTCATTCTGATTCAGATAATTTCAAGCAGGAATGTGATCCCAGATAACACACCTTATCCTCCTGCCATAAATCTTACGTCTCCCCTTAGGCACCTCCAATATCCCCAGGATATTTTCTCTTGGAGTCGTACCATCACGTGCCCCCAGAGAATATGTCCTAGGACCATTGCATCTTAGAAAGGTTAGACCTTGATAGCTGCCAATCAAGGGTAGAGTAAACAGAATACTCTCAGAGACGATTACAACAGGTGGAGGCAATCCTGTTATTGTGTAAATAAAGGCATTTATAGGACCTTTATCCCAAACTCTTTCCATCAGTATTGCCAAAAATGTAGGCTCAAAAATTGATAAGTAAAAACAGAATGGTCTTACTGAAACAGTACTCTTGTAACCTCTACCCTCAAAATGCTAAGCCATGCTTGTTGTGTCTTCCTGGTGTCTTTTTCTCCAGTTTGTCCAGGTTTCTGTAACTAAGAAGCCTCTCTTTCCTAGATGATTGATTTTGTCTTACTTTTCTCTTTTCTCTGTGATCATTATCTTTCTATCTTAGATTGCACAACTCCTACAGGAACAATGCAAGGAAACTTTTGACCTTAGCTACTAAGAACACCCAGTTCCCTGAAGGATTTGTGGCCAAGGTTCAGTGGACCTACACTGTACATCTCACATAGCTTCCAAGGGCGCTCCACTTGTCTGAAATTCCCATGACCTTCCTAGCACTTCTGAGTTGATGTGGACGGGAAGAAAATTCCTAGAAATGTCAGAGAGGACCGGTCCCATAGACAAAGGTCCCGTAGAGAAAGGTCCCATTGTGTCTCGCTACCGTGCACCTTTGTTTTTATGTTCCATTGCCGCCATTTATCGGTCAATGCATGTTTTCTTTTCATGGCACGTGTTAGTTTTACTGAAGGCTGGACAGCTCAGCTCATTCCTTTCTAGGTATTTCAGCCCGTCAGCACCTGGACATAGCCCTTGACCAAACCACTTCATTATCAATTAAGATAGGAAATGAACGTTTCCACCCCTTCCACAAGACTCTAATGTTTGGTGAGTGTTAGGTGAGGTCAGGGTGGAAACTAAGCAAAATATCAACAGTGGAAAACCCCAGAACAGTACTTTCTCAAGATGTGGACACCAGATGAGAGAAAAACTTCCTTATCTGCAGAACGCTTTGATTTCTCCTTTATCTGACAGTAAAATACTAGAGAATAAGTTCCGTACAATGTCTGCTAAACTTCTACCTACATGAGCATCATGAAGAATGTGTGTTTTGTAAGATTCCTCAGGTCCATACTTTGACCTGATTTCAGTAAATACAGATTTAGTGCCAACAAGAGCCTGAGCCTCAGGATTCAGCAGGAAACAGACAGACTCAGTACATCATCCGTTGAGCAGTCTTCCTGTGAAAGGAGTCAGATACATATTAATACAAGCTAACAAACAATTGCCAAATAAATTCCCCTTTAGAAGTGGTAGGGTTCACTTTCTGCCATAAGGTTGGTGTTATCTGCATATCTGAGGTTATTGATATTTCTCCCGGCAACCTTGATTCCACTTTGTGCTTCCTCCAGCCCAGTGTTTCTCATGATGTACTCTGCATATAAGTTAAAAAAGCAGGGTGATAATATACAGCCTTGACGTACTCCTTTTCCTATTTGGAACAGCCTGTTGTTTCATGTCCAGTTCCAACTGTTGCTTCCTGACCGGCAGATTTTGATTCTCATATATGTGTAAAACAAAACTCTTGAATTCTGTCAAACATTTAGAGAACAGCTAATGCCTATCCTTCTGAAACTCTTTCAAACTATTGCAGAGGAAGGAACACTTCCAAATTCATTCTATGAGGCCACAGTGACCCTGATACCAAAACCAGGCAAAGGCAACACAAGAAAAGAAAACTACAGGCCAATATCACGATGAACATAGGTGCAAAAATGCTCAACAAAATTTTAGCAAACAGAATTCAGCAACACATCAAAAGGCTCATACACCATGATCGAGCTGGGTTTATTCCAGGTGTGCAAAGATTCTTCAATATATGCAAATCAATCAATGTTATACACCATACTAACAAATTGAAAGATAATAGCCATGTGAGAATCTCAATAGATGCAAACAAGTCTTTGACAAAATTCAGCATCCATTTATGATTAAAACTCTTCAAAATACGGGCATAGAAGGAACCTACCTCAATGTAGTAAAGGCCATGTATGATAAGCCTACTGCAAATATTATTTTCAATGGTGAAAAACTGAAAGCAGCCCACTTTCGCCACTATTATTCAACATAGTTCTGGAATTCCTAGCTACAGCAATCAGAGAAGAAAAAGAAATCAAAGGAATCCAGATTGGGAAAGAAGAAGTAAAGCTCTCAGTGTTAGCAGATGACATGATACTGTACATAGAAAACCCTAAAGATAGTACCAGAAAATTGCTAGAGCTCATTAGTGAATTTAGCAAAGTTGCATGATATAAAATCACTACATAGTAATCACTTGCATTTCTATGTACTAAAATGAAAAATCAGAGAGAAATTAAGGAATCAACCACATTCACCATTGCAACAAGAAGAATAAAATATCTAGGGATAAACTTACCTAAGGAGTCATAAAATCTGTACACAGAAAATCATAAGACGTTACTGTAGGAAATCAAAGACGACATAAACAGATGGAGAGATATTCTATGCTCCTGGGTAGGAAGAATCAATATTGTGAAAAGGACTATGCTATCAAATGCAATCTACAGATTTCATGCAATCCCTATTAAATTACCAGTGGCATTTCTCACAGAACTAGAACAAAAATTTTCACAATTCATATGGAAACACAAAAGACCCCGAATAGCCAATGCAGTCAAGGAATCAACCTTCCTGACTTCAGATTCTACTGCAAAGCTACAGTCATCAAGACAGTATGGTACTGGCACAAAAACAGCAATATGGACCAATGGAACAAGATAGAAAGCCCAGAAAAAAACCCATGCACCTATGGGTACCTTACTTTTTACAAAGGAGCCAAGAATATACAATGGGCAAGGACAGCCTCTTCAATAAATGGTGCTTGAAAACTGGACAGCTACATGTAAAAGAATGAAATCAGAACACTTCTTAACACCACACACAACGCAAAACTCAAAATGAATTTAAGATCTAAATGTAAGACCAGAAACTGTTAAACTCGAGGAAAACATAGGCAGAACACTCAATGACTTAAATCAAAGCCAGATCCTCTATAGCTCACCTCCCAGAGTAACAGAAATAAAAACAAAAGTAAACAAGTGGGACCTGATTAAACTTAAAAGCTTTTGCACAGCAAAGGAGACTATAAGCATGGTGAAAAGACAGCCCTCAGAATGGAAGAAAATAATAGCAAATGAAGCTTTGACAACGGATTAATTTCCAAAATATACACAGCTCACACAACTCAATGACAGAAAAACAAACAATGCAATCAAAGTGGGAAAAAGACCTAAGCAGACATTTCTCCAAAGAAACCATGCAGATGGCCAAGACATGAAAATACGTTCAACATCACTCGTTAAGAGAGAAATGCAAATCAAAAGTACAATGAGATATCACCTCACACCAGTCAGAATGGCCCTCATCAAAAAGTCTACAAACAATAAATGCTGGAGAGGATGTGGAGAAAAGGGCACGCTCTTGCACTGTCAGTGGGAATGTAAATTGATACAGCCACTAGGAAAGACGGTATGGAGATTCCTTAAAAAGCTAAGAATAAAACCACCATCAAAGTGAAAAGTGAAAGTGAAGATGAAGTCACTCACTCGTGGCAGACTCTTTGTGACCCATGGACTGTAGCCCTCCAGGCTCCTCTGTCCAAGGGATTTTCCAGGCAAGAATACTGGAGCGGGTTGCCATTTCCTTCTGCAGGGAATCTTCCTGACCCAGGGATTGAACCTGGGTCTCCCACATTACAGGCAGAACATTTACCATCTGAGCCACCAGGGAATCCTTTAAAACCACCATACGACCAAACAATCCCACTCCTAGGCATATACCCTGAGGAAACCACAGTTGAAAGAGGGATATGTATCCCCTTGTTGATTGCAGCACTATTTACAATAGCTAGAATATGGAAGCAGCCGGAGAAGACAATGGCAAGCCACTCCAGTACTCTTGCCTAGAAAATCCCATGGACAGAGGAGCCTGGTAGGCTGCAGTCCATGGGGTCGCTACTAGTTGGACACGACTGAGCGACTTCACTTTCACTTTTCACTTTCACACATTGGAGAAGGAAATGGGAACCCACTCCAGTGTTCTTGCCTAGAGAATCCCAGGGACGGGGGAGCCTGGTGGGCTTCCGTCTATGGGATCACACAGAGTCGGACACGACTGAAGTGACTTAGCAGCAGTAGCAGCAGCAACAGAACATGGAAGCAACCTAGCTGTCCATCGGCAGATGAATGGATAAAGAAGCAGTGGTACATATACGCAGTGGAATGTTACTCAGCCATAAAAAGGAATGCCTGTGAGTCAGTTCTGATGAGCTGGATGAACCTAGAATCTATTATACACAGTGAAATGAGTCAGAAAGAGAAAGATAAATACCGTATTCTAACACATCTATGAGTTTGAGTGAACTCTGGGAGTTGGTGATGGACAGGGCGGCCTGGCGTGCTGTGATTCATGGGGTCATGGAGAGCGACTGAACTGAACTGAACACATCTATATGGAATCTAAAAACATGGTGCTGAAGAATTTGTTTACAGGGTAACAATGGAGAAACAGACGTAGTGAGTTGACTTATGGACATGGCGAGAGGGGAGGAGAGGGTGAGATGTATGGGGAAAGTAATTGGAAATTTCTATTACCATATGTAAACTAGATAGTCAACGGGGATTTTCTGTATGGCTCAGAACACTCTAACAGGGGCTCTGTGTCAACCTAGAAGGGTGGGGTGGGAAGGGAGACGGGAGGGAGGTTCAAAAGGGAGGGGATATATGTATACCTATGGCTGATTCATGTTGAGATTTGACAGAAAATAGCAAAATTCTGGAAAGCAATTATCCTTCAATAAAAAATAAATAAATTTTTTAAAAACCTAAAAAGTTTAATAATAATAACAAAGACTGCTCTTCAGTTTGCTAGTATGTTGGTCTGTTAATGAGTCAGCATGCATATGTACGTAGAAGTATAAAATTTTTCTTGGAGTATAGCTGAGACATTACTTTGCCAACCAAGGTCCGTCTAGTCAAGGCTATGGTTTTTCCCGTGGTCATGTATGGATGTGAGAGTTGGACTGTGAAGAAAGCTGATCGCCGAAGAATTGATGCTTTTGAACTGTGGTGTTGGAGAAGACTCTTGAGAGTCCCTTGGACTGCAAGGAGATCCAACCAGTCCATTCTAAAGGAGATCAATCCTGGGTGTTCATTGGAAGGACTGATGCTAAAGCTGAAGCTCCAATACTTTGGCCACCTCATGCGATGAGTTGACTCACTGGAAAAGACTCTGATGCTGGGAGGGATTGGGGGCAGGAGGAGACGGGAACGACAGAGGATGAGATGGCTGGATAGCATCACCGACTCCATGGACATGAGTTTGAGTGAACTCCGGGAGTTGGTGATGGACAGGGAGGCCTGGCGTGCTGTGATTCATGGGGTCGCAAAGAGTCGCACACGACTGAGCGACTGAACTGAACTGAACTGAATGGCTGATTCATGGTGAGGTTTGACAAAAAAGCAGCACAATTCTGTAAAGCAATTATCCTTCAATAAAAAAAATATATTTTTAAAAAACCTAAAAGAAGAATAACAAAGACTGCTCTTCAATTTGCTAGTATGTTGGTCTGCTAATGAGTTGGCACGCATATGTAAGTGTAAAATTTTTGTTGGAGGATAACTGTCTTATGCTGCTGTGTTAGCTGTGCCATACAAGAAGGTGAATCAACTAGCCATCATGTATATCTCCTCTTCTCTGGAATTCCTTCCCACTCAGGTCACCACAGAGCACTGAGCAGCATTCACTGTGCTGAGCAGCAGATTCTCATTAGTTATCTATTTCAGACATGCTATCATGGCGTATACCTATGTGAGTCCCCGTCTCCCACACCGATCCACATCTCATTTCCCCCTGGGTGTCCATAAGTTTGTGCTCTCTGTCTGAGTCTGTCCTTCTGTCCTGGAACTAGGCTCATCTGTAACCCTTTTCTATTCATAGATCGCACACACATATGAGTTAATATACGCTATTGGTTGGTCACTTTCTGACTTAGTTCACTCTTTGCTGTGACACGCTGTAGGTCCATCCACAGCTCTGCACATGGCTGAGCTGTATTCCATCGTGTATGTCCAGGATTCTTGCCTGAGAACTCCCAAGAACAGAAGACCCTGGGGGGCTATAGTCCACGGGGAGGCAAAGAGTCGGACACAACTTATGACTAAACAGCAGCGACAACAAGTATACCATTATCCATTCCTCTTTTGGTGGGCATTCATGTTGCTTCCATGTTCTGGCTATTGTACATAGATAGTGCTGCTGTATACTGGGGTGCAGGTCTGTTTGGCATTAATGTTTTCTCTGGGTGTATAGAGTTTTGTGAAATCTGTCACAAGTACCTAATTCTGTCTAGAGGATTCAGGATCAAGTTTGAATGGAAAATACTTTAATATGAACTCATACTATCATGGGTCTGTGGGTGGCTTTCCATAAGCTTAGAAATATTTCTTCTTTTCTTCTCAAATATTTCAATTAAATCTTCTGGCCCTGCAAACCTATCGAGTGTTCTACTCAATTTCTTTAGTAGATTAAAGGACAGTAAAAGTTTATTTTGTCTATATCCGGATTAGTAACACAAGTTTCACGTAATGTGTACATCTCATCAGGAGTATTATTTCCAGTAACCTAAAACTGCTTATAGTTTCCTCTTGATCATCAACCATTGCATTTGAGGTGATGACTCATTTTTTCCATATAAATATGACATCACAGGTACATACAGCACACATTTATATCTGTGTATATATATATATATAAGTATATACATAAATCAATATATGTGCATATGATGTTTCAGAATTTTTTATGTAATTTATGGCCAGGGCTCAACTTTCAACATTTCTGAAGAGACTAACCCCTCTTACTTTGTATTCATTTGCATATGTGTGTATCCATTCATATCATCCAGCATTTCCAGACCACCTGTGAAGACTAGCGTCCAAAGTACAACAGCTTACACTCTGCTGTACAGGTGGGAGAATTTAAACATCACCCTTGACCTCTGTTCCTAATAACTAAGCCATGGAAATGCTCATTACTGGTGCTTTGACACTGGCCAGCTGGAGCCCATTTGGAGGTCATGTCTATGTAGGAACTAAAACACATATTCTGTGAACTATCACTCAGGTCTAGCATTCCTTTCCCAGCTCTTGGACCAAATCCAGGAGCTTGGCCCCAGCCCTTGCAACGTTCTTGTATCTTGAAGATGGTTGATCTTTCAGATTGTAAATACCTCGAGCACCCTGGGGAGCTGATCCGTGTTTTCTCCCCAGGACAGTGGGAATGGCCTCTCCTTGGAAGTGCTACCATCCACTGCTCTCTGAAGCCCTAGAGTCTGGAAGATCATCTATTGATGTTGTGAATAGTTACAGATTCCTGTCTAGTCTTTGTCTAGCTGTCAATCATCTTGTTCCTGCAAGCACTGCCCTGACTTCCTGTTACTATGGATTCACCAAGGCTCAGATCCTGGCCACCTCTGATTGCTAGTGATGCTGTCCTTAAGTAAAATCATGGCTTCAGTTCAACTGCATAAGTCCAAGTGCTGTCAGAACATGCACTGTCAGAATATGTTGTGGCCCGTCGAGTGTTATACTTTCTATAGGTCAGTGAATAAAACATAAGCCGCTTTGCCTGCGACGCGCAAGATGCTTTCTAGGGACATCTTTCTTGACCACACTGCCCCCTCCCCATGACAGTAAGGGAATCCACCACTCTGTCCCCTGTCCCAGGATGGCTTAGTCCTTTATCTCCTTCTTCCATGGACAGCTCTAGAGCATCTCCTTTTACTTCTTCCCAGAATTGTCTCTGATGGAACACCAGTCCTATTAATAGCAAACATTTACACATCATTAAACTTAATGTGCGTACTTGTGTGTTGCAAAATGGGAACTTCTTGGTCCATACACATGCGACTCACTGTATATTTAACCAATTTATTTAAACCCTCAGAAATCAAACACCACCAAGCAGGATGTGATTAGTGACCAGAAGAGATGAGAAGGAAATGGAGTGTGAGTGTAAAGAGAGAAGGATCACGTTCATCAGGAACCAGGAAAGTCGCCCTCATGTTGTGGATCTTGATTCCATGGAGACGAGGATGTGTCTGGTCTCAGGGACTCTTTCTGTAGGGGAACAAAACACAAGCAAAGGTTTAGTAGAGTTGACTGTGTGATGACTTGCAGGGGTCAGGCTCAGGCAGTTGACTGTCCAGGGTACAGGAGCTGGTAGCTGATCCAATGTCAGAATCCTGGTGGACCTCAACACTCCACACCACTGTCAGAATGACAGCAACACTAGTTAGCTTCCACCAACGTGTGGCCTTTCCTGTTTCTCTCTGACGACTCTGGTCTGCGAGATTCCTGCAGGATACGGTTTTCTCAGCAAAGCTGCTCAGCATTAATAAACCAACTAGTTTGCAATTTAATAGGGCTCAAGGAAAGAGAAATTACCTACTAAGACAGAAAAACTTCTCTAGTGACAGAATGGACGGTGTTGGACCGTACATACAAAGTTGTTACCTACAAAATTTGGCAGAAATGAAATCACCGTGTGTCCCTATTGGTTTATTTAATGAAATAACAATAATCACAGACCCTTTTCACTTACACTGAAGTTGTTCTGATCTGTATAGTCGTCCACAGCGAGAACAGTCCTCTGGGAGAAGAACAGGAAGAAAAGATCCACCAATTACTGCCATTCCCCAGGATTTCCAAAGCTTTTTATTTTAAAGTAAGAGATTATATAAAAGATAATTTATGCAGAAAAAATTTAAATAAATTAATTTTTTTTCTGATAGTATGTTTATGAATCAGGTGCTTGAAATATTTAGGAAAAGCATACTAACCGCTTTCAATGAAATTCACAACATTTTCTTCTTTAATACCTTTCTCACTTATCAGCTTATAGAATATGTCCACGACTTCCTGGGTTACACTTACTTTAACTGGAAAAAAACCACACAGAATACAGAATTTAACTCATTACAACTCAGAGAAATTTCTGACTACAGAACAAACAGTTGAGTGTCCAAGTCAGATCTCCACTTGGTATAAATTAACCCCCAAACAGTTACCACTTCCCATGACTCAGATATCTGCCTTCTGCCTTAAGAATTAATCCCATCCAGCTCTTGAACTAGACCCTCTCCACTCCAGCATCAACAGGAGAACCCCAAAGGCTCAGAGGAGCTCCATGAATTTGGGGATCATCCCATCACTGTATGGAACCGACCTGCTCCTTGACCAACTTCCTAGAATCTGTACCTGCCACTCAGGTCTTGTTCTGACCCCAATGCATAGGAAACAGGGTTCTCCCCTGACAGATACATTCTCCCATGTCAGACCTTATATTGGGAGATGATCTATCCTTTAATTAACCCACCGTTCTAACTAGTAGCTTTCCTGCAATAGTTACATGTTGTTCCAATGGTCCTCAAACCTCTCAGTGATCTGTGTGAGTATCTGGGCAGATATCACTGTTTCTAGGAACAAAGCATCTGAAAACTTGAACAGGATAAAGAGCTATTTTAAAAGTTTCTGCTCCAAAGCTTAGGGTGCTTTGTAATGCTGCTATGAGATAGTGAAAAGGAGATTAGACTCCTTATTGCTGTGGCTTGAAATGAACCGATGCTTAAAAAAAAAAAAAAAAGGTGGAAACCAGCACAGTATTCTAATTTTGCTCCAATGAAAACTAAAAAAAAAAAATAAGAAACAAGTATTTCTAGTAAAATTAATTTTTTTTACTTTTTATTTTTAATGAGAACACATAGGAATTATTTAGAAATGTCTGAGGGTCTGACCTCCCCACCCCTACCTACTTCTCTTTCTTGGTAGATTTCGTTCCAGGGTTCTTAACTCACTGGACACAAAGACTTAGGTCCTGTAGACTGCAGAATGGATATCGTCACCACATCCCTCTTTCACGGATAAAGTACCGCCAGGGAAAACATTTCATCACAATGTTGATGTTTATGTGAGGGTTTCATACATACCAGCCAATATTACACCACACGGTGTCTCCACAGATTTTTCCTCATCTATGCTGATAACACATAGTACCAGAACAGTGTTGGACAAGTACTCAACTTTAAGTATTTCTTTTGTACCTGCATCTGTGAGAGAGAAAAGATACCTATGTACCACTCCACCTTTATTTATTGTCAGAGAGCTTTATTTTGCAAAATGAGGGTGTCAGCAAGGGTACATGTGATCTGTCTCACTCCATGGGTGGCCTGAATGATGCAGTTGTTTTGAGGCAGGATGGCAGGCAAGATAGTGTATTCCCACTTTATCACAGAGTTGACCTGATACACTTAAATAGTAGTGACACATATACCCCTTAGGCCATGTGAAATTAAGAATGTTGTTTATGGCCATTGTAAAGAAGGTAGAGAGTAAATCTTAGGCAGAATTCCCACGACTTTGAACAGAAGCTGCTTTTACTGTGGAACTTAGAATGATGTCTTTCTATTTAATTCCATCCAGCACCCCTTGAATGGAATAAGATCTTTTAAGATTGTTTTTAAACAGTGAATGTAGTGATATGCAAACTCATGACACACCCTCGAGATGTTCGTTCATAAGGCTGTTGTAAATTATCGGTGAGAACTGTATGAAATATTCATCTGCATATGTTATTATCATTAATTGGGTACGTGCTTACTTGCTCAGTCATGTCTGACTCTTTGTGACCCCATGGACTGGAGCCCACCAGGCTTTTCTGTCTCACTGAGTAACACTCACCGCTGTGAGGAGACCTCCAAGCTTTGTGTTTGAACCCTATCCTTGTGACATAGTAAAGAGCTTGGAAACCTTAGCGACGACAGCCCACTCACCCCTCTGATTTTTCGTAGGAGTATCATTCATGTGTGTGGGGTTACTGAAGGAAGTTGTTCCAAGATTTCCACCCAAGCGTACTCTGGTCAGTGAAACACTCATACTTACACTCAAAAACATAAGTGCCATCATCTTGTTTTGTTCCTATGACATGTGTTATTTTCCGGTTTCCATTCGACCTTAAAAACAAAAGATATTCAAGGTGGGTGAGTGAAATATTTGACTTATAAATAGGATATCTTTGTTTCACCCCAAAGATAAAGTGTGAGGTGTCACTTCAGTGCCTCTGAACGATGTGATGTTCAAAAGAGAATATGTTCTCTAAGTTGAAATCACTATCACGTGAGAAGCATGCCTTGTGCACACATGAAATCTGAAAGCAGTCCCAAAGATAAACTGGAAATGCTAAGTGAGTCGTGCTAAACGCCAAATCAACATGGAGAAATCTAGAATTTCGGGGAAAATGCAAAGAATACACCTTTTAAAAAGCACTTCCTGGAAACAGAGTTGTAGCCATGATGCCAGACCCTAAGGGTTCCCACAACCCTGCAATGACTGATTAGAGACGATGATACTGACTGGAGACTATGATACCGATTAGATATTACAATACTGATTGCAGACTATAATATTGATTAGAGACTATGATACTGATTAGATTATGATACTGACCAGAGGCCATGATACAGACCAGAGACGACTACACTGATTGGAGATTATGATTCTGACCAGAGATTATGATACTGACCAGAGATGATAATACTGGCCAGAGACGATGATACTGACCAGAGACTATGATTCTAACTAGAGACTATGATTCTCACCAGAGACTATGATTCTCACTAGAGACGATGATACTGACCAGAGACTATGATTCTCACTAGAGACTATGATACTGACCATAGACTATGATTGTGACCAGAGACTATGATACTGACCAGAGACTATGATACTGACCATAGACTATGATTCTGACCAGAGACTATGATACTGACTAGAGACAGACAATGATACTGACCAGAGACTATAACACTGGCTAAAGACCATGATATTGATTACACACTATGATACTGAATACACACTATGATACTGACTGGAGACTCTGATACTGGTTAACAGCTATGATAGGGAAACATCAATATAAATTCGAGAAAGAAATGTTTCACTTTATCAAAACACACACTCTTGCCATCACAACACTGTAGGAAGATTAAACACTGAAAACCACATATACATATGCACGTATATCAATAAATACAAACACACAAGCACGCACACATATGCTTATATGAGATAATGAAATTATATGTAAATAACATGATATGTGCAAGTTGTAAGCTGTATAACAGAAGACTTTGCCTCTCTTTATATAAGTCATGTGTGAGAAAAGGTGTATTTGGTACATACGCAGCGTGGACAGTGGGAAGTGTCTCTTACAAATTCCAGAAAAAGTTCAAACCCTTGATGGGGACTCTCAGGTTCCAGAACAAAAGCCTCACCCCACTGCCATGTCCCTCTTTCCTTTAAAGAGTTGATGCCCGTGGAGCTTCTGGGAGCCTCCCCTGTAAGAAAAGTCTCCAGGACATTCCCTGGACACTTACAGGGGAACTGGTCCCCCACCTCAGAGACCCTTCTCAGCCCCACAGCTCAGTGGGTCATGCTCTCAGCATCACCCAGAGAGCTCCCTGCAGACGGGGAAGACACACCTTGCCTCAGTCTCGGGGTTTGTAGATTTTCCTTCTGGGTGATTTTTACTTACTCATCATAGACATCAAACTCTACTATCTCCTTTTCTTCATCAAACACAAGATGACACAAGTGAACCCTGGATGACCACTTCTCTGGGTTACAGGATGCAAAGTACACGATTTTCCATTTTCCTGAAAGCTAACAGAAGAAAATCCCATCAGAAACTTCTGTGCTTCTCTTTCTATTTCATCTAGCATCATGCCACCCAAGTTTCCTATCCCTTGTGCAACTCAGCACACATTATCTAACTTGAGTGAACAAAGCAGGATTGATAGGATAATGGAAAACTGAAGTCAGATTAAAAGAAGGAATTTAGACATTTGTGAGAGAGCGTGAAATCTGATGTCAAATCCAAGAACTCCAGCAGATGTTTGACTGATCCTCTTTCTCTGTTACAAGAGCAGGAAACACAGATAAGAATCAACTGACATACAAAAAAGATGATACAGGGGTCACAGAGAACAGGGCTAGAGCCAGTAAGTGGTGCAGTGCTGAGTTGGCTCAGCTCATGGATCCACAAAACAAAACCACAAAAGGAACACACACACACACCAACACACCAAAGACCTCCTCCCAGATCAGACCATCCCTGGTACCTCTGAGACACTTTGCTCAGCTTCCTTTTCTTGGGCAGAACAAGCCACACCAAGGAGAAGAGTCAGGAAGAGAACCTTCATCTTGTCTCTTGTGGACTTTCTTCTGTTGAGGCTGAGGGTGGCCCAGTGGTTGGAAAGGATGAGAATTGCGCCACTTTTTATAGCATCCTTATGTTGGTGTGACGCGTCATCATCCAATGGTTGTCCCTTCTAAGACCAGGGTTACGAAGAAGTGATCCTCAATATCCTGCTTGGCAGGGCTGAGCGTTCATGACATTTTATCATTTCAACAGGGAGGATTGTTTTAGGAGATGCTTAAATGAATCTGGACTTTTGACCTTCAGAGTGAGTGAAAAATCACCATACACAAGTGATACTTCAGCTCAGGAATATTTATCTTTCCTTTCTATGTTGAGATCAAAATGGGATAAACTGTCCAGGACTCACATCCCCCACAGCTGCATTCCTTCCTTAGCATTGAGGAGATGGCTCATATTTTATTTTCTAGAAGTAAAGTTGAGTGTGTGGTTTCACATAGTTAAATGACTTCCTAAGAGACTCTTGGAAAGCCTCCTATTTCTCTGAGATGAGGATCACATCAGCACAAACTATTCATCACCTCCTCCTGCCCCACGGTGGGCTCTGTCCTGCTTACAATTAAGACAAGGATTCGTTCTGTGCCCTTTAACCTTGTGTAAACAAGGCATGTCAGAAGTCCACTTCCATCTCCCCCTTTCCAAACACTCTTTATCCATCAAATCTCTGATATCTCATTGACTCATTGACTCAGTTGTTTCTTAGGGAAACAAGAGAGCAAGACAGCAGCTCCTGTAATTTCAAGAATTTTTAATAAAAAAAAAGAAAATCTATTAACTCTATATGTCTTGTTACTATTAAGATCAATGAAAGAGCCAAGAATCTCTTCTTTGTATTTCCTTTCAACCTGGGAACTTAACTACCCAACCAGAGATGGAACTCCTGCCTCCTGCAGTTCAGGGGCAGAGTGTGAGCCATTGGACCATAAGTGTTGTCCTCATTCAGATAATTTCAAGCAGGGATGTGATCCCAGCTGACACACCTTATCTTCCCGCCATCACCCTTCTGTCTCTCCTTCAGTCAGTTCAGTTCAGTCGCTCAGTCGTGTCCGACTCTTTGCGACCCCATGAATCACAGCACGCCAGGCCTCCCTGTCCATCACCAACTCCCGGAGTTCACTCAAACTCATGTCCACAGAGTCGGTGATGCCATCTAGCCATCTCATTCTCTGTCGTCCCCTTCTCCTCCCGCCCCCAATCCTTCCCAGCATCAGAGTCTTTTCCAGTGAGTCAACTCGCCGCATGAGATGGCCAAAGTATTGGAGTTTCAACTTTAGCATCAGTCCTTTCAATGAGCACCCAGGACTGATCTCCTTTAGAATGGACTGGTTGGATCTCCTGGCAGTCCAAGGGACTCTCAAGAGTCTTCTCCAACACCACAGTTCAAAAGCATCAATTCTTCAGCGATCAGCTTTCTTCACAGTCCAACTCTCACATCCATACATGACCACTGGAAAAACCATAGCCTTGACTAGACGGACCTTGGTTGGTAAAGTAATGTCTCTGCTTTTGAATATGCTATCTAGGTTGATCATCACTTTCCTTCCAAGGAGTAAGGATCTTTTAATTTCATGGCTGCAGTCACCATCTGCAGTGATTTTGGAGCCCAAAAAAATAAAGTCTGACACTGTTTCCCCATCTATTTTCCATGAAGTGATGGGACCAGATGCCATGATCTTTGTTTCCTGAATGTTGAGCTTTAAGCCAACATTTTCACTCTCCTCTTTTACTTTCACCAAGAGGCTTTTAAATTCCTCTTCAATTTCTGCCATAAGGTTGGTGTCATCTGCATATCTGAGGTTATTGATATTTCTCCCAGCAATCTTGATTCCAGCTTGTGCTTCTTCCAGCCCAGCATTCCTCATGATGTACTCTGCATATAAGTTAAATAAGCAAGGTGACAATATACAACCTTGACGTACTCCCTTTCCTATTTGGACCCAGTCTGTTGTTCCATGTCCAGTTCTGACTGTTGCTTCCTGACCTGCATACAGGTTTCTCAAAAGGCAGGTCAGGTGGTCTGGTATTCCCATCTCTTTCAGAATGTTCCACAGTTTATTGTGATCCACACTGTCAAAGGCCTTGGCATAGTCAATAAAGCAAAAATAGATGTTTTTCTGGAACTCTCTCGCTTTTTCCATGATCCAGTGGATGTTGGCAATTTGATCTCTGGTTCCTTTGCCTTTTCTAAAACCAGCTTGAACATCTGGAAGTTCACGGTTCACGTATTGCTGAAGCCTGGCTTGGAGAATTTTGAGCATGACTTTACTAGCGTGTGAGATGAGTGCAATTGTGAGGTAGTTTGAGCATTCTTTGGCATTGCCCTGCTTAGGCACCTCCAACATCCCCAGGTTTTCCTTTTGGATTCTTACCAACAGCAGTCCCCATGGGAATGTGTCTTGGGACAGTCACATCTTTTGAAGACCTTTCTAACTGCCACAGAGAAGGCAGTGCCACCCCAGTCCAGTACTCTTGCCTGGAAAATCCCGTGGATGGAGGAGCCTGGTGGGCTGCAGCCCATAGGGTCTCTAAGAGTCTGGCACGACTGAGAGATTTCACTTTCACATTTCACTTTCATGCATTGGAGAAGGAAATGGCAAACTACTCCAGTGTTGTTGCCTGGAGAATCCCAGGGAAGGGGGAGCCTGGTGGGCTACCATCTATGGGGTTGCATAGAGTCAGATACGACTGAACTGACTTAGCAGCAGTAGTAGCCAACTGCCAATCAAGGGGATATTAAACATAGTACTCTCAGAGATGATTGCAACAGGTTGGGGCAATCCTGTTATTTTGTAAATAAGGGAATTCATAGGACCTTTATCTCAAACTATTTTCATCAGTATTGCCAAAAAAGTAGGTAAAAAATTGATAAATAAAAACAGAATGGTCTTATTTAAATAGTACTCTTGTTACCTTTCTCCTGAAGAGGAACTAAAAAGCCTCTTGATGAAAGTGAAAGAGGAGAGTGAAAAGGTTGGCTTGAAGCTCAACATTCAGAAAACAAAGATCATGGCATCTGGTCCCATCACTTCATGGGAAATAGATGGGGAAACAGTGGAAGCAGTGTCAGACTTTATTTTGGGGGGCTCCAAAATCACTGCGGATGCTGATTGCAGCCATGAAATTAAAAGACGCTTACTCCTTGGAAGGAAGGTTATGACCAACCTAGATAACATATTAAAAAGCAGAGACAATGCTTTGCCAACCAAGGTCCATCTAGTCAAGGCTGTGGTTTTTCCCGTGGTCATGTATGGATGTGAGAGTTGGACTGTGAAGAAAGCTGATCGCAGGAGAATTGATGCTTTTGAACTGTGGTGTTGGAGAAGACTCTTGAGAGTCCCTTGGACTTCATGGAGATCCAACCAGTCCATTCTAGATGAGATCAATCCTGGGTGTTCATTGGAAAGACTGATGCTAAAGCTGAAACTCCAATAATTTGGCCACCTCATGTGAAGGGTTGACTCACTGGAAAAGACTGATGCTGGGAGGGATTGGGGGCAGGAGGAGACGGGGATGACAGAGAATGAGATGGCTGGATGGCATCACCGACTCGATGGACATGAGTTTGAGTGAACTCCGGGAATTGGTGATGGACAGGGAGGCCTGGCGTGCTGTGATTCATGGGGTCGCAAAGAGTCGGACACGACTGAGCGACTGAACTGAAGTGAACCTCTCTCCTCAAAATGCTAATCCATGCTTGTTATGTTTTCCTGGTGTCTCTTTCTCTAGTTTCCCCAGGTTTCTATGAGTACAAAAACTCCCTTTCCTAGATGATTAATTTTGTCTTACAATTCTCTTTTCTCTGTCATCTTTGTTTTCCTATCTTAGGTTGCATAACACCTATCAAAACAATGCAAGGAAGCTTTTGACTTGGCCACTGAGTGAGTGATTGCGTGTGTGAAGTCTCTCAGTCATGTCCGACTCTTTGCGACCCTATGGACTGTAGCCCACCAGGCTCCTCCATCCACGGGATTCTCCAGGCAAGAATACTGGCTTGGGTTGTCATTTCTAAGAACACCCAATTCACTCAAGGATTCATGGTCAAGGTTCAGTGGACCTGCATTGTACATCTCACATAGTTTCCAAGAGTACGCCATTTGTCTGAAATTTCCATGACCTTCCTAATCATTGTGGAAACTTTTACAATTGCAAGTTGATGGGGATGGGAAGAAATTTCCTAGAAATGTCAGAGAGGACCGGTCCCATAGACAAAGGTCCCGTAGAGAAAGGTCCCATTGTGTCTCGCCACTGTGCACCCTTGTTTTTATGTTCCATTATTGGAATTTATCGGTCAATGCATGTTTTTTTTTCCATCACAAGTGTTAGTTTTACTGAAGGCTGGACAGCTAATTCCTTTCTAGGTATTTCAGCCCGTCAGCGCCTGGACATAGCCCATGACCAAACCTTCATTATCAATTAAGATAGGAAATGAACGTTTCCACCCCTTCCACAAGACTGTAATGTTTGGTGAGTGTTAGGTGAGGTCAGGGTGGAAACCAAGCAAATTATCAACAGTGGAAAACCCCAGAACAGGACTTCTCAAGATGTGGGCACCAGATGAGAGGAAAGCTTCCTTCTCTGCCGAATCGTTTGATTTCTCCTTTATCTGACAGTAGAATACTGGAGAATAAGTTCCATACAATGTCCACTAAACATCTACATCCATATGCATCATGAAGAACATGGGTCCTGCAAGACTCCTCGTGTCCACACTTTGACCTGATTTCAGTAAATACACCCTTAGAACCAACAAGAGCCTGAGCCTCAGATTTCAGCAGGAAGCAGACAGACTCAGCACATCATGCCTTGGGCACTCTTCCTGTGAAAGGAGTAAGACACATATTCATACAAGCTAACAAACAATTGCCAAATAAATCCCTCTTTAGAAGTTGTAATATGAGAATAGAGAATGGTGGAAAGTTAGAGTGTGTATGGGTACTATTTTGGAAAGAGGGAATATTCCATGGAGAAGGTTTTGTGTGATGCTCTGTGAATAGTTGCGAGAGTCAGTTAAATGTGAATCTGGGAGAAGAATACAATATGACTTGAGAATATAAATAAAAATGTGTTTTGAACAGTGCCCTTGGTTGGTTGTAGGCATCAAAATTCTACAAGTGCCTTCATTGCTTTTCAAGGTTTTATTTTCCTCATGTGGGTTATTTTGAATTGAATTTGTTACAATGCTTCTTCTGTTCTACACTGTGGTATTTTGGTCACAAGGCACGTGAGATTTTAGTTCAAAAGCCAGGAATAGATCCCATGCCCCAGCATTGAAAGCCAAAGTTCTAACCACTAGACGGCCAGAGAAGTCCCTAGAAGTGCATTCACTTCCACAAGGCATTACATTTAAAGACATTGTGAAACAGTCGATACATCAGGAAACCAGTAACTGGTGTGTTGATTGTGGTTGTTGAAACATTTTTAGAAATAAATGCAGTGTTCTAGTACCTATGACACAATCATCATGGAAAATATATAAAATTGGATTCAGAAATAAGATCTCCACAAATTAATACAATCTGCAAAATAAATTCCTTAAAAATATAATTCTATTCATGTTTAATTCTCATTATGTGTGAAGCAAGGAGTGCTGCTCAGTACGTTTGTATGTTAATGGCAAAGCATGCATATATATATATATATGACTGTTATAAAATTTTTGTTGGATTGTAGTTGTCTTACAGTGGTGTCTTAGTTCTGCTATACCTCAAGGTGAATCATTGATACGTGTATATGCATCCCCTCTTCTCTGAAATTCCTTCCCATTCAGATCTCTACAGAGCATTGACTAGCATGCCCTGTGCTGTGCAGCAGGTGTTCATTAGTCACCTACTTTAGTCACAGTATCAGGAGTGTACACACGTGAGTCCCGGTCTCCCGTAACTTCTCAACCCCCGTTTCCCCCTTGGTTTCCTTATGCTTTTGCTCTCTGTCTGTGTCTCTGCTTCTGCCCTGGAACTAGGTTCATCTGGACCACTTTTCTATGAATAGATTCCACATACACGAGTTAATATATTGTATTTGTTTTTCACTTTCTGACCTACTTCACACTCTATGACACTCTGCAGATCCATCCACACCCTGCACGTGGCTGAGGAGTATTCCATTCTGTATGTCCTGTATTCTTGCCTGGGAAGTCCCATGAACAAAGGAGCCTGGGGTAGGGGGGTGTCTACAGTCCACGGGGTGGCAGAGCGTCAGACATAACTTGCAACTAAACAACAGCAACAGCAGCTACATCCTTGTATATTTCTCTGTTGGTGGACACTTCTGTTGCTTGCATGTCCTGGCAATTGTACTTAGTGCTGCTGTATATTATAGTGCATCTCTATTTTGGATTAACATTTTCTTTGGGTATATAGAATGTACAGAAATCTGTTGGAAGTGCCTGATTCTGCCTAGAAGATTCAGGATGGTAGGGGTTGGTGTACTGGAATGACCCAGAGGGATGGGATGGGGAGGCAGGTGGGAGGGCGGTTCAAGATGGGGAACACATGTACACTCGGGGCAGATTCATGTCAATGTATGGCAAAACCAATACAATATTATAAAGTAGTTAGCCTCCAATTAAAAAAAATTTTTTAAAGGGGAAAAAAAGATATTAGAATGGAGAATACTTTAATATGAACTCAGGACCATGTGTCTGTGGGTGACCATACGTAAGTGTTGATATCTCTTCTTCTTATAAAATTTTCATTTAAATCTTCTCACCCTGCAAATTTATCGCACATTCTACTCAACTCCTTTACTGGATTAAAGACAGTAAATGTAGCTCCTTTGTCTATATCAGATTTATTAACATATCTTCCAAGTAATCTGAACATTTCATCAGGAGTATTACTTCCAGTAACATCAGGTCAGTTCAGTCGTTCAGTCGTGTCCAACTCTGTGTGACCCCCTGGACTGCAGCAAGCCAGGTTCCCCTTTCCATCACCAACTCCCAGACCCTACTCAAACTCGTGTCGATTGAGTCGGTGATGCCATCCAACAATCTCATCCTCTGTCATCCCCTTCTCCACCTGCCTTCAATCTTTCCCAGAATCAGGGTCTTTTCCAATGAGTTAGATCTTCGCATCAGGTGGCAAAAGTATTGGAGTTTTGGCTTCAGCATTAGTTCAACCAGTCCTTGAACACTCAGGACTGATTTCCTTTAGGATGGACTGGTTGGATCTCCTTGCAGTCCAAGGGACTTTGGAGAGTCTTCTCCAACACCACAGTTCAAAAGCATCCATTCTTTGGCACTCAGCTATCTTTATAGTCCAACTCTCACATCCATACATGACTGCCAGAAAAGCCATAGCTTTGACTAGATGGACCTTGGTTGGCAAAGTAATGTCTCTGCTTTTTAATATACTATCATGGTTGGTCATAATTTTCCTTCCAAGGAGTAAGCGTCTTTTAATTTCACAGCTGCAGTCACCACCTGCAGTGATTTTGGAGCCCCCAAAATAAAGTCTGTCACTGTTTCCATTGTTTCCCCATCTATTTGCCTTGAAGTGATGGGACCAGATACAATGATCTTAGTTTTCTGAATGCTGAAGCCAACCTTTTCACTCTCCTCTTTCACTTTCATCAAGAGGCTTTTGAGTTCCTCATCACTTTCTGCCATAAGGGTGGTGTCATCTGCATATCTGAGGTTATTGATATTTCTCCCGCAATCTTGATTCCAGCTTGTGCTTCTTCCAGCCCAGTGTTCCTCATGATGTACTCTGCATATAAGTTAAATAAGCAAGGTGACAATATACAGCCTTGACGCACTCCTTTTTCTATTTGGAACCAGTCTGTTGTTCCATGTCCAGTTCTGACTGTTGCTTCCTGACCTGCATACAGGTTTCTCAAGAGGCACGTCAGGTGGTCTGGTATTCCCATCTCTTTCAGAATTTTCCACAGTTTATTGTGACCCACACAGTCAAAGGCTTTGGCATAGTCAATAAAGCAGAACTAGAAGTTTTTCTGGCACTCTCTTGCTTATTCATTGATCCAATGGATGTTGGCTATTTGATCTCTGATTCCTCTTCCACTTCTAAATCCAACTGGAACATCTGGAAGTTCATGGTTTACGAACTGTTGAAGCCTGGTTTGGAGAATTTTGAGCATGACTTTGCTAGCATGTGAGACGAGTGTAAGGGTGCAGTAGTTTGAGCATTCTTTCGCATTGTCTTTATTTGGGATTGGAATGAAATCAGAGCTTTTCCAGTCATGTGGCCGCTGCTGAGCTCTCCAAATTTGCTGACATATTGAGTTCAGCACTTTCACAGCATCATCTTTCAGGATTTGAAATAGTTCAGCTGGAATCCCATCACCTCCACTAGCTTTGTTCATAGTGATGCTTCCTAAGGCCCACTTGACTTTGCATTCTAGGATGTCAAGCTCTAGGTGAGTGATCACACCATCATGGTCATGAAGATCTGGGTCATGAAGATCTTTTTTTTTTTTTCATAGTTCTTCTGTGTATTCTTGCCACCTCTTCTTAATATCTTCTGCTACTGTGAGGTCCATAATATTTCTGTGCTTTATCGAGCCCATCTTTACATGAAATTTTCCCTCGGTATCTCTAATTTTCTTGAAGAGATCTCTAGTCTTTCCCGTTCATTTGTATTCCTCTATTTCTTTACATTGATCACTTAGGAAGGCCTTTTATTCTCTCCTTGATATTCTTTGGAACTCTGCATTCAAATGGATGTATCTTTCCTTCTCTCCTTTGCATCCAGCTTCTCTTCTTTCCTCAGCTATTTGTAAAGCTTCCTCAGGCAACCATTTTGCTTTTTTGCATTTCTTTTTCTTGCGAATGGTCTTGATCACTGCCTCCTGTACAATGTCCTAAATCTCTATCCATAGTTCTTCAGGCACTCTATCAGATATAGTCCTTTAACTCTATTTCTCACTCCCACTGTTTGATCATAAGGATTTGATTTAGGTCATACCTGAATGGCCTGGTGACTTTCCCTACTTTCTTCACTTTAAATCTGAATTTGACAATAAGGAGTTCATGATCTGAACCACAGTCTTGTTTTTGCTGACTTTACAGAGCTTCTCCATCTTTGGCTGCAAAGAATATAATCAATCTGATTTCAGTGTGACCATCTGGTGGTGTCCATGTGTAGAGTCTTCCCTTCTGTTGTTGGAAGAGGGTGTTTGCTATGACCAGTGCGTTCTCTTGGCAGAACTTTGTTAGCCTTTTCCCTGCTTCATTCCATACTCCAAGGCCAAATTTGCCTGTTACTCCAGGTATTTCTTGACTGCCTACTTTTGCATTCCAGTCCCCTATCATGAAAAGGACATCTTTTGGGGATGTTAGTTCTAGAAGGTTCTGTAGGTCTTCATAGAGCCATTCACTTTCAGGGTCTTCAGCATTTCTGGTCCAGGCATAGACTTGAATTACTGTGATAGTGAATGGTTTGCCTTAGAAATAAATGAAGATCATTTTCTCATCTTTGAAATTGTAACCAAGTACTGCATTTTGGACTCTTGTTGACCATGATGGCTACTCCATTTCTTCTAAGGGATTCCTGCCCACAGGAGTAGACATAATGGTCATCTGAGGTTAAGTCGCCCATTCCAGTCCATCTTAGTTCGCTGATTCCTAAAATGTCGACGTTCAGTCTTGCCATCTCCTGTTTGACCACTTTCAATTCAGCCTGATGCATGGAGCTGACATTCCTGGTTCCTATGCAATATTGCTCTTTACAGCATCGAACTTTACTTCCATCACCAGTCTCATGCACAACTAGGTGCTGTTTTTGCTTTGGCTCCATCTCTTTTTTCTTATTTAGTGGAGTTATTTGTCCAGTCATCTCCAGCAGTATATTGGGCACCTACCAACCTGGGGAGTTCATCCTTCTGTTTCCTATATTTGTGCCTTTTCCTACTGTTCATGGGGTTCTCAAGGCAAGAATACTGAAGTGGTTTAATAGTCCCCTCTCCAGTAGACCAGGTGTTGTCAGAACTTTCCACGATTCCCTGTCCATCTTGGGTGTCCCTACACAGCATGGTTTGTAGTTTCACTGACTTAAACAAGGCTGTGGCCCATGGGATCAGATTGGTTAGTTTTCTGTGATTGTGGTTTTCATTCCGTCTGCCCTCTGATGGATAAAGACAGAGCTTTATGGAAGGTTCCTGATGGAAGAGTCCGACTGAGGGGGAAACTGGGTTTTGTTCTGATGGGTGGGGCCGTGCTCAGTAAATTTTAATGCAATTTTCTGTTGATGGGCGGGGTTGTGTTCCATCCCTGTTGTTTGATCTGAGGCAAAATTATGGTGGAGGTAATGAAGATAGTAGTGAACTCCTTCAAAAGGTCCTGTGTGTGCACTGCTTCACTGAGTGCCCCCAACTCTGCAGCAGGCCCCCACGGAAGATTTCTGGATGCTCACGGGCAAGTCTGGTTCAGTCTCTTGTGGGGTCACTGCTCCTTTCTCCTGGATCCTGAGGGGCACAAGCTTTTTTGTTTGTGCTCTTCAAGAGTCTGTTTCCCCAATCCTGTGTACCTTGTGGCCGCTCTACAGTGGGGTTATGCCATACTCAGGTCTGCTGCATCCAGAGCCTCTGCCCCTGCAGCAGTCCACTGCTGACCCGCACCTCCACAGGAGACACTCAGACACCGTTCTGGCTCAGTCCCTGTGGAGTGTCTGGGTTCTGGTGGGCACAAGTTTTGTTTGAGCCCTCCGAGTGTCTCTGGCAGGTATGGGGTTTGATTCTAAAAGCGATTTCACCCTTTCTACCATCTTCCTGGGTCTCCTCCTTTGCCCTTATACGTCGGGTATATATTTTTTTTGGTGGAATCCAACTTTCTCCTGCCAATGGTTGTTCGGCAGGGAGTTGTAATTTTGGAATTCATACAAGAGAAGCTAAGCAGATGTCCTTCTACTACACCATCTTGGGTAATGTTACTGCTTGTTAATATGCTGTCTAGATTGGTCATAACTTTTTCTCGAGGGAGCAAGCGTCTTTTAATTTCATGGCTACAGTCACCATCTGCAGTAATTTTAGAACCCAAAACAATAAAGTAACATCAATCTGTGTATAGTTTCCTCATGATTGGTATCAGTTGGATTTGATGTGATGACTGGGTTTTTCCATATTAATATTGGCATCAAAAGTCACACAATTATATGTATATAATGTGTGTGTGATTCATGGGGTCGCGGAGAGTCGGACACGACTGAGCGACTGAACTGAACTGAACTGAACTGATATATATATATATATATATATATATACATAAATCCTTATATGTGTATATTATATTTCAGAATTTTTGACGTGTTTATGCCAGGTCTTCCTTTCAATTTTTTTTTTTTTTTTAAACGGGTAGTTGATGGTGGCCGGCTCACGGAACAGGTAGCTCAGGGTCATGCCCAGGCCTCAGATGAGCTCAGTCCACAGCAGGGTCTGTGCTGCTCGGTCGGTCACCGACTTCATGTCCATCAAGGGCTCCCACAGCTTCGCATATTTGTAGGTGGATGCCACTGTGCTGCTGTGGAGGCCCCGGCCACTGGCATGCCCTGCACGTGTGGCCTGGGCCTGGGCCAGGGCCCGGAGCAGCATGGGCATGGTCAGTCAGGGCATCTTGGAGCGCGGCCGCTCCGTCCGGTGCAGCACGGCCCGTCCACCGAGAGGCCCACGGCCCGTCCGCCGAGAGGCCCCTTTCAACTTTTCTTGAGAGATCCACCATTTTAATTTGTTCAGTTGCCTATCTGTGCACCCACTTATCCAGTCCAGTATTTCCAGACCACCTGTGAAGACTACAATCCAAAGTCCAGCTGTCTACACTCTGCTATACAAGTTGGAGAACTTAAACTTCACCCTTGACCTCTGTTAGTACCAAGTAAGCCATGAAAACATTCATTACCGATGCCTTTGGCCTTGGCCAGCTGTAGCCTATTTGGAGGTCATGTCTATGTAGGGTCTAAAACATTTATTCTGTTACATGTCACTTAGGTCTAGTATTCCTTTCCCAGCTCTTGGGCCAAATCTCTGAGCTTTGGCTCAACCCTTGGAACGTTCTCTATCTAGGATGGTTGATTGTAAACACCTCAAGCACCATGGGGAGCTGGTCTGTGTGATCTGCCTGTGACAGTAGGAAAGGTCTCTTCTTTCAAATCCTAGCATCCTCTGTTCTTTGAAGTTTATGAGGCCTGAAGACCATCTTTAGATTTTGTGAACAATGACAGCTTCCTGACTGAGCTGTTAATCGTCTTGTTCCTGCAAACACTGCACTGACTTCATGATCCTGTGAATTGGCCAAAGGTTCACTGGTGGCTCAGTCAGGAAAGAATCCTTTGGAATGCAGGAGACTCAGGATTGATCCCTGGGTCAGGGAGATCCCCTGGAGAATGGAATTGCAAACCACTCCAGTGGTCTTGACTAGAGAATCCCATGGACAGAGAAGCCTGGTGGGCTAGAATCCGTGGAACTGCAGAGGGCATGACATAGGCATTGAATCACTACACAGCCACTGTGCAACTTTCATCCCTAGTGATCCAGTCATTAAGAAATATCAGTCATTAAGAAATATCAGTCCTTCAGTTCACTTACACAAGTTGGTGATGTCAGACTATGGATTTTCCCTCTTGTGGCCCATTGCATCTTACAGTTTCTCTCTATGAGGGTCAGAGAGTGAAACACAAGCTCCTTTCTTTGTAATGAATGCGATGCTTTCCTGGGACATCTTTCTTGACCAGACTGCCCTGTCCCCTACAGTAAGAGGACCCATAACCCTGTCCCCTGCCCCATTATGGTTTATTCTTTTTTCACCTTCTCCTCTGGACACCTCTAGCACATCTCATTTTATTCTTTCTGAGAAATCTTCTGATGGAACACTGATCTTTTAAAGGCACAGTGTTCTCAATAATTAAATTGAATTTGCATCGTTGTGTGTTTTCAAATGGGGACATTCAGCACAGATATACGTAACTCTGCTGTACACTAAAGCAATTTATTTAAACTCTCAGAAATCAAATGCACCAGACCAGATGTACCAGGAAAGATGAGACGGGAAAGGGAGTGTGAGTGTGAAGAGAGAAGGGTCGTGTTAACCAGGAACCAAGAAAGTCATCTTCGTATTGTTGATCTTGATTCCATGGAGATGAGGACATGTCTGGTCTCAGGGATTCTTTCTGTAGGTGAATAAAACAGAACCAAAGGTTTAATAGAGTCAACTGTGTGACAGCTGACAGGGGTGAACGTCAGGCAATAGGCTGTCCAGGGTACAAGAGCTGGCAGGTGATCCAATGTCAGAATCTTGGTGGACCTCACTGCTCCCATCTCTATAATGTTGGGGTCCATGTGGAATTTTACCTAAGATGTGCTTATGGGGTGATCTTTCCCATTTGGGGTCGACTCTAGTAGCTATGATTTCAGAATGTATATTCAGGTCTTGATTGGAGCATATGCCTCTAATTCCACAAATTTTGTCTTTACGGTCTTTGAAAATCAATTTTTTAGTTTTTATTTTTTCAATGGTGTATAGTTCATCTACAATATTGCATTAGTGCAGGTACAGCAAAGTGAATAGTTTATACTAATGTATAAGGTGTAATTTCTATGTACGTATATTAGTATCAGTTCTTATTCTGATGCATTTCCTATTTAGGATTTTACCGAGTATTACATATATTTCCCTGTCCTATGCAGTGATCCATCCTGTATATAGTAGTTACCCATCCATCCTGTAAATAATAGTTTGAATCTGCTAATCCCAGGTTCCCAATCCTTCTTTTCCCCAGCCTTCTTCCCCTTGACAATCACAAGTCTGTTCTCTATGTCTATGAGTCTCTTTCTGTGTTGTAAATAACTTTCTCACTGCCATATTTTAGATTCCACATATAAGTGATATCATGGGATGTTTATCTTTCTCTTTCGACTTACTTCATCTAGTATGACAGTCTCTACACCCATCCATGTTGGTGAAAATGCTAGATTTCATTCTTTTTATGACTGAGTAATATTCCACTGAATATATACAGCATATCTTTCTTCTCATACTCACCTGGAAGCTAGAGATCTTCTTTGTTTTGCCTTTCATTTTCTCCAAGGAATATTAAAATAAACACTGTAGCCTAGATCACTGTTGTATTCTGAAGTTGTCTTAGTTTAGAAAGTTTAAAGACCTCAATTTAAATGCCTTCTTCTGAGAAGGAATATAAAAATCCATTTTCCAGACAGTGTGGTTGGAAGGCCTTTACTGGTTCTGTCAGAATCATGTGAGATTAAACACTGATCTTGCAGAAATCCTGGACTCTCTTTAACCCCATTCCCCTGGAGGAGGGAAGTGTGTCGATAACCATGAGCTCAGGTCTGACGGGAACACTAATTAGTTTCCACCAACTTGTGGGGATTCCCTCTTCTCTCTGATGCCTCTGGGCTGCAAGATTCATGCAGGATAAGCCTCTCTCACCAAACCTGCTCAGTATTAATCAACCAAAAATTTGAAATTTAATATGGCTCAAGTGAAGAGAAATTACATAATGTAACAGAAAGACGTCCCAAGCAATATGATTTAAGTTATTGGGACAAAGATTGTTACCTGCAAAATTTGACACGCATGAAATCACCACGTATCCTTATTGATTTATTTAATGGAACATTAATCAGAGGCTATTTTCACTTACACTCAGGTTTGTATGGAGATCCTTCTCCACAGGGAGGACAGTCATCTGGGGGAAGATCAAAAGGACAGGAAAGAAACATCCACCGATTACAACCATTCCCCAATAATTCCAAGTCTTTTTCTTTTTAAAGTAAGCGATTACATAAAACTTTGTGTATGAAGATAGAAATTTTAACTGTATTGATTTGTTTCTTGGTCATATATTTAAACATCAAGGGAACAATATCGTTAGGAAAAAGTATAATTCCATTACCACTTTCAATGATCTTCAGAATATCTTTTTCGTCAATCCCTTTTTCTTTTAGCAGTGCATTGAACTCTTCCAAGCCTTCTGCTTCAGTATTGACTTTAACTGAAAAACACCACACAAAAAGCAGAATTCCACCCCTTAGAACCCAGAGAAATTTCTGAGTACAGAACACGAAATTGAGTGTACAATCAGATCGCCACTTGTTATAAATTAAGCCTAAAAATGTTATCATTTCCATGACACAGATATCTGTTGTCTGTCTTAAGAATCACTCCCCATCCAGCTCTGTAACTAGAGTCCCCTCCAGCATCAGCAGCAGGAGCCCGAAGACTCACAGGAGCGCCATGAATTTGGGGTCCCTACATCACAGTGTGGAACCTGTTTGCTTTTGTACCAACTTCCTAGAATCTGTACCTGGCACTCAGGCCTTGTTCTGATCCAAATACATAGGAAACAAGGTTCTGCCATGGAGAGACGCGTTCAACTCATCACACAAAATAATTGGTGATGCCCTATTCTTGAATGAACACACGGTTCTCCCTAGTAACTTTC
This sequence comes from Moschus berezovskii, assembly GCF_049115385.1. Lineage (NCBI taxonomy): Eukaryota > Metazoa > Chordata > Mammalia > Artiodactyla > Moschidae > Moschus > Moschus berezovskii. The sequence goes on along the minus strand of NC_142488.1, from coordinate 2,586,053 downwards.
CTGAAATACAGAAACGTACTTTCATACGTACATACACGTGTCAGGACTTCTAGGTGGGTATTTGGGCTCATGTCAAAGCTGATAAGAACAATGTATTTGAAACATTGATCAGGACCAAGATTGATTTTCAAAGTTTCTCTTCCAAGGCTTAGAGTGCATTGGGAAACTGGTTTCAAATTTAAAAATTGAGAGTAGCCTCATTATATCCACAACTGGAAGATTATTGAGGTGTAAAAAAAAAGAAAAAAACTAGCAACCAACACAATATTGAACTTTATTCCAATTAAATTTTTTTTTCAATTTAAGAAGTTGTTTCTGGTAAAACTCAGCTTTTTAAATTTGACAGGTGGAAACTATTTAGAAATTTCTGATGATCCTATCATCCCCACCCCTAGGAGCTACTCTGTGTTCATAGATGATGTTCCAGTGTCCTGACCTCAGTGAAACAGAAGAGGCAGGCCCTGTAGACGGCGTAAAGGATAGGCTCAGCACATCCTGATCTTATGGATAAAAGTGCTGACATTGTTAATGTTGCATGACCGTGTCTGTGTGAACATGGAGGACCATACATACCCAATATTGCAGCCAGCTTTGTCTCATTGTCTTTCTTAGCTATGTCAGCGATGCCTTTATCAGTGTTGGAAACACATACTACCAGAACTTTGTCCGATGCATATCGAACTATTAACTCCGTGGTACCCTCATCTGTGACAGAGAGAAAGGATACATATATACAACCCTGCCTTAACATATTGTCAGATAGCCTTCTTGTGGCAAAATGAGGGTATTGCCAAGGGTGCATCCTGTGTTGATCTGTGCTCATTCCATGGGTCGGTGAATTCTACAGTTGTTAGGACGCCAAAGAAAGCAGCAAGACTGTCTTGTTCCCACCTTCTCATACAATTGACCTGATACACTTAAACTGTAGTCAAATATGTGCCCCTTCCCTGGAGAAAGGAAAGGCTATCCAGTCCAGTATTCTGGCCTGGAGAATTCCATGGACTGTATAGTTCATGGAGTCACAAACAGTCAGCTATGACTGAGCAACTTTCACTATGTACCCCCTAGTCATATAAAATCAGAAATGATGTTTAGGGCCGTCACAAAGAACTTACAGGTGTAAATCTTAGCACAATACCAATTGCTTTGAACAGAAGCTGCCTCTTTGAACTCAGGATGATTTCCTTGGGTTCAAGTTCATCTGCAATTCCTTAAATGGATTAAGATATTTTAAGGTTGTTTGTAAGAATTGAATGACAGTGACATGTAAACTCAAGATAGACCCTATTACAGGTCATTTCGTAAGGCTGTTGTAAATTTTCTGTGACAGCCGTATGAAATACTGCTCTGCACGTTATTCTCATTGAGTAACACTCACAGTTGGGAGGAGCCGTCCAAGCCGAGTGTTTGAACACTTGTCCCATGACAAAGTGAAGTGCATGGAAATCTTAAGGACTGCAGCCTGCTCACCCCTCTAATTGTTAGAGTAGAATTCAGATGTGTGGGTTATTGAAGTTGTGTCAAGATTTCCACCCAAACATACTCTGACCAGTGAAACAGTCATACTTACAGTCGAAAACATAAGTGTTGTCATCTGTTTTCTTTCCCGTGATATGTATTTTTTCCCATTTTCCGTTACGCCTTAAAAACAAAACATATTCAGGGTGGTTGATTAAAATAGTGAAAAAAATTGACATAAAATCAGGATTTTCTTCATTTCTCCCCAAAGATTCAGTGTGAGGGGCCACTTGAGTGCCTGTGAGCAAATTAATCTTCGAAAGAGAAGCAATATATTCTCTAAGGTCAAGTGGTGATCAAGTGATATGGATGGCTTATCTACACATTAAATCTGAATAGTAGTTCCAAATAAACTGCAAGTACAAAGCAACTCATGTGTAAAGCCTAATAACCATGGAGAAATGTAGAATTTTAGGAAAAACGAAAAGAATACAAATTGAAAAAAAATATATATATATATATCCCTGGAAACAGAGCATTGTAACTATCATGACAGATCTTGTAGGTTTCACAAACCTAACAATGATTCACTAGATAATATGACAAGAAAAACAAATCACAAAAATTAGAGAAAGAAAGTTTCAATTTTATCAAAGCACACACTCTTCTTTCATCACAACACAAAAAAAAGGATTAAACACTGAAGAAACTTGTATGTATGCATGCACAATCCTACATACACACAAACGAGCAGACACACAAGTACATATGATATGCTTATATGACATGAGGAAATAGTGTTAAAGAACCTGCTTGCCAGTACAGCAGAGGTAGGAGACATGGGTTTAATCCCTGGGTCGGGAAGATCCCCTGGAGGAGGAAATGGCAACCCACTCCAGTATTCTTGCCTGGAGAATCCCATGGACAGAGGAGCCTGGTGGGCAACAGTCCACGGGATGGCAGAGTCAGGCTTGACTAAAGAGACTTCGCATGCCTGTACCCATTGTCAACCATGTAACAAATGACTTAACTGATTCCATATTTGTCAAGTGTGAAAAAAGGTATACATGGCACATAGGAAGGATTCACACAAAACAAATATTAAAAGGGAAATAGCCCAGCAAGAGTTGGATTAACTTTTGTACAGACACCTTGAAAAAGAATATCCACAATGAATTAATTTCACTGTTATTAATCGTTACGAGAGCGAAATTATTCAAAACATAAAACAACTGGAAAGAAAACCATTTTCCAATCATTACGAATTATACAAGATTTAATCTATCCAAAGAATATCTTTTCACTTGGTTTGAAAAATGTGACTCCCTGCATAGGCAGACACAGAGATCAATTTTTAAATCATTCTGCTGAGTGATAGAAACTGGGGAAATGAGGCAGGGCTCATAATCTTGTGGACCAAAGTTCTCGAAGAGGAGAGAATAAGCAGATCCCTTGTTACTTGTGTCTCCAGGGGCAGAAGTTAACGCCAAGGAGAAGGAGATTTTAGCAGAGATGGCGGAAATTTATATCTGGACTGTGGAGGTCATGAAAAGGGTGTGTGCCCGTCAAAACACATTGAGCTATGCCAGCCACAAAAGATACATATAATTACACATACATGCGCTTCAATAAAGTTGATTTCAAAATGAAAGCCACATGAAAATTCACAACATAGAACTCAAAAACTGTAAAAACGGCAAAGAGGAAGATAATAGGGTATTCTTAAAAAAATTAGTGAGAACAGACATGTATAACTCTTGGGATAGTGTGTGTGTGTGTGTGTGTGTGAGTCTGTATCTGTGAGACTGTATCTGTATGTGCAATAGCAAGTGATGGTATGCATACTATTAAATATATGTATCTACGATATATAATATATGAACATTTATATGTTTATATATCTAGAAATCAAGTCTCGAAGCAGAATCGTCTTAGCTGTTTTCTTCATATTTTTATTCCTCCGTATAAACACCTGAGTTTGCATGCTCTTAGTAAACCGTCTGCAGTGTGGTGGGCATTCCATTTGCAGCATAGTGGACATTCCCCAAGTGGTCCTTAGGGCTATGAGTCTTTAGTAAACTCAGTGGTGATGAAACCTCCCGTGAGGAAGCCCCGAGGGCAGAGTTCACGCCCTCGGCTTCTGCGTTCAGTGGGAACCGGCTCTTACAAATTCTGCAGGAAGGGGTCAAGCCCCTGGTGGAGACTGTGGGTTCCAGGACATTCCCTGGAGGCTCTCAGGGGAACTGCCTCCTCAGCTCAGAGGCCCTGCTCAGCCCCACAGCTCAGGGCATCCTGCTCGCAACATCATCCAGAGAGCTCCTTGCAGATGGGAGAGACACTCCCTCCCTCAGGCCAAGGTTTATAGGTCTTTTGTTTCTGGGTGATTTTTACTTACTCAATGCAAAAGTGGAAGACGACTGTGTTCTTTTTATCACCAGCCTCAATTTTAAGGAACTTAATCCTGAATGGCCCATTCTTAGCGATCTTCTCTGGGTTAGTGGAAGCAATATACACAGTTATCCATTTTCCTGAAAGCTAAGAGCAAGATTCCCCTTAGAAATGTTCATCCTTGTCTTTTTCTTTCACCCAGCATTATCCCGCCTGAGTTTCCCACCCCTTGTGCAAATCAGCACACACTGTTTAACTTCATTGAACAAAGCAGGATTTATTAAATAATGTAGAAAATGAAGTCAAAGAAGGAATTGAGACATTTCTGAGAAAAGTTGATCTCCAGTGTCAAATGCAATTACTCCAACAGCTGTTGGGCTGATCCTCTTTCTCTGTTACAAGAAAAGGAAAAATGCATGAGTCAATTAATACACAGCAGAGATGATACAGACACGAAATAGAACAGGTTTAGAGCCAGTAAATGGAGCAATGTTGAGTTGGAGAGACACAAGTTTCTGATGGATCCACATAACAAAACCACAGAAGGGAAACACACACACACACCCCGAAGTCTTCCTCCCAGATCAGACCATCCTTGATACCTCTGAGACACTTTGCTCAGCTTCCTCTTCTTGGGCAGAACAAACCAGACCAAGGAGAAGAGTCAGGAAAAGAACCTTCATCTTGTATCTTGTGGTCTTTCTTCTGTCGAGGCTGAGGGTGTCCCAGTGGTTGGAGAGGATGCGAATTGTGACACTTTTTATAAGATCGCTATGCTGCTGTGACATGTCATGGACCAATGGTTCTTCCTCCTAGGACCAAGGAGTTACAGAGAAGTCATCTGCAACATCCTGTTTTGTAAGGATGAACTTTTGTGACATTTTGTCTTTTAATTATAAGGATTGTTTTAGGAGATGCTTAAGTGCATCTGGACATTTGACCTTTAGAGTGTGTGACAAATCACAGTACACATCCAACATTTCAGGTCAGGAAGATTTATTTTCTTTTCTATCCTGAGATCCAAAAGGGGATAAACTGTTCAGGACACACATCCCCCACTCCTGTATTATTTTACTAACATTGACGAGATGAATTATATTTTATTTTCCAGAAGTAAAATTGAGTAGGTGGGTTCCCATAGTTGAATAATTTCCCAAAGAACCTTGGAAAGCCTCCCATTTCTCTGAGGTGAGGATCACTGCTCAAAGCTTTCATCACCTCCACCTGCGCCACAGCAGGATCTGTCCTCCTTATAACTAAGAGGAGCATCAATCCTGTGTCCCTTCACCTCGGGAAAAGAAGGCAGGTCAGCAGTGTGTTTCCACCTTCCCCTTTCCAGACACCTTTTATCCATCAAGCCTGTGACATCTCATTTATTCATTGACTCGGATGTTTCTCAGGCAAACAAGAAAGCAAGACAGTCGTTCTTATAATTTCCAGAATTTTGAAGGAAAAGAAAAGCAATTTCCTAACTCTTGTACATCCAGTTGTTATCAAGCTCTGTGAAACAGCCAGAGTCTCCTTTATATTTCCTTTCAATCAAGGAACTTAGTTCCTCAACCAGGGATGGAAGCCATGCCCCCTACATTGCAAGGGCAGAGTCTGAACCACTGACCACCAGGGCTGTCCTGATGCAGATAATTTCAAGCAGGGATGAGACCCCAGCTAACACACCTTTATTTCCACAATAAACTGTGGAAAATTCTGAAAGAGAAGGGAATCCCAGACCACCTGACCTGCCTCTTGAGAAACCTGTATGCAGGTCAGGAAGCAACAGTTAGAACTGGACATGGAACAACAGACTGGTTCCAAATAGGAAAAGGAGTACGTCAAGGCTGTATATTGTCACCCTGCATATTTAACTTATATGCAGAGTACATCATGAGGAACGCTGGGCTGGAAGAAGCACAAGCTGGAATCAAGATTGCCAGGAGAAATATCAATCACCTCAGATATGCAGATGACACCACCCTTATGGCAGAAAGGGAAGAGGAACTCAAAGGCCTCTTGATGAAAGTGAAAGAGGAGAGTGAAAATGTTGGCTTGAAGCTCAACATTCAGAAAACAAAGATCATGGCATCTGGTCCCATCACTTCATGGGAAATAGATGGGGAAACAGTGGAAACCATGTCAGACTTTATATTTTGGGGCTCCAAAATCACTTCGGATGCTGATTGCAGCCAGGAAATTAAAAGACGCTTACTCCTTGTGAGGAAAGTTATGACCAGCCTAGATAGAATATTAAAAAGCAGAGACATTACTTTGCCAACCAAGGTCCGTCTAGTCAAGGCAATGGTTTTTCCCGTGGTCATGTATGGATGTGAGAGTTGGACTGTGAAGAAGGCTGATCGCCGAAGAATTGATGCTTTTGAACTGTGGTGCTGGAGAAGACTCTTGAGAGTCCCTTGGACTGCAAGGAGATCCAACCAGTCCATTCTAAAGGAGATCAATCCTGGGTGTTCATTGGAAGGACTGATGCTAAAGCTGAAACTGCAATACTTTGGCCACCTCATGCGACGAGTTGACTCACTGGAAAAGAGTCTGATGCTGGGAGAGATTGGGGGTAGGAGGAGACGGGGACGGCAGCGAATGAGATGGCTGGCTGGCATCACCAACTCAATGGACATGAGTTTGAGTGAACGCCGGGAGTTGGTGATGGACAGGGAGGCCTGGCGTGCTGTGTTTCATGGGGTCGCAAAGATTCGGACACGACTAAGCGACTGAACTGAACTGAACTGAACTGAACACACCTTATCCTCCCGACGAAACCCTCACGTCTCTCCTTACACACCTCCAACATCCCCAGGCTTTCCTTTTGGATTCTTAACCAACGTGTTTCCCCTGGGAATGTGTCCTAGGACCATTGCATCTCACGAAGACCTTTCTAACTGCCAGTCAAGGAGAGAGTAAACATAGTTACTCTAAGGGATGATCCCAACGTGGTGTGACAGTTCTGTTATTTCTAACTGAAGGAAGTCATGGGGCCTTTATTCTAAATTCTCTGTTCATCAGTATTGCCCCCAAATGTAGGGAATGAACTGGTAAATAAAACAGAATTGTCTTACTCAAACTGTACTGTTGTAACCCCTCCTCCAAAATAATGCCAATCCGTGCTTGATATGTCTCCTGCTGTCTCTTTCTCTGGCTTGGCCAGGTTTTTGTGACTATGAAACCTCTCTTTCCTAGAAGACTGATTGCCTCTTCCTTTTCTCTTTTCTCTGTGATCATTGTTTTATTTCTTAGATTGCACGACTCCTATCCAAACAATGCCAGGTATCTTTGACCCTGGCCACCAAAAATGCCCAATTCCCTCAAAGATTCATGACCAAGGTTCAGTGGATTTATGTTGTACACTTCACATAGTTCCCAAGGGTGCCCCATTCGTCTGAAATTTCCATGACCTTCCTAATAGTGGTGGAAACTTTTAGGTTTGCAGGTTGATGTGGACAGAAGGAGATTTCCTAGAAATGGCAGAGAAGGCAGTTCCCATAGAGAAAGGCCCCATTGTGCTTCACACTGGGCTCCTTTGCTTCTGTGTTCCAGGGCTGCTTTTTATGGGTCAGTGTCTGTTTTCTTTCCATTACACGTTATAGCTTTTCTGAAGGCTGGACAGCTAGTTCCTTTCTAGGTATTTGAGTCCGTCGGCACTTGGACAAACCGTTTCAAGCCCTTGATCAAACCGTTTCATTATCAGTTAAATAGGAGTTGAACTTTTCCACCTCTCTACGTGACCCTAATAATTGGTGAGTGTTAGGTGATGTCACTTTTGAAACCAAACACAATATCAACAATGGAAAATCCCAGACTAGTGCTTCTCAAGGTGTGTGCACCAAAGGAGAGAAAAGCTTCCTTCTCTGCAGGGTGTCTTGAGTTCTCCTTTATCTGACAGTAAAATACAAGAGAAAAAGTTCCATACAATGTCTGCTAAACTTCTACTTCCATGGGCAACGTGAAGAATGTGTGTTCTGTAAGATGCCTCGTGTCCACACTGTGACCTTGTTTCAGTAAATACAGATTTAGTGCCAAGAGGAGAGCCTGAGCCTCAAAATTCAGCAGGAAGCAGACAGACTCAGGACATCACCCTGTGAGCGGTCTTCCTGTGAAAGGAGTCAGATACATATCATACAAGCTAACAAACATTTGCAAATTAATTCCTCTTTAGAAGTTGTAGGGTGAGAATAGACAATGGTGGAAAGTTAGAGTGTGTATGGGTACTATTGTGGAAAGAGGGAATATTCCATGGAGAGGGCTTTGCGTGATGCACTGTGAATAGTTGAGAGAGTGAGTTAAATGTGAATCTGTGGGAATAATGCAATATGACTTGAGAATGCAAATACAAATGTGTTTTGAACAGTGCCATTGGTTGGTTATATGTATCAAAATTCTACAAGTGCGTTCACTGTTTTTTAAGAGGCTTCTTTTCTTATGTGGGCTATTTTAATTTTTTTTTAATTTGTTACAATGTTGTTTCTGTTTTATGTTACGATTTTTGGACCATAAGGCATGTGAGAGTTTAGATCAAAAACCAGGAATAGATCCAATGTCCCGGAATTGGAAGGCAGAGTTCTAACCACTAGACGGCCAGCGAAGTCCCTAGAAGTACACTCACTTCCGTAAGGCATTACATTTAAAAAAATTATAAAACAATTGATACATACAAAAATCATTGACTGGTATGTTGATTCTGGTGTTGAAACATTTAGAAATCAATGTAGTGTTCTAGTAGCTATGAGGAAAATGATAGAAAGGGAATGACTAGAGGTCTCCTCAAGAAAACTAGAGATACCAAGGGAACATTTCATGCAAAGATGGGCTAAATAAAGGACAGAAATGGTATGGACCTAACAGAAGCAGAAGATATTAAGAAGAGGTGGCAAGAATACACAGAAGAACTGAACAAAACAGATTTTCACGACCCAGATAATCACGATGCTCTGGTCACTCACCTAGAGCCAGACATCCTGGAATGAGAAGTCAAATGGGCCTTAGGAAGCATCACTATGAACAACGCTAGTGGGGGTGATGGAATTCCAGTTGAGCTGTTTCAAATCCTGAAACTTGGTGCTGTGAAAGTGCTGTACTCACTATGCCAGCAAATTTGGAAAACTCAGCAGTGGCCACAGAACTGGAAAAGGTCAGTCTTCATTCCAATCCCAAAGAAAGGCAGTGCCAAAGAATGCTCAAACTACTGCATGATTGCTCTCATCTCACACACTAGCAAAGTAGTGCTCCAATCCAGGCTTCAACAATACGTGAATCATGAAATTCCGTATGTTCAAGCTGGATTCAGAAAAGGCAGAGGAACCAGAAATCAAATTGCCAACATGCACTGGATCATTGAAAAAGCAAGAGAGTTCCAGAAAAACATCTACTTCTGCTCAACTGAATACACCAAAGCCTTTGACTGTGTGGATCACAACAAACTGAAAAATTCTTCAAGAGATTGGAATAGCAGACCACCTGACCTGCCTCCTGAGAAATCTGTACGCAGGTCAAGAAGCAACAGCTAGAACTGGACATGGAACAACAGACTGGTTCCAAATCGGGAAAGGAGGACATCAAGGCTGTATATTGTCACCCTGCTTATTTAACTTATATGCAGAGTACATCATGAGAAATGCTGGGCTAAATGAAGCACAAGCTGGAATCAATAATACCAGGAGAAATATCAATGACTTCAGATATGCCAATGACATCACATTTATGGCAGAAAGTGAAGAAGAACTAAAAAGCCTCTTGATGCAAGAGGAGAGTGAAAAACTTGGGTTAAAACTCAGCATTCAGAAAACAAAGATCTTGGCACCTGGTCCCATCACTTCATGGCAAGTAGATGGGGAAACAATGAAAACAGTGAGGGACTATCTGTTTTTGCGTTCCAAGATCACTGCAGATGGTGACTGCAGCCACAAAATTAAAAGACCCTTGCCTCTTGAATGAAAAGTTATGACCAACCTAGATAGCATATTAAAAAACAGAGACATTACTTTGCCAACAAAGGAATGTCTAGTCAAAACTACGGTTTTTCCAGTGGTCATGTGTGGATGTGAGAGTTGGACTATAAAGAAAACTGAGCGCCAAAGAACTGATTTTTCCATATTAATATTGACATCACAGATGCATATAGTCACATATTTATATCTGTATGTGTGTGTGTGTGTGTGTGTGTGTGTGTGTATAGCTACACACATAAATCCATATATGAGTATATGGTGTTTCAGAATTGTTGATGTTTTAATGCCAGGTCAGTCTTTTCCATATTTCTAAAGAGACTCACCCCTTTCTCTGTACACATTCGCCTATGTGTGTATCCACTCATCCAGTCCAGCATTTCCAGTGATGCCCAGAATCAGAACTCCAACTGCATACACTGTGCTATACAAATAGGAGAACTTTAACATTGCCCTTGAGCTCTATAGGTACCAAGTAAGCAATGGAAATATTCGTAGCTGGTGTCTTTGACACTGGTCAGCTTTAGCCAATTTGGAGGTCATGTCTGAGTAGGATCTAGACGTCTAGTGATCTAGACGTGTCACTTAGGTCTAGCATTCCTTTCCAAGCTCTTGGACCAAACCTCTGAGCTTTAACTCAAAGTTACGTTCTATGACTGGGACGGTTGATGTTTCAGATTGTAAATACCTCAAGCACCTTGGGGGGCTGGGCTGTGTGCTCTCCCCACGGCAGTGGGAATGGCCTCTCCTTGGAAGTATTAGCATCCTCTGCTCTTTGCATTTCCAGATGGCCTGTGAAGACTAGAGAGCAAAGTCCAACAGGATACCCTCTGCTGTACAAGGGGGCGAACTTAAACACTGTCCCTGTTACTACCAGCTAAGCCGTGGAAGCATTCATTACTGGTGCCTTTGACAATTGGCCAACGGTAGTCCATTTGGAGGCCAAGTCCACGTAGGAACTAAAACATTTGTGCTGTTACATCTCACTTAGGTCTAGTATTCTTTGAAGGCTTCCATGGCTTGGTTGGTACTAACAGAGGTCAAGGGCAATGATTAAATTCGTTGCTCAAAGCTTTCATCATCTCCACCTGCACCACAGCAGGATCTGTCCTCCTTATAACTAAGAGGGCATCAATCCTGTGTCCCTTCACCTCGGGAAAAGAAGGCAGGTCAGCAGTGTGTTTCCACCTCCCCCTTTCTAGACGCCCTTTAGCCATCAAGACTGTGACATCTCATTTATTCATTGACTCTGATGTTTCTCAGGCAAACAAGAAAGCAAGACAGTCGTTCTTATAATTTCCAGAATTTTGAAGGAAAAGAAAAACAATTTCCTAACTCTTGTACATCCAGTTATTATGAAGCTCAGTGAAACAGCCAAAGAGGCTCTTCTTTATATTTCCTTTCAACCCAGGAACTTAGTTCTGCAACCAGGGATGGAAGCCATGCCCCCCACATTGCAAGGGCAGAGTCTGAACCACTGACCACCAGGCTTGTCCTGATGCAGATAATTTCAAGCAGGGATGAGACCCCAGCTAACAGACCTTATCCTCCCGACGAAACCCTCACGTCTCTCCTTACACCTCCAACATCCCCTGGTTTTCCTTCTGGATTCTTAACCAACGTGTTTCCCCTGGGAATGTGTCCTAGGACCATTGCATCTCACGAAGACCTTTCTAACTGCCAGTCAAGGGGAGAGTAAACATAGTAACTCTAAGGGATGATCCCAACATGGTGTGACAGTTCTGTTATTTCTAACTGAAGGAAGTCATGGGGCTTTTATTCTAAATTCTCTGTTCATCAGTATTGCCCCAAATGTAGGGAACGAACTGGTAAATAAAACAGAATTGTCTTACTCAAACTGTACTGTTGTAACCCCTCCTCCAAAATAATGCCAATCCATGCCTGATATGTGTCCTGCTGTCTCTTTCTCTGGCTTGGCCAGGTTTTTGTGACTATGAAACCTCTCTTTCCTAGAAGACTGATTGCCTCTTCCTTTTCTCTTTTCTCTGTGATCATTGTTTTATTTCTTAGATTGCACAACTCCTATCCAAACAATGCCAGGTATCTTTGACTCTGGCCACCAAAAATGCCCAGTTCCCTCAAAGATTCATGACCAAGATTCAATGGATTTATGTTGTACACTTCACATAGTTCCCAAGGGTGCCCCATTCGTCTGAAATTTCCATGACCTTCCTAATAGTGGTGGAAACTTTTAGGTTTGCGGGTTGATGTGGACAGAAGATTTCCTAGAAATGGCAGAGAAGGCAGTTCCCACAGAGAAAGGCCCCGTTGTGCTTCACACTGGGCTCCTTTGCTTCTGTGTTCCAGGGCTGCTTTTTATGGGTCAGTGTCTGTTTTCTTTCCATCACACATTATAGCTTTTCTGAAGGCTGGACAGCTAGTTCCTTTCTAGGTATTTCAGTCCATCGGCCTGGACATAGACCTTGATCAAACCGTTTTGCTATCAGATGAACAGGAATTGGATGTTTCCACCTCTCCACGCAGCACTAATAATTGGTGAGTGTTAGGTGATGTCATGTTGGAAACCAAACACAGCATTAACAATGGAAAACTCCAGACTAGTGCTTCTCAAGATGTGTGCATCACAGGAGAGAAAAGCTTCCTTCTCTGCAGCCTGTCTTAATTTCTCCTTTATCTGACAGTAAAATATTAGAGAATAAGTTCCATACAATGTCCAGTAAATGTCTGCCTCCATGTGCAACATGAAGAACGTGTGTTCGATAAAATTCTTCGTGTGCATACTTTGGCCTGAATTCAGTAAACACAGATTTAGTACCAACAAGGGCCTAAGCCTCAGAATTCAGCAGGAAGCAGAAAGACTCACTGCATCGTCCAGAGAACAGTCTTCCTATCAAAGGAGTTCAGTTCAGTTCAGTTCAGTTCAGTCGCTCAGTCGTGTCCGACTCTTTGTGACCCCATGAATCACAGCACGCCAGGCCTCCCTGTCCATCACCAACTCCCGGAGTTCACCCAAACTCATGTCCATCGAGTCGGTGATGCCATCCAGCCATCTCATTCTCTGTCGTCCCCTTCTCCTCCCGCCCCCAACCTTTCCCAGCATCAGTCTTTAGATACATATTAATACAAGCTAATAAACAATTGCCAAATCAATCACTCTTTAGAAGTTGTAGGATGAGCCTAAAGAAAGGTGGAAAGTTATAGAGTATGTAAGGTTCCTCCTTTACAGTGAGGGGATATTCCCTAGAGAAGGTTTTGCATGGTGCTCTGTGAATAGTTGGAAGAGTGGGTTACGTTTGAATCTATGGGAAGAATACAATATTTGACTTAAGAATATAAATCCAAATGTGTTTTGAACAGTGGCCTTGGCTGGTTACATGTCAAAATTCTACAAATGCATTCAGTGTTTTTTAATAGATTTTTTCCTGATGTAGATTGTTTTAAATGTTTGATTGAATTTCATAATGCTTCTGTTTTATTTATGGTTTTGTGGCCACAAGGCATGTGAGATCATAGCTAGAAAATCAGAGATTGAAAGGCAAAGTTCTAACCACTGAATCGGCAGAGAAGTCCTTAGAAGTGCATTCACTTTCATAAGGCATTACATTTGAGGCAATTATGAAACAATTGATACGTACAAAATCCATTAACTGGTTTGCTAATTGTGGTGTTGAAACATTTAGAAATAAATATAGTGTAATAGTAGCTATGACACAGTCAGAATGGAAAATATAAAACACTGGATTCATAAATTAGATCTTTATAAATTAACATATCTGCTCTTTTGACTACACCAAAGCCTTTGAATTTCTGGATCACAACAAACTGTCTAAAATTCTTCAAGAGATGGAACTACCAGACCACGCTACCTGCCTCCTGAGAAATCTGTATGCAGGGCAAGAAGCAACAGTTAGAACTGGATATGGAAAAACAGACTGGTTCCACGTTGGGAAATAAGTATTTAAATGTTGTATATTCTCACCCTGCTTGTTTAACTTCTATGCAGAGTACATCATGAGAAATGCCGGGCTGGAAGAAGCATAAGCTGGAATCAAGATTACCAGGAGAAATGTCAATAACCTCAGATATGCTGATGACACCACCCTTATGGCAGAAAGCAAAGAAGAACTAAAGAACCTCTTGATGAAAGTGAAAGAGGAGAGAGAAAATGTTGACTTAAAACTTAACATTCAGAAAACTAAGATCATGACATCTGGCCCCATTACTTCATGGCAAATAGATGGGGAAACAGTGGAAACAGTGGCAGACAGTATTTTCTTGGGCTCTAAAGTCACTGCAGATGGTGACTGCAACCATGGAATTAAAAGATGCTTCCTCCTTGGAAGAAAAGCTATGACCAACCTAGACAGCATATTGAAAAACAGAGACATTATTTTGCCAACCAAGGTCCATCTGGTCAAAGTTATGGTTTTTCCAGTAGTCATGTATGGATGTGAGAGTTGGACTATGAAGAAAGCTGAGCCCAGAAGAATTGATGCTTTTGAACAGTGGCTTTGGAGAAGACTCTTGAGAGTCCCTTGGATGGCAAGGAGATCCAACCAGTCCATCCTAATGGAAATAAATCCTGAATATTCATTGGAAGGACTGATGCTGAAGCTGAAACTCCAATCCTTTGGCCACCTGATGTGAAGAGCTGACTCACTGGAAAAGACCCTGATGCTGGGAAAGATTGAGGGCAGGAGGAGAAGGGGACGACAGAGGATGAGATGGTTGGATGGCATGACTGACTCAATGGACATGAGTTTGAGTGAACTCCGGGAGTTGTTGATGGACAGGGAAGCCTGGCGTGCTGCAGTCCATGGGGTCGCAAAGAGTCAGACACAAGTGAGCGACTGAACTAGTGAGCTAACACAGTCTCTACAAATACTATTTCTTGAACAAAAGTATAATTCTCTTCATGTTAATTCTCATGTATGTGTACAACAAAGACTGCTCTTCCGTATGTTAGGATGTTGGTCTGTTTATGACACAGCATGCATATGTATGTAGAAGTGCAAAATTTTTGTTGGCATATAGCTGTTTTGCACTGTTGTGTTAGTTCTGCCATACAGCAAGGTGAATCAACTCTACAGGTATGTGCATCCCCTTTTCTCTGGAATTCCTTCCCATTCAGATCTCTACAGAGCATTGACTACAGTTCCCTGTGCTGACTGTAGGGTCTCCTGAGTTAACCTACTTTATTCCCAGTTATCAGGAGTGTATATATGTGGGTCCTGGTCTCCCATATCCCCTCAACCCCCGCTTTCCCCTTGGTGTCCAGATGCGTCTGCTCTCTGTCTGGGTCTCTGCTTCGGCCCTGGATCTAAGCTCATCTGTACCCTTTTCTGTTCATAGGTTCCACGCACATTAGTTATATACTGCGTTTGTGTTTCGCTTTTCGACATACGTCACACTCTATGACACTCTGTCGGTCCATCCACAGCTCTGCACGTGGTTGTGCGGTATTTCATTGTGTGTGTCCCAGATTCTTGCCTGGGAAATCCCATGAACAGAGGAGCCTGAAGAGGTATAGTCCCTGGGCTGGCAAAGAGTCAGACACTACTTAGCGAGTAAGCAACAACAAGTGTATGTTTACCCATTCCTCTCTTGGTGGACATTTATGTTGCTTCCATGTCCCGTCTATTGGAAATACTGCTGCTGTATAGTGTGGCACATGTACATTTTGGAATTGATGTTTTCTCTGGGTATACAGAATTTACCAAAACCTGGTGGAAGTACTTAATTCTGTCTACAAGACTCAGGATGAAATTAGAAAAGAAAATACTTTGATAGGAAGTCACGATCAGTGTCTGTGGGTGACTTTCTGTAAGTTTAGTGGAATTTTATCGGGGACCAGCCTCGATATGACCCAGGGTATCCTCGGGATGAACGGCATCAGCGTCAGAGAGAGAGAGAGAGAGAGAGACAGGGGCTGATGATTCCTTGGTTTACGCTGGAAACCAATAAAACCCCAGCCCGGGGTTTGCTCTGTTTACGTAGGCCGCAGGCGCCCTCTCGAATCACTGGAGGCACCCCATCAGGGCACCCCTTCGAGTGGGTCTTAGAAGCCCAGGCAGATAAGTAAACGCAGAGGGCCCAGCGCTCCAAGGATCTCAACCAGAAAAAGGAGAATAGAGAAAAGGACGGAAAAAGAGAAAGAATGACACGGGGAGACCAAGCTTCAGTGAGCAAGGCCCAAAACTTTATTTTCCAGTGCTGCTTTTATACCCTAAGTTATGCGCATAAGAAACAGAGAAAGGGAGGTATAGAGTCACGCCAAAATCGCGTGGGGTCAGCAGTCTTGACCCTTATCAGGATGAGGGCTTATTTTTGTGTGTCTCGTGATAAAAGTTTTAGGTGGTTTACATCATCTTCTGGCCAGGGGGCCTGATAACAGTTTATGGCCCTCTCTCCTAACAATAGGTTAGTTAGCAAGTAAAAGGCTTATATTCTTTTAAGGTGACTTTCCTAAAGTCAGGTGCTAGACACATAACAAAGTTACATTCCTATAAGGCACCGGTGTAGTGAGCTACAAGAAAGGAATTTATTAACTTAAGATCTGATGTGGTTAAATCAAAGGCTACTACTTATATTCTCTATACGTGATTAATATATTTCCAAGGATACAATAGATAGAGGAAACTGCAGCAAGCATTGATTCAACAATGAAATCTTTTTTAGTACTATTCTAATGATTTTAACTTCTTCAACAGATTCCTGTATTTTAGAATATTAGGCTTTCTGTCCTTGCATGGCTGGGAGGCTATAAACAGTCACAGTCATAGTTGTAAGAGCCCGGACAAACTTGTCATGCAGGTTAGAAAGCTATTATAGGGGCTTGGATTGGAACACTCCTATTAAGCCGAGGAGAACTTTTAAACTACAGCTCTGAATTAATGTTTTCAGAGAAAGGTGATTGGGGGGGAAGCCCCCGTAAGTATTAGAGGACTTGGTAAGAGGCGTAAGATAGTAAAGCAGTCAGACTCCAGTTTTCTTTGGGGTAGATGCTCAGGTAAGTCCAGGGGGTTCCTCGAGTCCTGATTAGCCTTTGCCTGTCAGGCCTCTTCCCCAATTGACCTTTGCCACGGGTAGGATTCCCTTGCTGGCTCCCGGCAGTATTTGTTCTTAGAAAACTTTTAATTAAATCTTGTAATCCTGTTGCTGCTGCTGCTAAGTCGCTTCAGTCATGTCCGACTCTGTGCGACCCCATAGATGGCACCCTACCATGCTCCCCCGTCCCTGGGACTCTCCAAGCAAGAACACTGGAGTGGGTTGCCATTTCTTTCCCCAGTGCATGAAAGTGAAAAGTGAAAGTAAAGTCAGTCAAGTCCAACTCTTTGCAACCCCATGGACTGTATCCCACCAGGCTCCTCTGTCCATGGGATTTTTCAGGCAAGAGTACTGGAGTGGGTTGCCATTGCCTTCTCCCTTCTAGCCCTGAAAACTTTCAAAGAGTCTACTCAATTTCTTCAGTGGATTAAAAGTTTTGGGTTTTTATTTTTTTTTTTTTTTTGTCCATATCAGAATTAGTAACACACCTTTCAAGTAATGTGTGTATTTCATCAGGAGTGTTGTTTCCGGTAATATAAATCTGTTTATAGTTTCCTCATGATTTGTATCCATTGCGTTTGATGTGATGATTGGGTTTTTCCATATTAATATTGGCATCACAAATACACAAGTCATACATATATATGTGTATTATGTGTATATAAATCTACATAAATCCATATATGTGTATTTCAAATTTTTGACATGTTTACGCCAGGTCTTCCTTTCAATATTACTTAAGAGATTCCCCATCTTAATTAGTGTCCAGTTGCCTAATTTTGTACCCACTCATCCAGTCCAGCATTTCCAGACCACCTGTGAAGACCAGAGTCCAAAGTCCAACAGCATAGACTCTGCTGTACAGGTGGGAGGACTTAAATATTGCCCTTGACCTATGTTACTACCAACTAACCCATGGAAACATTCATTACTGGTGCTTTGACACTGGCCAGCTGGAACCCACTTGAAGGTCATGTCTATATAGGAACTAAAACATTTATTCTGTTAAATATCACTGAAGTCTAGCATTGCTTTCCCAGCTCTTGGACCAAATCCGTGAGCTTGGCCCCAACCCTTGGAACGTGCTGTATCTTGAGGATGGTTGATCGTTCAGACTGTAAATACCTCTAGCACCCTGGGGAGCTGATCCGTGTGCTCTGCCCAGGACAGTGGGAAAGGCCTCTCCTTGGAAGGGCTACCATCCACTGCTCTCTGAAGCACAAGAGGCTGGAAGATCGTCTTTAGATGTTGTGAACAGTTGTAACTTCCTGACTGAGCTGTCAATCATCTTGTTCCTGCAAGCACTGCCCTGACTTCCTGTTACTATGAATTCACCAAGGCTCAGATCCTGGCCACCTCTGATTGCTAGTGATCCTGTCCTTAAGTAATTTCAGTCTTAATTGCAGAAGTCCAGGTGCTGTCAGACATTGTAATTTTCCTGTTGTGGCCAATGGCGTGTTACACTGTCTACGAAGCTAAGAGAGAGGAACACAAGTTCCTTCCCTGTAATGAATGAGATGCTTTCCAGGGACACTGTTCTTGACCAGCCTGCCCCCTCCCACGACAGTAAGAGGGTCCACAACCTTGTCCCACGATGACTTAGGCCTTTATCTCCTTCCCCCCAGACACCTCTAGAGAATCTCCTTTTACTTTCTCTCAGAACTGTCTCTGATGGAACTCCTATCCTACTATAGGCATATGTTTCCCTATAATTAAATTTAATGTGCATATTTATGTGTTGTAAATTGGGGACTTTTGGTCCACACACAGGTGACTCAGCTGTATATTAAACCAATTTATTTAAGCCCTCAGAAACAAACACCACCAAGCAGGACGGGATTAATGACCAAGAAGATGAGATGGCAGAGGGTATGCAAGTGTGAAGAGAGAAGGATCACGTTCATCAGGAACCAGGAAAGTTGTTTTCGTGTTGTGGATCTTGATTCCATGGAGACGAGGATGTGTCTGTTCTCAGGGACTATTTCTGTAGGTGAACAAAACAGAAGCAAAGGTTTAGTAGAGTCGACAGAGCGATGACTGGCAGGGTTGAGCCTCAGGCAGTAGGCCATCCAGGGTACAGGAGCTGGTCGCTGATCCAATGTCAGAATCCAGGTGGACCTCAACACTCCACATCTCTGTGATATAGGTGGGGTTCCCTGTGGAATTTTCCCCAGGATGTACATGTGGGGTGACCTTTCCTATTGGGGGTGGATTCTAGGAGCTATGATTTCAGAATGCACGTTCAGGCTCTGTGATTGGAATTTTGTTTCAGGGGTCTTCAAGGGTTAACTTTTAATTTAGATTTTGTATTGGAGCACAGTTCATTAACAAATTTGTATTACCTTCAGGGCTACAGCAACCTGATTAGTTTATATGGATATATATTAATATCTATTTCTTTCATATTCTTTTCCCATTTAGGTTATTTGCAGAGTATTGCATATAGTTCCCTGTGCTATACAGTATGACCTTGTTGTCTGTCTATCCTGTATATAACAGTTTGTATCTGCTAACTCCAAACTCCCAATCCTTCTCTTCCCCCAACATCCTCTCACAAAGCAACCATAAGTTTGTTTTCTGTATCTGTGTGTCTTTTTCTCTGTTGTAAATTAATTGTTTCATGACGTATTTTAGTTTCCACTTATAAGTGATATCATATGATATTTGTCTTTATTTTGACTTCACTCAGTATGACAATCCCTAGGTCCATCCACGTTGCTAAAAGGGGATGATTTCATGCTTTTTATGGCTGAGTGATATTCCATTAGATACATACACTACATCTTTCTTATCACACTCACCTGGAAGCCAGTGTTTTCCTTTGCTTTTCTTGTGTGTGATTTTTTTCCCGAAGAAAACTAAAAACCACACTTTAGCCTAGATCAGTGTCATTTTCTGAGGCTGTCTTAGTTGAGAAATTTTAAAGATCCCACTTTAAGAAAATCTTCTCATGAGGAGGGATATAAACCAAATGCACATTTCAGATAGTGTGGTCGGAAGGGCCTTGACTGGTTTTGTCACCACCATGTGACATTAAACACTGATGTTGCAAGAATCCTGAGCTGTCTCTAATTCCAGTTTTCCTGGAGGAGGGACGTGTGTGGACAACCAAGGGGTCAGGACTGACAGGAAAACTTATTAGTTTCCACCAACTTGTGGGGATTCCTGCTTCTCTCTGATGACACTGGTCTGCAAAATTCCTGCAGGATAAGGCTTTCTCACCAAAGGTTCTCAGCATGAATCAATCAACCTCTTCGCAGTTTAATATGGCTCCAGAGAAGAGAAAATACCTAATGTAACAGGCAAAGTTCTCCAGTGATAGAATGTAAGTTATTACGTCAAATGATCATTACCTACAGCATTTGGCAGGTGTGAAATCACCATGTGTCCTTATTAATTTATTCAATAGAACGGCGTCAGAAACAGACTTACTCTGAGGTTGTTGAAGCGTCTTGGGTACAGGAAGGACAGTCCTCTGGGAGAAGATCAAAAGGACAGGAAAAAAATATCCACCGATTATTACAATTCCTTACTATTACCAAGACCATTTTTTTTTTTAAGTAATGCATTATATAAAAGATTTTTTATGGAGAACAAAATTTTAAGCAAATTGATTTGTTTTTTGATAGTATATTTACACATCAGGTGAATGATCTATTTAGGAAAAAGTACGATTCTGTTACCGCTTTCAATGAAATTCACAATATCTTTCTCTTCAATATTTTTCTTGGCTATCAGCTCATTGAATACCGCCAAGGGTTCCTCTTCAATATTCGCTTTCACTGGAAAATACCACACAGAAAGCAGGATTTTGCCCCTAAGAACCCAGAGAAATTTTTCTGAATACAGAACAAGAAGCTGAGTGTGCAAGTCAGAGCTTCCCTTGTTATAAATTAAGCCTCAGACAGTTACCATTTCTCATGACTCCGATGTCTGCTGTCTGTCTTAAGAATTAAGCCCTGTCCAACTCTGTACATAGACACCCCCAACATCATCAGCAGGACCCCAAAGACTCTCAGGAGCTCCACGAATCTGGGGCTCCATGCTTCACGGTGGGAAACCAACTTGCTTCTTTCCCAACTTCCTAGTATCTGTACCTGCATTCCTGTCTTGTTCTGGATCCAAATAAATACAAAATAGAGTCCTCCCCTGACACACGTTATCACTCACACATGACAATGGAAGATGATGTGTTCTTTAATTAACCCACCATTCTACCCAATACCTTTCCTAAAAGAAGCACATGTTGTTCCGATGGTGTTCACACCTGCCAGCGCTTCTCTGTGGCTATGTGGGGCGATGTCAGTGCTTACAAGAACAAGGCATTTGAAAAATTGAACAGGATGAAGATTTATTGTACAAGTGTCTGTTTCAAGGCTTAGAATGTATCGGAAAACTGGTATAAACTGAGGAAATTGAGAATAGCCTCATTACAGCCACGGCTTGAAGTTAATTGAAGGGTTTAAAAAAAAAAATAGAAGCCAACAAAAGATTGTAATTTCCTCCATGTAAAAAATGTTAAAACATAAAAGCTATTTCTAGTAAAACTCAGTTTGTTCTTTCTTTAATGTCAACAGGTGGGAATTTTTTTAGAAATCTCTGATGATCTGAACCTCAGATAAGCAGATGACAGCACCCTCATGGCAGAAAGCAAAGAAAAAGTAAAGAGTGGCAAAACCAACCAATATAATATTGTAAAATAATTTGCCTTCAATAAAAAATAAATTAACTAAAAAAAAAAAAACTATTAGATGAGACAAAGGCACTTTGATGAGATACGGAGGAGGTGGGAGTACAGGGATTAATTACATGTAAAGTGTCAGGGATACAGGAAAGTGGAAAATCTAGGAAACTTCCTGAATTTCTGGATCAAAACACTTGGTAGATTGTAATTCCGTTTATCAAGATATTAAAAATAAAAGAATTTTTAAAAATTAAAAAATAAATAAAAATTAAAGTTAAAATTATAAAGAATAGGGAAAAAGAAAAAAAGAATGGAAGAAAGAAAAAAGGAAAACGCCACAGAACCGCAAAAGCTCAACATAGAGGCAGAGGTTTGTAACAACAATAAAAAAAATGTGACTGAGGGGAAAAAAAGCTCAAAAGCTTACTTCAGTTCAGTTCAGTTCAGTCGCTCAGTCATATCCGACTCTCCGCGACCCCATGAATCACAGCACGCCAGGCCTCCCTGTCCATCACCAACTCCCGGAGTTCACCCAAACTCATGTCCACAGAGTCGGTGATGCCATCCAGCCGTCTCATTCTCTGTCGTCCCCTTCTCCTCCCGCCCCCAACCTTACTTAGATTTCATAATTCCAATAAAGTTGACAACTACAACATAGATGGGGGGAAAAGAAAAAAAGGAAAAAAAAAAAAGAATCTACAGAACAAGTCAAAACATAAGAATAATAAATGTTTTTCCTGATCAAAAAAAAGAAAAAGTAAAGAGTATACATCATGAGGAACGCTGGGCTGGAAGAAGCACAAGCTGGAATCAAGATTGCTGGGAGAAATATCAATAACCTCAGATATGCAGATGACACTACCCTTATGGCAGAAAGTGAAGAGGAACTCAAAAGCCTCTTGATGAAAGTGAAAGAGGAGAGTGAAAAGGTTGGCTTGAAGCTCAACATTCAGAAAACAAAGATCATGGCATCTGGTCCCATCACTTCATGGGAAATAGATGGAAAAACAGTGGAAACAGTGTCAGACTTTGTTTTTTTTGGGCTCCAAAATCACTGCAGATGCTGATTGCAGCCATGAAATTAAAAGACGCTTGCTCCTTGGAAGGAAAGTTATGACCAACCTTGATAGTATATTCAAAAGCAGAGACATTACTTTGCCGACCAAGGTCCGTCTAGTCAAGGCAATGGTTTTTCCCGTGGTCATGTATGGATGTGAGAGTTGGACTGTGAAGAAAGCTGATCGCCGAAGAATCGATGCTTTTGAACTGTGGTGTTGGAGAAGACTCTTGAGAGTCCCTTATACTGCAAGGAGATCCAACCAGTCCATTCTAAAGGAGATTAATCCTGGATGTTCATTGGAGGGACTGATGCTAAAGCTGAAACTCCAATACTTTGGCCACCTCATGAGACGAGTTGACTCACTGGAAAAGACTCTGATGCTGGGAAAGGTTGGGGGCGGGAGGAGAAGGGGACGACGGAGAATGAGATGGCTGGATGGCATCACCAACTCTGTGGACATGAGTTTGAGTGTACTCCGGGAGTTGGTGATGGACAGGGAGGCCTGGCGTGCTGTGATTCATGGGGTCGCGGAGAGTCGGACACGACTGAGCGACTGAACTGAACTGAACTGAACTGAAAGAGTAATGAAAGTGAAAGAGGAGAGTGACAAAGTTGGCTTCAAACTCAACATTCAGAAAACTAAGATCATGGCATCTGGGCCCATCACTTCATGGAAAATAGATGGGGAAACAGTGGAAATAGTGATAGACTTTATTTTTCTGGGCTCCAAAATCACTGCAGATGGTGACTGCAGCCATGAAATTAAAAGATGCTTGCTCCTTGGAAGGAAAGTTATGACCAACCTAGACAGCACGTTAAAAAGCAGAGACATTGCTTTGCCAACAAAGGTCAACCTAGTCAAGGGTATGGTTTTTCCAGTGGTCATGTATGGATGTGAGAGTTGGACTGTGAAGAAAGCTGAGTGCCAAAGAATTGATGCTTTTAACTGTGGTGTTGGAGAAGACTCTTGAGAGTCCCTTGGACTACAAGGAGATCCAACCAGTCCATCCTAAAGGAAATCAGTCCTGAATATTCATCGAACGGACTGATGCAAAAGCTGAAGCTCCCATACTTTGGCCACCTGATGCGAAGAGCTAACTCATTTGAAAAGACCCTGATGCTGGGAAAGGCTGAAGGTGGGAGGAGAAGGGGACGACAGAGGATGAAATGGTTGGATGGCATCACTGACTCAGTGGACACGAGTTTGAGTGAACTTCGGGAGTTGGTGATGGACAGGGAAGCCTGGCATGCTGCAGTCCTTGGGGTCGCAGAGTTGAACACGACTGAGCGACTGAACTGAACTGACTGATGATCTGATAATTCCACCCCTACAAGCTCATCTTTCTTGGGAGATTATGATCCAGGATTTAACTCAGTGCACATAAAGTCCAAGGTCCTGGAGACTGCATAATTGATCCTGTCACCATATCCTTATTTTATGGATAAAAGTCCTGACAAAGGAAATGTTACATGACCATGTTGACATGAATATAAGGATGTCAAACATACCCAGTATTCCAACAAATTGTGTCTCCCCACCGAGTGCAAACTTGTTGACAACACACAGCACCAGGACGTTGTCGGAAGCATACTTGATTCTAAGTTCATTTGTACCGAAAACTGTGAGAGAGAGAAAAGATGCAAATATCCAACTCTGCTTTGATTTATTATCAGTTAGATTTACGGTAGCAAATTGAGAATATTGGCAATGCTGCACCGTGTGCTGATCTCTTGCCTCACTCCACGGGTGGGATGAATACTATAGTTTTTATGACAGCAAGGAAAGCAGGCAAGACTTTTAATCCCACCATTTCATACAGTTGGGCTTCCCTGGTGGCTCAGATGGTAAAAGCATCTGTCTGCAATGCAGGAGACCCGGGTTCGATCCCTGGGTGGGAAAGATCCCCTGGAGAAGGAAATGGCAGCCCACTTCAGTATTCTTGCCTGGAAAATCCCATGGATGGAGGAGCCTGGTGGGCTACAGCCCATGGGGTCGCAAAGAGTCGGACACGGCTGAACGACTTCACTTTCACTTTTCTTTTATACAATTGACCTAATACTCTTAAATTGGAGTCGAATATGTACTCCTGAGGCCATGTAAAATCAGGAAGGTAGTTTAGGGCCGTTATAAAGAATTTAGGGATATAAATCTTAGCCAGCATCCTTGTGGCTTTGAACGGAAGTTGCCTTTACTGTTGAGCTCAGGGTTATTTCCTTGGGTTCAAGTTCATCCACCATACCTTTGATGAATTAAGATGTTATAAGTTTGTTTTTAAAAGGTATTCATGTTGATGTTTGGTAGAAACCAACTCAATACTGTAGGCAATTATCGTTCAATTAAGAATAAGTAAAGTTGAAAAGTGTAAAGGACACTGACATGCAGACTCATGATAGACCCTTGAGACATGAGTCCATAAGGATGTTGGAAGTCCTATGAGTACGATATGAAATACAGGCCTATACATGGTTATGCTCATTGAGTAACACTCACAGTTGGGAGGAGACCTCCAGGCCGTGTGTCTGAACCCTTGTCTCATGACAAATCATAGTGCTTGTAAATCTTAGGGCCCAGAGCCTGCTCACCCCTCTGATTGTTAGTAAGAGTAGAATTCAGGTTGTGGGCTACAGAAGGAAGTTGTACCAAGATTTCCACCCAAACATACTCTGAACAGTGAAACTCTCATACTTACAGTAAACAACGTAAGTGTTTTCATCTTTTTTTCTTCCCCAGAAATGCATTTTTTCCCAATTTCCATTCAACCTTAAAACAATAAATATCCACAGTGATTGATTTAAGTAATGAAAGCATGAGCTATAACTAGGATTTCCTTTGATTCTCCCCAAAGATTAAGCGTGAGGTGTCACCTTAGTGCCTGTGAGAAATGCAACCTTCGAAAGAGAAGAAACACATTTGCTAAGACCAAGTAACTATCAAGCGACAAGGATGGCTTGTCTAACGTATTAAATCTGAGCAGTAGTTCCAAAATTAACCGCAAAGACAAAGCAAGTCATGTTTAAAGCCAGAAGAACATGGAGAAATCTAGAGTTATAGGGAGAAATGAAAAGAATACACCTTTAAAAAAAAAAAAAATACTTCCTGGAAACAGAGGTATAGCCATCATGACAGACATTGGGGTTCTCAAAACCCTGACAATGTTCATTAGAGAATAT
This sequence comes from Moschus berezovskii, assembly GCF_049115385.1. Taxonomy (NCBI): domain Eukaryota; kingdom Metazoa; phylum Chordata; class Mammalia; order Artiodactyla; family Moschidae; genus Moschus; species Moschus berezovskii. Next base: position 2,560,315 of record NC_142488.1, on the reverse strand, counting down.
GATAGGAAAAATTCACAAAAAGTTAGAGAAAGAAATGTTTAGTTTTCTCAGAACACATACTTTTCTTCCATCACAACACCATATACAGGATTAAACACTGAAAGACACATGTACGCGTGCACACACATCGACAAACACACAAGTACACACATTATGCTTATATACCATAAGGAAGTTATGTATACATAATATAAAAAGGTATATATTGTCAGGGCTTCTGCAGTGGGTCAGAGGATAAAGAATCCCCCTCGATACAGGAGACCCAAGTTTGATCCTGGGTCAGGAACATTCCCTAGAGAAGGAGATGGCTACCCACTCCAGTATTCTTGCCTGGAGACTCCCATGGACAGAGGAGCTTGCGGGGCTACAGTCCGTGGGGTCGCAAAGAGTCGGATATGACTGAAGCGACTTAACACGCATGCCTGCATATATTGTCAACTGTGTAAGAAAAAAGAGTTTGATTGACTTTATATAGTCCATGTGTGATAACAGGTGTATTTGGTACATAGGAAGCATGCACATGAACCCAATATTCAAAGCGAAACAATCCAACAAAAAAAAATTAGATTAATTATCGAACAGACATCTTTGAAAACAATATCCATAGTGAATTGTGTTCACTGTTCTTAATAAATTGAAGTTACTCAAAACACCTAGAAAGTAGGAACAAAGCTACTTTCTATTACATGAAAAATATACACAACTTTCTGTGTACAAACAATATCCTTTCACTTGGCTTGAAACATGTGACTCCCTGTATATGCAGACACTGAGATAAAATTGTAAACATTCTGCTGAGTGTTTAAGCCAGGGGAAAATGACGCAAGGTGCATAATCTTGCTGTCTGAAGTTCTAGAAGAGCAGAGAATAAGCAGATTCATTGTTATCTGCGGTTCAAGGAGAAGACATTAATGGCGAGAAAAAAAAAGAGATTTTTGGCAGAGTTGGAGGAATTTTGTATCTGGACTGTGGAGGTCGTGAAAAGGGTGTGCGCCTGTCAAACACGTTGAACTATGCCCTCCACAATCGTGCATATAATTACACATAAATACACTTCAGTAAGGAGGCTTCCCAGGTGGTGCTAGTGGTAAAGAACCCTCCTGCCAAAGCAGGAGACATAAGAGACACAGGTTCCATCCCTGGGTAGGAAAGATCCCCTGGAGGAGGGCATAGCAACCCACTCCAGTGTTCTTGCCTGGAGGAGCCCGTGGACACAGGAGCTTGGTGGGCTATGGTACAGAGGGTTTGCACAGAGTCGGACAATGATTGAGTGACTGAGCACGCGTGCACACTTTAGTAAAGCCGGTTTCTGAAAGAGCAGCCACATGAAAATTCAAACACAGAGCTCAAAACTGAAGAACAAAACATCAGCAAAGAGTAAGGCAATAGATAATCTTTTAAAATTTAGTGAAAACAAACAGGCATGTTTCCTAGGATCGGATATGTGTGTGTGTGTGTGTGTGTGTGTGTGTGTGTCTGTGAGTCTGTATCAGTACATGTGGTTGTAATTGATCCTAAGGATGCTATCAATACATACAAATATACTATATATTTATATATCTATAAACCAATCACTCCAAGCAGAAATAGTAGGTGTTTTTTTCTTAGTGTTTTTAATCCTCCATACACATCCCTGAGTTTGTATGCTCTTAGTAAACCATCTGCCGTGTAGTGGACATTCCCTGAGTGGTCCTTGAGGCTGTGAGTCTTTAGTAAACTCAGTGGTGATGAGATTCCAGGACATTCCCTGGAGGCTCACAGGGGAACTGACCCCATCCCAGCTCAGAGAGACTGCTCAGCCACACAGCTCAGGGGGTCACCCTATCAACATCATCCAGAGAACTCTCTACAGACGGGGAAGACACACCCTCCCTCAGGCTTGGGGTTTACAGCTGTTTTCCTTCCAGGTGATTTTTACTTACTCAACACAAACGTCGATCTCTATTGTGCCCTTTTTATCATCAATTTCAAGTTTAACAAGGGAAAACCCCAACTGGACGGTCTTGATCACTGAATTACTGGATGCAATGTATGCGACTCTCCATTTTCCTGAAAGCTGGGAGCAAAAATTCCGCTTAGAAGTTTTAGTCCTTGTCTTTTTCTTTAATGAAGCATAATCTTTCATGAGTTTCCCATCCCTCATGCAAAGCAGTCCACGTTGTCTAACTTGACTGAACAAAGCAGTATTCATAGCATAATGGAAAACTGAAGTCAGAGTGAAAGAAGGCATTGGGACATTTCTGAGAGAGGTTCAGCTCGGATGTCAAATGCAAGAGCTCCAACCGCTGTTGGACTGGTCCTCTTTCCATGTTACGAGAGCAGGAAAATTGCTTAAGAGTCAATTAATACACAGTAGAGATGATACAGAGATCAAGTAGAACAGGTCTAGAGCCAGTAAATGGAGCAATGATCAGTTGGGGGATACAAGTTTCTGATGGAGCCACAGAACAAAACCACAAAAGGGGCACACACACACACCCAGATCAGACCACCCCTGGTACCTCCGAGAGACTTTGCTCAGCGTCCTCTTGGGCGGCACAAACCACACCAAGGAGAAGAGTCAGGAACGGAAGCTTCATCTTGTATCTTGTGGTCCTTCTTCTGTCGAGCCTGAGGGTGTCCCAGTGGTTGGAGAGGATGTGAATTGTGACGCTTTTTATAGGATCGCTATGTTAACATGACGCATCATGGACCAATGGTTGTCCCTCCTTACGACCTTGGTCTTCGAAGTTGTCTTTAATATCCTGCTCGGCATGGCTGAGCTTTCGTGGCATTTTGTCATTTTAATCACGAGGAATGTTTTAAGAGATGCTTAAGTGACTCTGCACACTTGACCTTTAGAGTGAGTGAGAAATCACAATACGCATCCGATATTTCAAGGTCAGGAAGCTTTCTTTTCCTTAATATCTTGAGAACAAACGGGGATATGCTGTCCAGGACACACATTCCCCACTCTTGTATTGTTTTCTTAATATTTAAGTTAATTTAAACATTGCCCTTAGGCTTTGTTGCCATCAACAAAGCCATGGAAATATTCATGACGCGTGCCCTTGTCATTGGCCACTTCTAACCCATTTGGAAGCTTTGTCTATGTAGGAACTAAAACATTCGCTCTATTAATTCTGGCTTTCTTGCTGTTCAGTCGCTCAGTCGTGTCCGGCCCTCTGTGTCCTCATGGACTGCAGCACGCCAGGCTTCCCTGTCTTTCACTGCCTTGGAGTTTGCTCATGCCCACTCAGTCAGTGATACCGTCTAAGCATCTCATCCTCTGCCAACACCTTCTTCTCCAGGCCTCAACCCTTTCCAGCATCAGCATCTTTTCCAATGAGTTGGCTCTTTGCAACTCATTGGAAAGAGCCAAAACTATCAGAGCATCAAAAATATCAGTGGCCAAAAATACCAGAGCGTCAGTTTCAGTATCAGTCCTTCCAATGTGTATTCAGGGTTGACTTCCTTTAGGATTGACGGGTGCGATCTCCTTGCAGTCCAAGGGACTTTCAAGAGTCTTCTCCAACAGCACAGTTCAAAAATGTCAGTTCTTTGATGCTCAGCCTTCTTTATGGTCCTACTCACATACATACACGACCACTGGAAAAACCATAGCTTTGACTATACAGACCTTTCTCGGTAAAGTGATGTTTTTGTTTTTATTACACTGTCTAGGTTTCTCATAGCTTTTCTTCCAAGGAGCAAGCATCTTCTAATTTCATAGCCATAGTCACTATCTGCAGCGATTCTGGAGCTCCCCAAAATAAAGTCTGTCACAGTTTTCATTTCCCTCCATCTACTTGCCATAAAGTGATGGAACCTGGTGCCATGATCTTAGGTTTTTGAATGCTGAGTTTTAAGACAGCTTTTTCACTCTCTTCTTTTACTTTCATCAAGGAGCTCTTTAGCTCCTCTTCACTTTCTGCCATAAGGATGGTGTCATCTGCATATCTGAGGTTATTGATATTTCTCCTGGCAATCTTGATTCCAGCTTGTGCTTCTTTCAGCCCCGCGTTCCTCATGATGTACTCTGCTTCTAAGTTAAATAAGCTCAGTGACAGTATACAGTGCTGACGTACTCCTTGCTCGATTTGGAACCATTCTGTTGTTCCATGTCCATTTCTAACTGTTGCTTCTTTACCTGAATACAGTTTTCTCAGGAGGCAGATCAGTCTGGTATTCCTGTCTCCTTAAGAATTTTCTACAGTTTATTGAGATCCACACCGTCAAAGGCTTTGGCATATTCAATAAAGCAGAAATAGATGTTTTCCTGGAACTCTCTTGCTTTTTCAATGACCCAACGGATGTTATCCCATTGATGTCTGGCTCCTCTACCTTTTCTAACACCAGTTTGAACATCTGGAAGTTCATGGTTCATGTACTGTTGAAGCCTGGCTTGGAGAATTTTGAACATTACTTTGCTAGCATGTGAGATGAGTGCAATTGTGTGGTAGTTTGAGCATTCTTTGGCATTGCCTTTCTTTGAGATTAGAATGAAAAGTGACCTTTTCCAGTCCTATGGCCTCTGCTGAGTTTTCCAAATTTGCTAGCATGTTGAGTGCAGCACTTTCACAGCATCATCTTTTAGGATTTGAAATAGCTCAACTGGAATTCCATCACCTCCATTAGCTTTGTTCGTAGTGAGGCTTCCTAAGGCCCATTTGACTTTTCATTCCAAGATGTCTGGCTCTGGGTGGGTGACCACACCATCAAGGTTACCCGGGTCATTAAGACCTCTTTTGTACGACTGTTCTGTGTATTCTTGCCACCTCTTCTTAATCTCTTCTGCTTCGGCTAGGTCCATACCATTTCTGTCCTTTATTGTGCCCATCTTTGCATGAAATGTTCCCTTGGTGTCTATGATTTTCTTGCAGAGATCTGTAGTCTTTTCCCATTCTGTTGTTTTCCTCTGTTTCTTTGCATTGATCACTGAGGAAGGCTTTCTTGCTCTTGTCTGGAACTCTGCCTTCAGAGGCGTACAACTTTCCCTTTCTCCTTTGCCTTTCACTTCTCTTCTTTTAAATATCGCTTAGATCTTGGATTCTTTTTCCCAGGACTTGAACCAGATGTCTGAGCTTTTGCCCTGCTCTGGGAATACGTTCTATCTCTTGAGTGTTTTCTGGGTCTTGTTGATTGTATACAGCTCAAACACCATGGTGGGAGGTGGGGGTGCTGAACGGTGTGCTGTGCCCTTGATATTTAGAATGTCCAATCCCTGTAAATCCTAGTATCCACTGCTCTTTGAAGCAAATGAAGCTGGAGACCAACTTTAGATGTCGAGAACAGTGACAGCTTCCTGACTGAACAGTCCATCATCCTGTTCCTTCAGCCAGTGCATTGACTTCATGACCCTATGGACTGACCAGGTCTCAGCTGCTGATGAATTTTGGTTACTAGTGATAAAGTGGTTAAGAAACATCAGTCCTTGAACTCAGTTTCAGAAGGGTTCGTGCTGTCAGAATACGCATTTTTCCCGCTGTGGCCCACGGCATCTTTCTCTCTATGAGGCTCAGAGAGGGAAACACAAGCTCCTTTCCCTGTGATGAATATGATGCTTTCAGGGACACCTTTCTTGACCAGACTGTCCCTTCCGTTACAGCAAGAGGATCCATAACCCTGTCCCCTGACCTGTGACTGTATATACTTCTCTGTATCCTTTTCTGCTGGACTCCTCTAAGACATCTCTATCTAACCCCCATCAGAATTGTCTCCAGTGGAACAGCTACCCTACTATAGACTTATCTTTCTGGATAGTTGAACTGGATGTGCATATTTGTGTGTTTTAAAATCGGGCACTTTCTATAGAGACACACGTTGAGTCAGGTGTGTATTAAACCAGTTTATTTAAACCCTCAGAAATCAAACACCAACAGCCAGGATGTGACTAGTGAACAAGAGAGATGAGACGGGAAAGGGAGTGTGACTGTGAAGAGAGAAGGATCGTGTTGATCAGGAACCAGGAAAGTCATCTTCGTGTTGTTGATCTTGATTCCGTGGGGAAGAGGACATGTCTGGTCTCAGTGATTCTGTAGGTGAATAAAAGAGAACCAAAAGTTTAGGATAGTCAGCTGAGTGATGGCTAACAGGGCTGAGCCTCAAGCAGTAGGCTGTCCAGGGTACAGGAGCTGGTAGCTGATGCAATGGCAGAATCCTGGTGGACCTCACTGCTGCACATCTTGTGATGTAGGTGAGGATCGGTGTGGAGTTTTCCCCAGGATGTACGTAGGATCCTTTATCTGCAGGATGCATTGTAGGAGTCATGAACACAGGCTGCATGTTCATAGGAATGGTTCCTCTAAAGATGGCTTACAGACTCTGAGATTGGAGTAAACCCCTCTGTTTCCACAAGCTTTGCCTTTGGGGGCTTCAAGAACCTATTTTTAAATTTTGTTTTACATTGCAGGATAGTTAAGTATCAATGTGTTAGTTTCAGGCAGGTGTACAACAACATGATTAGTTTATACATACATGCATCTATCATTTTTCAGTTTCTTTTCCCATGTCGGTTTTTGAGTTCTTGCATATATTTACCTGTGCAATACACTGAGAATTTTTGGTCTATCCATCCTGTATATAACAGTTTGCATCTGCTAACACCAAACTCCCAATCCTTCTCTTCCCCAGCCTCCTCCTATCAAGCAACGACAAGTCTGTTTTCTGTATCTGTGAGTCTGCTTCTGCTGGGTAAATAAGTTCCTTCGTGCCACATTTTACTTCCCATATATAAGTGGCATCAAGATATTTGTCTCCCTCTTTCTGACTTTCTTCACCTGGTATGATAATCTTCGTTGTATCCATCTTGCTGCAAATGGCATTGCTTCATGTTTTTTAATGGCTGACTAATATTCCATTGGGCCTATGCATCACTACTTTCTTATCATATTCACCTGGAAGCTACTTTTTTTTTTTTTTAATTTGCTTTCTTTCCTTCCATTTTGCCTCAGCGGAAAAATGAAAGTCACACGTTAGCTTAGACCAGTGTCATTTTCGGGGACTGTCTTAGTTGAGAAAGTTTTAAGTATCTCACTTGAAGAAAACCACCTTCTGAATGGGAAAGTTAATTCAGATGTGTGTTTCAGACAGTGTGGTTGGAAGATCTTTACTGGTTCTGTCAGAATCATGAGAGATTAAACACCAGCCTTGCATAAACTATGACCTGTCTTTAATCTCGGTTCTCCTTGAGGGAGGGAAGTGCATGGACAACCTTGAGATCAGGACTGACGGACACACGATTTAGTTTCCACCAGCTTGTGGCCTTTCCTGCTTGTCTCTGATGACTCTGGTTGTCCATATTCCTTCAGAATTCAGTTTTTCTCACTAAAACTGCTCGGCGTTCATCAACCAACCAGTCTGAAATTTAATAGGGCTCAAGAAATGCAAAGTAGCCTAATGTAACAGGAAAAAAAAAAGTTCTCTGGGGATAGAATGTAAGCCATTGGGGCAAAACATGGCTACTTGCAAATTTTGACACATATAAAAGCACAGCGAGTCTTTATTGATTTCTTTGATGGAACAGCGTTCATAACAGAGTGTGTTTACTTACAATTAGGTGGAGTTGACATCACTCTTTTTTCACTGGGCCTGACAGCCGTCTGGGGAGAGATCAAATGGGCAGGAATAAGATACTACCCGTTCCAGTAATTTTAGCATTTCTTAAGTAATGGATTATATCAAAAATTACTTGCGAGAGAACAAATTACAAGCAAACTGATTTGTTTCTTGGTAGTGTATGTACATACTGGGTGAAAGATTCAGGGGAAAAAGTATAGTTCCACTTACCACCCTTGGTGAAATCCACAATATTTTCCTCTGGAATCCCCAATTTTCTAACCTCCTCCTTGAACCTCTTCAGATCGTGGTCGTCAGCATCATCATCTTTGCCTGGAAATCACAATGCAGGAAGCAGAAATTTACCCATTAGAACCCTTAACCTTTGTTGCTGAAGATACAATGAAAAGAAGCAAATGTGCTGATCGGGTTTCACTTGGAATAACGGAAGAGAAACTCCAAACAGTTACCATTTCCCAGGACTCAGATGTCAGCTGTCCATCTTAAGAATTAATCCCCATCCAACTGTGTAACCAGCCCTGCCCCCAGCATCAGCAGCAGGACCCCAAAGATTCGCTGGGACTCCATGAATTTGGGGCTCCTTCCATCACAGTAAGGAACTCCCTTGCTCCTTGACCAGCTTCCTAGTATCTGTGCTCAGCTCTTGTTCTGCACCCACATAGATAGCAGAGCTCTCCCCTGATAGACACATGCTCACCATGTCACACATGATAACAGGAGGCAATTTACTCTTTATTTAACCCACAGTTCTACTCAGTACCTTTCCTGAACCAGACACCTGACATCCCCAGGGAAGCCTGGGGTGCTGCAGTCCGTAGGGTTTGCAGAGAATCGGACATGACTTATTGACTGAACAACGAACAGCAACAACTCCCCATGGTACACACAACTCTCAGTGTTTTGACATGGCTATTTGGGAGTGATGTCAATGTTCATAAGAACAATGCATTGGATAAATGAACAGGACAAATGTGTATTTTAAAAGTTTCTGTTTGAAGGCTTGGAATACTTTGGGAAAGTGGCATAAAAATGAAGGAATTGAGGACAACTTTGTTATACGGTAAAGAATCTGACTGCCAATCCTGGAGACCCAGGTTTGATCCCTGGGTCGGGAAGATTCCCTGGAGGAGGGTATGCCAACCCACTCCAGTATTCTTGCCTGGAGAGTCCCATGGACAGAGGAGTCTGGTGAGCTACAGTCCATGGGGTCGCAAGAGGCAGACATGACAGACTGACTACCACTTTCATTTTAGCCATGCCTTCCAAAAGAAAAAACACTCAGTACTTTTATTTTTAACTTTTAACAGGTGGGAATCATTTTGAATTGTCCGTTGACACTTCCCATCTACTTTCTTCACCTGTCTTTCTATGGTAGATTACTTTCTGGGGCTCTTAGGTCGATGAACAGAAAGACCTAGCCCTTGTAAATGAATAATGAAAGCACGTGATGAATTACGGATAAAAATACGGCAATGCTGCTGTTACATGGCAAAGGGAATGTCGTCAGGTGGTAATACATACCCAAGAGCCCAATGAGTCTGGTTGTCTTGCCTGTTTCATCCACATTTTCACTATTCACTATCAGACCGTCATCAGACACCAGAATAAAGTGGAACTGATTGGCACCCGCATCTTTGTTAGAGAGGGAAAATATGCAGAGTTAGCCCCACCTTGAATAATTCGTTATATTAGTAGATCACAGCACTATCACAGTGAGTTTAGCCTGTTGGCAGCGATGCCTTCTGTATTTATCCTACGGGCAAGCACAACTGCCTGTTAATCTCTGTCTCAGCGCTGTGTCGAATGCTGGAGTTGCTATGGCAACAAGGAGAGAAAGGCAAGACTTTTCCTTAGTCCCACCACAATTCCACGACAATTCCTTAGTCCCACCATCTTACGCAGTTGACCGGTCACTCCTTGCCGTGTTACTAAGGGGTTTTCTAGAACATGCATTCTAATAAACGCTTTTTAAACAACGTCAGCTCTTTATCAAGTCCCAGGTCAAAAAAACAAAAGTCTTTGTATTTCTATTATCTCAGACATGGAATTGATTTCTGTTTAAGACCAAAAGCAACAAAGCATTTCAGAGAGTAGCACTGATGTGTATGCAAGAGCGTGTTGTGAAATAGGTAGCTAGTGGCAAGGTCCTGTGTAGCACAGGGTGCTCGACTTGGTCTCTGTGACGAGCTGAAGAGGTGAGATGGGGAGACGGGGAGGTTATAGAGGGAGGGGATATCCATGTACATAGAGCTGATTTGGAAGCTGCCTGATAGGGGGCTCAGCTCAGTGCTCTGTGGTGACCGAGTGGGGTGGGTTGGAAGGGTGGGAGGTCGTAGAAGGTAGGATGTATTTGTGTACATTCAAAGGATTCATGTTGTACTGCAGATGCCAACCCAACACCATAAAGCAATCATCCTCCAAATAAAAATAAATTTAAAAGATGAAATCGGGGACAATCGGAGATGTTTCCTAGAGTTGCGTTTTAAGGAAGCAATGAATAAATATTTTAATCACAATTTTTTTAAATATTTAATTAAAAGAGTAAAAATGAAAAATCTTCATGTTCTTGAGTGCCGACCCTGTGCGCGGCAGCCTTCTGAGCATTTTACATAAATTACTGTGTTTCCTCTGCCCCTCAGGCTGGGTTACGACAGAGCCCATTGCCACTCTTGTTGCTGTGAAGATGGTTTACCTCGCAGTGAGTTCCGTCCCCTCCTGGAGGCCCACCCGTCCTCTCTACCTGTCCACTCTGCCCCGTGTGTCTGGACGAGACGCAGCCCCGACCTACTGCACGTCACTTCTACACCATCTAGTCCATCCTGTCTCTCCTGGCCCCCATCACACCTTCCTGCAATCCCTCAGAGACGTGGGAGGTGAAACCACCCCACTGTGTTCCCAAAACATGCCAACACCATCGCTCAGTGTCTGAAAACACTGACAATCATTAGAAAAATATTAGCTTGAGAAAAAATAAAAAAAAATAGCCGCTGAAATTCAGCCTCCTAGCCCCCAACAAGTGCATGCTACTTGCCCAAACCCACTCTGCCTCCACAAGCCTTGGGTCACATTGGAACAACTTAAGTCAGATTTCCCGGGTCCTCCGGCCACCCATCTTTGGGAGGAGCTGTCCAAGGTCTGGGCTTGGACTCTTGCTTTCTTGACAAAATGCAATGCTGGGGAGATTCAGGGACCAGTGCCTGATGTATGGAGCTCTTAAGGAAATTAAGACCGAGACTTCAACCTAAGTAAACGTTTACCTGTGAAGCACTCATACTCACAGTCAGCCGTGTAAACATTGTCTCCAATCTTTCTTCCTTTAACAGATGACTCTATGCATTTCCCATCGGCCCTTAAAGGCAGAACACCTTCCAGTTGGTTGATAGAAGTCATACCGATTTCACATCTCATCAGGATTTTGTTCCACCAGCCACCCTCGCCCCCCGACAATGCCCTGTGTCACGAATCATTTTATTGACTGAGACAGTGTGAGACTGACCAGAGAAACGTGTAACATCAAGTGACTCTCAAGTAACAAGGACTGTCATGTGGACACATGAAATTTGAGCAGTCATTCCAGGGATACACTGCCAATACAAAACAGGTCATGTTCACAAGCAAACAAGCATGGAGAAAGTCAGAATTGTAGGAAAGAAGAAGGAACATGCCAAATCTGGGCTTTAATCCTTTTCTTCAAGCTGAGAGGCACAGCTATCAACAGAGACCTTAGCGCTTTCCCAGTCCTGACAGTGTATTCTTAGAGTTTGCATACGTGCGTGCAAAGTCATTTCAGTCATGTGTGACTCTCTGTGACCCCCATGGACTGTAGCCCAGCAGGCTCCTCTGTCTATGGAAATCTCCAGGCAAGAATACTGGAGCGGGTTGTCTTTCCCTTCTCCAGCAGGGGTGCTCCCAACTCAGGGATCAAACTTGAATCTCTTAATGTCCCCTGCAATGGCAGTTGGGTTCTTTACCACTATCGCCATCTGCGAAACCCATTCTTAGAGGATATCATTGCCCCAAAGTGCAGGATATTAAAGAAAAAAAAATGTCTTTAATTTTATTAAAAACAAACTCTTGCTGTATAAAAACACAGTAAGAGGACTTCCCTGTGGGCCAGTGGATAAGAATCCACCTGCCTATGCAGGGAACAGAGGTTCAATCCCTGGTCCCGGAAAATCCCACATGTAGAGCAGCAACTAAGCCCGTGTAGCACAGTTACTGAACCTGTGTTCTAGAGCTCATGCTCCTCAACTAGAGAAGCCATCACAGTGAGAAGCCTGAGCCCCGCAACTAGAGAGTAGCCCCTGGCTCGCCAGAACTAGAGAAAGCCTGCATATACCAAGGAAGACCCAGCACAGTCAGAAAAAGAAAAATTAATTAATTTAAAAAAACAGTATAAGAGGAATTAACATGAAAGGACATCTGTGTATTCAAACACATTCACTCACATACAAAATACATATGATATTTGACCTAGTGAATGATATTCAGATATGAAAGTGAAAGTCGCTCAGTCGTGTCTGACTCTTTGCGAACCTGTGGACTATACAGTTCGTGGAATTCTCCAGGCAAGAATACTGGAGTGGGTAGCCTTTCCCTTCTCCAGGGGATCTTCCCAACCCAGGGATTGAACCCAGGTCTCCTGCATTGCAGGAGGATTCTTTACTAGCTGAGCCACCAGGGAAGCCCAAGAATATGGGAGTGGGTATCCTCTCCCTTCTCCGGGAGATCTTCCCCAACCCAGGGATAGAACCCGGGTCTCTCACATTGCAGACAGATTCTTTACCAGCTGAGCCACAAGGGAAGGCAAACAGTCCACAGACTCACAAACACCTGGACACGACTGAAGCAACTTAGCATGCACACATGTATGACATATAATGAATTATATATATGTATATACCATTATCTCCAAGAATAAGCCTCTGCATTCTTTCCCATTTCTGTTTACTTATTAAATTTTTTACTGTGTTTTATGTTAGTTGCTCAGTTGTGTTTAACTCTTTCTAACCCCATATGGGGCTTCCCTGGTGGCTCAGAGGTTAAAGCATCTGCCTCCAATGCAGGAGACCCAGGTTCGATTCCTGGGTCAGGAAGATCCCGTGGAGAAGGAAATGGTAATCCACTCCAGTATTCTTGCCTGGAGAATCCTGTGGACGGAGAAGCCTGGTAGGCTACAGTCCACGGGGTCGCAAAGAGTCAGACACGACTGAGTGACCGAACGGAACGGACCCCATACACTGCAGCCCACCAGGCTCCTCTGTCTGTGGGATTCTCCAGGCAAGAATACTGCAGTGGGTTGTCATTTCCTCCTCCAGGGGATCTTTCCCACCCTGGGTTCGAACCCGCATCTCTCGTGTCTCCTGCATTGGCAGTCTTTACAACTGGAGGCACCTGTGCTATACAATACATCCTTATTTATTAAGGTCTTTATTTCTCAAAATACGTACATGAGTTTGCATGCTCTCAGCAAGCAGTCTGCTGTGTAGTGGACATTCCCTGAGTGGTACTTGGGGCTCAGAGGCTTTAGTAAACTCAGTGGTGATGAAAGATCACAGGACATTCCCTGGAGGCTCTCAGGGAAACTGCCCCCCAGCTCAGAGACCCTGCTCAGTCCCCCAGCTCAGGGCGTCATGCCCGCAACATCACCCAGAGAGCTCCCTGCAGACAGGGGAGACACTCCCGGCCTCAGGCTTGGGGTTTACAGGTGATTTCCTTCTGGATTATTTTTACTTACTTGAGAAAGAAATGGAAGACAAGGGAGTCCCCTTCGTCGTTAAATTTGATGCTGCGAAGATAAACGTTGAATGGCCCGTTCTCACTGGTCTTCTCTGTGTTGCTGGAGGCGATGTAATGGGTTATCCATTCTCCTGAAATCTAAAAGCAAAATTCCCCTTAGAAATGTGAGTCACTCCCTTTTCATCCTGTTCGACGCCATCCTTCGGGAGTTTCCCTACACTTTCACTGGAGCAGAAGCTACCCTAGTTTATTGAGTGAAGCCCTGCTTATAAAGTTATGTGAAGATTCAAGTCAAAGGAAGAAGAGGGAATTGAGGGATTTCTGTGACCACTTAAGCTCTCTTGTCAAATGCAGAATTCCAGCGCAACAGTTGTTTGACCGAACCTCCTGTGATTTGGTCTTCCCTGCTGGCTCAGGCGATAAAGAATCTGCCTACAACGCGGGAGACATTGGTTCCATCCCTGGGTCAGGAAGATCCCCTGGAGGAAGAAATGGCAACCCACTCCACTATTTTTGCCTGGAGAGTCCCATAGACAGAGGAGCCTGGTGAGATACAGTCTATGGGGTCTCAAAGAGTAACCAACACCTTCACTTCACTTTCCTCTGTTTTACAAGAGCAGTGAAAATGCGTAAGAGACAAGGAAGGAAATAGGATATTCTTTTTTAAAAAATTAGTGAAAACAGACAGGTATATCTCCTGGGATAGGATATGTGTGTGTGTGAGAGAGAGAGAGAGTCTATATCTGTATATATGGCTGTAATTCCCTGTAAGTATACTATCGAATGGACTTCCCTGGTGGATCAGATGGTAAAGAATCTGCCTGCAATGTGGGAGAGATAGGTTCGAAACCAGGGTTGGGAAGATCCCCTGGAGGAGGGAATGGCCACCCACTGCAGAATTATTGAGTGGAGAATCCCACGGACAGAGGAGCCTAGTGGGATAGTCTATGGGTTTGCAAAGAGTCAGACACAACTGACTGACTAACGCCTTCACTTCACTTTTATCTGTTTTGGAACAGCGGTGAAAATAGCTAAGAGACATTTAATAGACAGTAGAGACTGAGCTTCCCTGGTGGCTCAGAATCTGCCTGCAATATGGGAGAGCTGGGCTTGATCCCTGAGTCGGGAAGATCCCCTGGAGGAGGAAATGGCAACTCATTCCAGTCTTCTTGCCTGGAGAATCCCATGGACAGAGGAGCCTGGCGGGCTACAGTCCATGGGGTCGCAAAGGGTCGAACACGACTTTGTGACTCACTTACTTAATGGGGGAGAGATAATACAGAGATAATATGAATCCAGTGTAGATGCCAATTAATGGAGCGGTTTTTCGGTTGGTGATAATGACTAGGTTTATGGATGCACGTGGAAAGAAGTGCCTGGTGGGCTCCTCTTCATAGGGTGGCAAAGAGTCAGACACGACTTACTACCCACTCCAGTATTCTTGCCTGAAGAATCCCATGGACAGAGGAGCCTGATGGGCTATACAGTCCATGAGGTCGCAAAGAGTCAGACACAACTGAAGCAACTTCACACAGCATACATGAATCCACATAACAGAAACCCCTAAAACACACACACACACACACACACAAGGAAGACCTCCTCCCCCATCAGCTCGTTTTGAGTACCTTTGAGTGGTCTGCCTCAGCTGGACTCTCCTGGCAAGAACAAACCAGACCAAGGACCAAAGTCAAAAATAGGACCTTCATCTTGTTGGCTTTCATGGCTGACTCCACGTGGTCCTTCTTCCGAGGCTGCGGGTGTCCCAGTGGTTTGGAGAGGACGTGAACGGCTTCCACTTTTTATCCGATCCTGCTGCTGTTGGCGTGAGACACACAGGAACCAATGGCCGCTCCTCCTGAGACTGTGATGAGATAGACATCCCCTTCTGATATCCTGCTTGGCAGTTGAGCTTCCCTGGCAATCTGTCACTTTTATAATAAGATTATACACTTAAGCAGAACTTAAGTGCATCTGGACATTTGACCTTTACACTCGGTGAGAAGTCAGGCTCTTTGAAGGTCAGGAATCTTTGCTTTTCTTGACATCCTGAGATTTAAAATGCGAGAAGCCATCCAAGATACATATCCGCAACTCCTCAACTGTTTCTTTGGCATTGGGGAAATGGGGTTTAAGCTTCCCTTCTAGAACTAAAGATGTGATGGATTTAGCAAGATTATAATGAGCACATAGAGACCCTGGCATTCTCTCGGGTTTCTCTCAGGTGACGAGGACAAAGGGTGTTCATCACTTCCTCCTCACAAGCAGGACAGTGTCTTCAGACACCCCAGGTAACCTCCTGGGAAAAGAGCATGGCAGCAGTTCATTGCCATCACCCCCTTTTCCAAAAACCCTCTTACCCATCTATTCTGTAAGATGTCATTTGCTCACAGACTCAATGATTTCTCCAGGCAAGCAAGAAAGCGTGAGACTAGTTCTTCTAACTTTAAATAGTTTGGAAGAAAAAAAAAGGAAGAAAACAAGTTTCCTCCCAAGAAACTATAAAATTCATATTTTAAGGCAGGACAGGAAAAAAAATGCCAGACATCAACTTCTGTCTTCTCTGCTGCTTTGGTCCTGTTGACTTTTCTCCTAACACGTAGGGTGTGTCTGCTCTACACATTAACCCCAGACCCTCCAGATACAGGAGGGTGACGTTGACCACAGGGGTCAATTCTGTTTTTCTATCTTCCGTTGCTGACCACATAACTTCCTAAAGACTAGGAAGGGGGCCTGGCATTCCCAGGAGGCTCAGTGATGATGAATTTGCCTGCCAATGCTAGAGATGCAGGTTCGCTCTCTGGGTCAGGAAGATCCCCTGGAGTAGGAAATGGCAACCAACCCACTCCAGTATTCTTGTCTGACATAGAATGCCATGGGCAGAGGAGCCTGGTGGGCTACAGTCCATGGGGTCGCAAAGAGCTGGACACCACTGAGCATATAATCCAACACCCTAGAGGAGGAAGTGGCAACCCACTCCAGTATTCTTGCCTGGAGAATCCCATGGACAGAGGAGCCTGGTGGGCTACAGTCCTTTGGGGGGGTCACAAAAGAATCGGACATAACTGATGATGAAGCATGTGCTCACAGGGGCGTCCACGTGACTTGCTTTTACATGCACGCCTGGACTATGCCTCCTTGGTCAACTGTATGTAAGGTATCTGTGTGTCACTCTGATGAATATCCCTTTTTTATCAAAAACGTATAGGAGTGTGCCTTGGACGTGCAGCAGGCAGGACAGTCCTCAGGACGTTCTGGGATTCTGCTTCCCACTTTGTAATGCTCAGTCTGGCTTGAGTTAAATGCCCCCAGCTCCACCTCCCACCCTTTTTCTGGTCAGCTTGATAGTTCATTGAACTTTCACTGATAATCCTCCCTCTGTTATCTCCAAGGACAATGAAAGAGCCGAAGAACACCTTCTTTGTTCTTCTTCCAATTTTCATTCACGGGCATTTTCTTTCATAGGGATTTATCAAATGAATGCGCCAAATGTACATCAAGTTCTGACTGCAGAAATGAAGGAACAATGGCACTTTTATGGTTTCCAGTCCAGCTGAGGAAAAAACATTGACAGAATGGACTCTGTATTGCTTGCTTCCGGGACACCTCAGCGCTCAGGATTGCTGTTTGGTGTCAGCCCTTTGAGGAGGGTTTGGCTAACATGGGGTCTTCATATTTTAACTTTCTCTGAGAATGACCAACAGTGTTCCTTCAGAAACACCTTCTTGTTGTTCAGTTGCCAAGTCATGTCCAGCTCCCTGGGACCCCATCAACTGCAGCACGCCAGGCCTCCCAGTCCTTCTCTATCTCCAGGAGTTTGCTCAAACTCATGTTCATTCAGTCCAGGATGTCATCCAACTATCTCATCCTCTGTCACCCCCTTCTCTTCCTGCCTTCAATCTTTCCCAGCATCAGGGTCTTTTCCAATGAGTCAGTTGTTCGCATCAGGTGGCCAGAGTATTGGAGCTTCAGCTTCAGCATCAGTCCTTCCAATGAATATTTAGGGTTGATTTCCTTTAGGATTGATGATTTGATGTCCTTGCAGTCAAAGAGACTCTCAAGAGTCTTCTCCAACACCACAGTTCAAAAGCATCAGTTCTTCATCACTCAACCTACTTTATGGTCCAACTCTCACATGGATACATGACTACTGGAGAAAACCTAGCTTTGACTCTACAGACTTTGTCAGTAAAGGAATGTCTCTGCTTTATAATACACTGTCTAGGTTGGTCATAGCTTTTCTTCCCAGGACCAAACATCTTTTAATTTCATGACTGCAGTCACCATCTGCAGTGATTGCCTGAGGAAATGCAGTGTGTCACTGTTTCCACTTCTCCCCATCTATTTCAATGACATTATCTTTCTTTAAATCCTGTTCTTTTTACAAAATACTCATGTGTTTATTTGGCTGTGCCAGGACGTAGTTGTGGCCTGTGCAATCTGGTTCCAGCAATGCAAGCCAGCAATATGTGTTGGGAGCACAGAATCTTACCTTACTTATTTTGGTCCCAAGATACATCTTTCTGTAGGTTCTCTTCTATTTCTCTGTGCGTGCTCTGATCTAACGTCCTGCTGTGAAAGGTCATCACAGAAATTTGTTACGCCTCGTAACACTCACGCAGATTCTCTCACTCATCTCCATGACTTGTGTCATTTCCAGCAGGGATGATGATCCCAGCTAACACCCCACATCCATCCATCATCACCCTTCCATGGCTCCTTCAGTTCAGTTCAGTCGCTCAGTCGTGTCCGACTCTCCGCGACCCCATGAATCACAGCACGCCAGGCCTCCCTGTCCATCACCAACTCCCGGAGTACACTCAAACTCATGTCCACAGAGTCGGTGATGCCATCCAGCCATCTCATTCTCTGTCGTCCCCTTCTCCTCCCGCCCCCAACCTTTCCCAGCATCAGAGTCTTTTCCAGTGAGTCAACTCGTCTCATGAGGTGGCCAAAGTATTGGAGTTTCAGCTTTAGCATCAGTCCCTCCAATGAACATCCAGGATTGATCTCCTTTAGAATGGACTGGTTGGATCTCCTTGCAGTATAAGGGACTCTCAAGAGTCTTCTCCAACACCACAGTTCAAAAGCATCGATTCTTCTGCGATCAGCTTTCTTCACAGTCCAACTCTCACATCCATACATGACCACGGGAAAAACCATTGCCTTGACTAGACGGACCTTGGTCGGCAAAGTAATGTCTCTGCTTTTTAATATACTATCAAGGTTGGTCATAACTTTCCTTCCAAGGAGCAAGCGTCTTTTAATTTCATGGCTGCAATCAGCATCTGCAGTGATTTTGGAGCCCAAAAAAACAAAGTCTGACACTGTTTCCACTGTTTTTCCATCTATTTCCCATGAAGTGATGGGACCAGATGCCATGATCTTTGTTTTCTGAATGTTGAGCTTCAAGCCAACCTTTTCACTCTCCTCTTTCACTTTCATCAAGAGGCTTTTGAGTTCCTCTTCACTTTCTGCCATAAGGGTAGTGTCATCTGCATATCTGAGGTTATTGATATTTCTCCCAGCAATCTTGATTCCAGCTTGTGCTTCTTCCAGCCCAGCGTTCCTCATGATGTACTCTGCATATAAGTTAAATAAGCAAGGTGACAATATACAACCTTGACGCACTCCTTTTCCTATTTGGAACCAGTCTGTTGTTCCATGACCGGTTCTAACTGTTGCTTCCTGACCTGCATACAGGTTTCTCAAGAGGCAGGTCAGGTGGTCTGGGATTCCCATCTCTTTCAGAATGTTCCACAGTTTATTGTGATCCACACAGTCAAAGGCTTTGGCATAGTCAATGAAGCAGAAATAGATGTTTTTCTGAAACTCTCTTGCTTTCTCCATGATCCAGCGGATGTTGGCAATTTGATCTCTGGTGCCTCTGCCTTTTCTAAAACCTGCTTGAACATCTGGGAGTTCACGGTTTACATACTGCTGAAGCCTGGCTTGGAGAATTTTGAGCATGACTTTACTAGCGTGTGAGATGAGTGCAATTGTGCGGTAGTTTGAGCATTCTTTGGCATTGCCTTTCTTTGGGATTGGAATGAAGACTGACCTCTTCCAGTCCTGTGGCCACTGCTGAGTTTTCCAAATCTGCTGGCATATTGAGTGCAGCACTTTCACAGCATCATCTTTCAAGACTTTTCCATGGCTCCTTAGACACCTCCAACATCCCTGGGTTTTCCTCTGGACTCTTACCAACACATGTTCCCCTCGGAGTGTTTCTCAGGACCATGCCCTCTTAGGAAGAACTTTCTAACTGCCAGACAAGGGGAGATGACCTTTCTAACTGCCAATCAAGGGGAGATGAAATAGTTACTCTCAGGGATGATTGTGATGGGTGGTGGCAATCCTGCTATTTTGTAACTGAAGGGAGTCATAGCACCTTTATTCCCAACTATCTTTTGTAAGCGTTGACTAAACTGACAGCCACAGAATGACAAATAAAAATGGAACCCTCCTGCACAGACACTAACCTTATAAACCCCTGAACAGTGCTAAGAGTCCTTCCTGACTTTTACCCCTCAAATTTAACCAGCTTTCTGTAACTATTGAGAGAGTCGGTTTCCAGGAAGGTTGATAAGAAGTCTGGGGTGGGGGGTCCCCAAGGAGAGAGGAATCTTGTATCTCAAGTAAGAGGAAATGACAAACTTTTTTTTTTGTCTACATTCCTGAGTCTTAGTCAATTACACAACTTAGTTTAAACGCTGTACTAAGGATCATGCAACAACAATATATCCTGCTTGAGGACAGATTCTCCTTCCTGAGGGCCTTGTGGCTAATCCTGTTATCTTGAAATGTGGATTGTGGGTCTAGTAAGATCTTTACAACCTCTGGACATTCTTTTGATTCATTGTAATAACTAATTGGAGAGTATATAAATCCCTGGCTAACACTGGCGGCGGGGAAGCCGGCACTCTCTGTCCCCCTTCTGACATATGTGTCAGAAGCTTTCTCTATCTCTTTTATACTTTAATAAAACTTTATTACACGAAAGCTCTGAGTGATCAAGCCTCATCTCTGGCCCCAGATTGAATTCTTCTCCTCCGGAGGTCAAGAGTCCCAGTGTCTTTCGTGGTTCAGCAACAACCTATCACTATGAAGCCTGTCTCTCCCAGTTTATAAATTTCTGATTTTTTTTTTTTCTGTTTTCTCTGTGTTCTTTTTTTTTTTAACATCTTAAGATTTCACAACTGGATCTAAACAGTGAAAGGAAGATTTTGACCAACACAACCTGTCCCCTCAAGGATTCTGTTTTGTTTCAATCTTTTTTAACCTAGGTAATTTTTTTCAATTTATTTTATGCAGTTTTCAAAGGTTAAAACTGATTAACACTTAATACTGGCTATATTCCTTGTGTTGAACAATACATTCTTGAGCCTCCCTTATATCCAATAGTTTAGACCTCCTAGTCCCCCACGCTTTCCACTGGTCACCACAAGTTCTTTCTCTGTAACTGTGAGTCTGCTTCTTTTTTTGTAATATTCCCTGAAGTGGTAACATGCAGTATTTGTCTTTCTGTAACTTATTTCACTTATCATAATGCCCTCCACGTGGAGAAGGCAATGGCACCCCGCTCCAGTCCTCTTGCCTGGGAAATCCCATGGATGGAGGAGCCTGGTGGGCTGCAGTCCATGGGGTCGCTAAGACTCAGACACAACCGAGCGGCTTCACTTTCCCTTTTCACTTTCATGCATTAGAGAAGGAAATGGCAACCCACTCCAGGGTTCTTGCCTGGAGAATCCCAGGGATGGGGGAGCCGGGTGGGCGGCCGTCTATGGGGTCGCACAGAGTCGGATACGACTGAAGTGACTTAGCAGCTTAGCAATGACCTCGACGATCATCTCCATTGCTGTCAATGGCATTATTGTGTTCTTTTTTAAGGCTGAGTCCCATTCCATTGTCTATTCATACCACATCTTTATCCACGCATCTTTCAACGCTTATTTCAATTATTTTTGTGTCCTGGATATTGTAAAAAAAAAAAAAAAAAAAAGGCTTCTGTGAATATTGGGGAGGGTGCTTGTATCTTTTTGAAGCAGACTTTCATCTGAGTATATGCCCAGGAGTGGAATTAGTGGGTCACACGTGAGCTCTGTTTTTAGTGAATCCTCCATTCTGTTTTGCTCAGTGATTGCACCAATTTGCATTCCTGTCAACAGTGTAGGAGGGTACCCTTTTATCACACTGTCTTCGATATTTATTATTTGTGCTCTTTTTGATAATAGCCATTCTTATAGGCGTAAGAGGAGATCTCACTGTGGTTTTGATTTGCATTTCCTTGAAAATTAGCACTTTTGAGCATCTATTCATGTGACTGTTGACCTCTGCATCTCCGCTTTGGAAAATGCATGTTACAGGATACTCGGGGCTGGTGTGCGGGGATGACCCAGAGGGAGGATAAAGGGAGGAGGGAGGTGAGAGCGGGATTCAGGAGGGGGAACTCATGTACACCTGGGGCGAATTCATGTCAATGTATGGCAAAACCAACCAATATAATATTGTAAAATTTAAAAAAATTTAAAATAAAAAAAAAAAAAAGAAAATGTCTCTTTGATTTTCTTCCCATTTTTAAATCGGGTTGTCTTTTTTTTTATGTTGAATTGTGTGAGCTGTTTATATTTGTTGCATATTAATCCTTTATCATGGATATCACAAGAAATATTTTCTCATTTCTAATAGGTTGTCTTTTTTCTTTTGTCACTGGTTTCTTTTCCTGAGCAAAAGCTTTTAAGGTAATTCAGGTCTTATTTGTTTATTTTTCTTTTATTTCCTTTAAGATTCAAAAAATAATCCCGCAATTTTTGGTCAAAAATGTCCTGCTGGTTTTCCTCTAGGAGTTTCACAGTATTTGGTATTATATTTCACTCTTTAAGCCATTTTTACTTCATTTTTGTATATGGTATTAGGGAGTGTTCGAATTTCATCCTTTTAAATGTAATTTTCTCAGCACCATTTATTGAAGTCAGTCCGTCAGTTCAGTCGCTCAGTCATGTCTGACTCTTTGAGACCCCATGGACTGCAGCGCACCAGGCCTCCCTGTCCATCACCAGCTCCTGGAGCGTACTCAAACTCATGTCCATTGAGTCGGTGATGCCATCCAACCATCTCATCCTCTGTCATCCCCTTCTCCTCCCGCCTTCAGCCTTTCCCAGCATCAGGGTCTTTTCCAATGAGTCCAGAGATCTAGCATCTCTAGAGACTCGAAATCTCTAGTCTTTCCCATCCTATTGCTTTCCTCTATTTGCATTGATCACTGAGGAAGCCTTTCTTTTCTCTCCTTGCTATTCTTTGGAACTCTGCATTCAAATGGGAATATCTTTCCTTTTCTCCTTTGCCTTTCACTTCTTTTCTTTTCACAGCTATTTGTAAGGCCTTCTCAGACAGCCATTTTGCTTTCTTGCATTTCTTTTTCTTGGGGATGATCTTGATCCCTGTCTCCTGTACAATGTCACAAACCTCCGTCCAGAGTTCATCAGGCACTCTATCTATCAGATCTAGCCCCTTAAATCTATTTCTCACTTCCATTGTATAATCGTTAGGGATTTGATTTAGATCATAGCTGAATGGTCAAGTGGTTTTCCCTATTTTCTTCAATTTAAGTCTGAATTTGGCAATAAAGAGTTCATGATCTGAGCCACAGTCAGCTCGTGGTATTACTTTTGCTGACTGTATAGAACTTCTCCTTCAGCTACCAAGAATATAATCAATGTGATTTCAGTGTTAACTATCTGGTGATGTCCGCGTGTAGAGTCTTCTCTTGTGTTGTTGGTAGAGGGTGTTTGCTATGATCAGAGTGTTCTCTTGGCAAACTCTATTAGCCTTTGCCCTGCTTCATTTTGTACTCCACAGCCAAATTTGCCTGTTACTCCACGTAGCTCTTGGCTTCCTACTTTTGCATTCTAGTCCCCTATAATGAAAAGGATATCTTTTTGTGGTGTTAGTTCTAGAAGGTCTTGTAGATCTTCATAGAACCATTCAACTTCCGCTCCTTCAGCATTACTGGTTGGGGCATAGACTTGGATTACTGTGATACTGAGTGGTTTGCCTTGGAAACAAACAGAGATCATTCTGTCATTTTTGAGATTGCATCCAGTACTGCATTTCGGACTCTTTTGTTGACTATGATGGCTACTCCATTTCTTCTAAGGGATTCCTGCCAACAGTAGTAGACATAATGGTCATCTGAGTTAAATTCACTCATTCCAGTCCATTTTAGTTCGCTGATTCCTAGAATGCCGACGTTCACTCTTGTCATCTCCTTTTTGACCACTTCCAATTTACCTTGATTCGTGGACCTATCATTCCAGGTTCCTATGCAATATTGCTCTTTACAGCATCGGACCTTGCTTCTATCACCAGTCTCATCCACAACTGGGTGTTGTTTCTGCTTATTGAAGAGACTGCCTTTTCTCCACCATATACTCATGTCTCCTTTGTAGTAGATTTTTTGACTGTAAGTGTGTGGCTTTATTTCTGGGCTTTGTGTCCTGTTCCTTTGTCTTATGTGTGTGATTGTGTGTGTGTGTGTGTTGTCACTACCATTCTGTCTTGATAACTGTAGTTTGATAACATAGTCTGAAGTCTAGAAGCATGTTTCCTCAAGCTGTATTCTTCTTCCTGAAGAAACTTTTGGCTGTTTGGGGGGTCTTGGTGATTGCAAACAAATTTTAAAATTATATATTCCTGTTCTGAAAAAAAAAAATGTCATTGGTAGTTTGATAGGGATGGCCATGAACCTGCAGATTGCCTTGTCCAGCGACCCCTGACCAAGGTTCCAGTGTACATAAACTCTCAGATGAGAGAATGAATCACAGGCTCATTTTTGAGCTCTCACCGTGGATGACATTCTCTACATAACACCTCTCCAATAGAAACATGATCATTGACCCACAGAGAAGATTATTGGTGATGCTGGTTCTGATGGAGCACGTTTAGTGTTGAACCTGGAATCTGCATTTCTAACACACACCCCTGGAGATATCAGTGCTTCTGGCCCAAACCACACTTTTAAGCATCAGAGTCTTCTCAAGAGATTTCCCAAAGCTTCTCCTGGTTCCCCATGGAGATTTCTCTGCCCTTCACCAGCAGCTTTGGATTTTCACCAAATCCGGTAAATTTTCTCTAAACTGTGTGTAGAGTATTTGTTCTCAACTAGCGACATCTCTGGAGAAGGAAAAGGCAACCCACTCCAGTACACTTGCCTGGAAAATTCCATGGATGGAGGAGCCTGGTAGGCTACAGTCCATGGGATTGCAAAGAGTCAGACATGACTGAGCAACTTCACATTCTTTCTTTCTTTCTATACTTCCTTTTGGAGAAAGAAACGGCAACCCACTCCAGTGTTCTTGCCTGGAGAATCCCATGGATGGAGGGGCCTGTTGGGCTATAGTTTATGGAGTTGCAAAGAGTTGGACACGACTAAGCAGCTAACCAGAGAAGGCAATGGCAAGCCACTCCAGAACTCTTGCCTGGAAAATCCCATGGATGGAGGAGCCTGGTAGGCTGCAGTCCATGGGGTCGCTCTGGGTCAGACACGACTGAGCGACTTCACTTTCACATATTGGAGAAGGAAATGGCAACCCACTCCAGTGTTCTTGCCTGGAGAATCCCAGGGACGGGAGAGCCTGGTGGGCTTCTGTCTATGGGGACACACAGAGTCGGACACGACTGAAGTGACTTAGCAGCAGCAGCAAGCAGCTAACACATACAGAGAGAGACGTCTCTGCCTCCCAGGAGAAACCCTTGTCATGCATGGTGATGATGTTTCTGGGTATCACAATGCAAGAGGTGGGAGGTGACACCTTTGATTTGGGCAGAAACAAAGATGAAGCAGGCTGCCTAACAGCCTGCAGTGCACAGGATAGCACCTCAGAGAGAATTATCTAGTCGTGTGCATCACGGGGAGGCTGAGAAGTCCTGAATCACCTGGGTTAACCTGCTGCTCTGACCCAGAATGAAGTGGCAGTCCTTGGAACCTGTAGATTTCTACTGGACGTGGTCTTTCCACCAGCGTCTCAGCCCCACTCTCCCTAACTCCTTTTCCCTCCCACTTTATCATCTTTTGTTCTGTTGATAAGCAACCTTCATGCTCCAGTGAGTGACCTCCTTGTCGGTCGTCATGGTCCTGGATTTTGGTCTTGGCTGTACCCCCAGTGCTAGAGCTGGTGAATGAATGGGGCAGTGTACCCGTCATTCTCAATGATCAGGGTGCGCCACCTCGAATGTGTTTAGGAGGAAACACACTCAGGGACTAGTTGTCCTTGAAATACCTGAAGATAAAGGGAAAGATAGTCATGGCAGGTGGTTCCCTAACACAAGCGGGACTGTTTAAAGAAGGAAGTCCCCACAGGAAACCGATAGAGAATACAGAGGTAAGGCGTTAGGTGCTCCACTATGGCTGACTCTCTGCGACCCCAGGGACTGTAGCCCACCAGGCTCCTCTGTCCATGGGATTCTCCAGGGAAGAACACTGGACTGGGTTGCCATTTCTTCTCGTATGTAGTGGGATACCCAAAAAGTGCTTTTGAATTTTTACACAACATCTTATGAAAAAGTCTGAACGAATTTTTTGTCAATTCAATATATAGGGTAGTCCAATATACATTAACCTTTTTATCCATATATGCACTCCCGGGTGATTTAGTAGTAAAAAAAAAAAAAAATCTGCCACCAATGCAGCAGACCAGAACTAAATCCCTGCGTTGGGAAGATCTCCTGCCTTGCCATGCCTCCTTCAGGGGATCTTCCTGACCCAGGGATCGAATCCTCATCTCTTATATTTCCTGCATTGGCAGGTGGGTTCTTAACCACTAGCGTCAGCTGGGTAGCCCTTGAGTAGAGTAGGTACCATGTATACTTTATTTCAAATTTTCCTAGTGGAAATGCTCACACTTTGAAGCTTTATTTGAGTCCACGCTTGTCACTGAGAACCTCTCAAATCTGTCCAGGTGGAGAAGAAAAGAGACATGTGAAAAGGAAAAAAGGCAACATATTCCATGACCTCCCTAATACTCTTGGACGATTTTAGGCTTGCGGGTAGATGTGGGCGGGATGAAGTTGCCTTCAGATATCAGACACCGGGCATCTTCTAGAGAAAAAGGTCCCATTGGGTCTCACCACTGTTTAGCTTAGACTTTACTCTTTCTAGTTATCACTTGACCTGTTTGTTCTTTGTTTTCATTTTAGGATGTGTGTTTGCTTTTCTAAATGATGGACAATTAATTTCCCCTGTGGATATTTCTGTCCATCAGCCTCTGGACATAGTCCTTGGCCAAAATGCTTATTGTCAATTACATAGGCATTGGTTTTTTTTATCCACACCCCCCGACCATGGCCTAGTATTTAGGGAGTGTCTGCTAACATCAATCTGGAATCCATTGTGAAGCGCAGTGAATTGCAGGCCAACCCTTATCCAGGTGTGTGCACTCAGTGAGGGACAAGTCTCAGTTTTCAGAAGGACTGGAAATCTCCTTTACTTTGCTGAAGCATAGTAGAGTGTATTGGGATACCCAAAAAATTCATTTGGGTTTTTATATAGCATCTTATGGAAAAGTCTGAGCAAACTTACTGGCCAACCCAATAGATACTATAGTCCACTGTGTATGTGTGTGAATCTGTGTGTGTGTGTGTGTTACTTGCTCAGACATGTCTGACTGTTTGTGACCCCTTGAACTGAAGCCCACCATGGAATTCTCCAGGCAAGAATACAGGAGTGGGTTACCATTCCCTCTTCCAGGGGGTCTTCCCAACTCAGGGATCGAACCCGGGTCTCCTGCATTGCAGGTGAATTCTTTACCATCTGAGTCACCAGGGAAGCCCATAGTTCAAGATACAGTAAACCTTTATCCATATATGCATTATAGAAAAGAGAGTGTCTTCTGTAAGGTTCCTAACGCCCAGTGTCTGCTCTGTGTTCCTCGAGTGTTCATATGGGCTTCCCAGGTGGCTCCGTGGAAAAGAATCCACCTGCTACTGCAGAAGACACAGGAGACCTGGGTCCAATCCCTGGGTCCAATGGGAAGACCCCCTGGAGAAGGGCATGGCAACACACTCCAGTATTCTTGCCTGAAGAATCCCATGGACAGAGGAGCCTGGCGGGCTACTGTCCCTGGGGTCGTGAAGAGTCAGACATGATTGAAGTGACTTAGCAAGAGCACGCAGCACATAACAGCTGAGGCCTTGTGAACCAGACTGAACTCACGATCCATTGAATGGTCCTCCAGACAGAGGAGATAGAATGCAAGGCAGATAACCAGTCATTGACAAATATATCCCATGTCTCTAAGTTCTACAATGAAGCTTTCAGTTCAGTTCAGTCACTCAGTCATGTCCAACTCTTTCCATCTCTATGGTCTGCAGCATGCCAGGCTTCCCTGTCCATCACCAACTTCCAGAGCTTGCTCAAACTCATGTCCATTGATGGCAAGGTACAATCCAGGAGTGTGTTTTCAATCCATTTTGGTGGAAGACACAGTTTCAGAAAGGTAAGGTTTTGAGTAAAGCTCTGATATTAGTTGCAAGAGTGAATAACGTGTTTGTCTGTGGGTAGGACCCACTCCAGTACTCTTGCCTGGAAACTCCCATGGATGGAGGAGCCTGGTAGGCTGCAGTCCATGGGGTCGCTGAGTCGGACACGACTGACATGACTTAGCAGCAGGACCATCTGAGAAAGGGAATAGAAAATACAAGGGGGTTTTGAAAGGTCCTTTTAGGTGTAACTGTCCATATTCTAAAGATGTATTCTCTTTGATGGGGCATTTCCATTAGTAGAAATTTTAAAATGACTGACACATATAAATATGACTCACTGGCTTCTTGTTTGTAAAATCGATATATTTAAAGTAAACTGACAATCTGCTAGCTCTGAGAGAGAGCTTCCCTGCTGGCTCAGTGGTAAAGTATCGCTTGCCAATGCAGGAGACATGGGTTCAGTCTATGGTCCGGGAAGATCCCCTGGAGAAGGAAATGGTACCCCACTCCTGTAGTCTTGCCTGGAGAATCCCATGGACAGAGGAGCCTGGTGGGCTACAGTGCATGGAGTTGCAAAGAGTCGGATGCAACTTATCAATGGAACAATAACAAGTGATGCCATATCATAGTGCAAGATGTAAAAAGTTAAATTAATACATTAGATCTGTATGAATCAAGATATGAATTATCCTCTAAAAATATTAGCATCTGAACAAGAGCAGAAATAAG
This sequence comes from Moschus berezovskii, assembly GCF_049115385.1. Classification (NCBI taxonomy): domain Eukaryota; kingdom Metazoa; phylum Chordata; class Mammalia; order Artiodactyla; family Moschidae; genus Moschus; species Moschus berezovskii. The sequence goes on along the minus strand of NC_142488.1, from coordinate 2,531,812 downwards.
AATCTCTCTATATTTTAATAGGAAGCCTAGCATGCTACAGTCCATGAGGTCACAAAGAGTTGGACACGACTTAGTGACTGATCAGCAACAACGTTCATTTTAATATTTATGTTTCAGTTCAGTTCGGTTCAGTTCAGTCACTCAGTCATGTCCGACTCTTTGCGACCCCATGAATCGCAGCACGCCAGGCCTCCCTGTCCATCACCAACTCCCGGAGTTCACTCAAACTCAAGTCCATCGAGTTGGTGATGCCATCCAGCCATCTCATTCTGTCGTCCCCTTCTCCTCCTGCCCCCAATCCCTCCTAGCATCAGAGTCTTTTTCAGTGAGTCAACACTTTGCATCAGGTGGCCAAAGTATTGGAGTTTCAACTTTAGCATCAGTCCTTCCAATGAACACCCAGGACTGACCTCCTTTGGAATGGACTGGTTGGATCTCTTTGCAGTCCAAGGGACTCTCAAGAATCTTCTCCAACTCCACAGTTCAAAAGCATCAATTCTTCGGCGATCAGCTTTCTTCACAGTCGTGTGCAAAAAAAGGTCTGCCCTCCCATATAACAGCCTCTTTGTGCTGCTTTAAATAAAATATATATCATCACTGTGTAAATGATACCGACTTGTTGAGAGAACCTCAAAAAATTTAATGTCTTGGGAATGAAAGAGCAGTTTCAGATATGAGACATCTTAATATGAACTCGTAGGTGTATACATAAAATAGAGTTTTGTTTTGTTTTTTAATTTGTGGGTTTATTCTCCGCTCACCTCGTAAAAGGAGTAGGACTGTGTCCCTCATCCTCTCCTTCTGAAAACTTTAACCAAGTTTAGCACTTTCTCTTATTTGCATCTCTGAGAGGAGTCAACAGTGAAATGTTCTGACCCTCCAAGTTCTCAATGAAACATTGTATTTTGACAGGTCCAATTCCTTTCATAAGAGAAAGGACTAAGCAAATTTTTCTGTTTTATCTTGCGTCAACGTCAGTCACGAATCTTTCAAGAAATGGGTCCATTTCATCGAAAGTGTAGATTCAGGTGGAAGAGCTTGGTTTCTAGTTTTCTTCTATGTTTCCCTGCATTTCTGTAGCATTTGTGGAAACAACCCTGTTTTCCTTGTTAATAATGGTCACATCGCAAGTGCACGGACCATTCCACAGTTGTCTACCTTGTTTATTAAGGTCCTGTCTTTCCCTTTAGAGGGTCATCCCACCCCCGCCTATTCCACTGTCTCTGAATTTATCCACCCAACCAAGCCAACCTTTCAGACATACTGCGAGGACCAGTGCCAGAACTGGAAATGCATACCTTCTATTATTCAGGAGCAATAACTCAAATATTGCCCTTGACAGCTCTACTACTTCCAAATAAAGTCTCCAAAGCCTTCACTACCGATGCCTTTGACATTGACCAGCTGTAGCCCATTTGGAGGCCATCTCTATGAAGGACCTAAAGCATTTAGTCTGATAAATATTGCTTATGTCTGGTTTTCTTTACCTAGGACGTGGACCAGATGTCTGAGCTGTGGCCCAGCCCTTGGAATAAGTTCTATATCTTGAGCATTTACTAGATCTCATAGATGGTGAATAGATCAAACACCATGCGGAACTGAGCAATGTGCTTTGCTCACGACCGTGGGAGTGGCCAGTCCTTGGAAATATTAGTGTCCACCTGCTTTTGAAGCATGTCAGACTGGACAAGCATCCTTAAATATGACAGTGAGCTGTCAGTCATCTTGCTCTTGCAAAACCTGCACTGTCTTCATCGTCCCATTGATCAAGACACAGTTGCTGTTCCATCTTTGATAGCTTCTGTTCCAGTCGTTGAGACATGTGAGGGCTTCAGCTCAATTGCAGAAGTGTTGCTGCTGTCAGAACACGTATTTCCCCTCAACGACATGGCTTGTCATCTGACACTTTCTCTCTATGAAGCTCAGTGAGTGGAACACAAGCTCCTTTCCCTGGAATGAATAACATGTTTTCTGGGGACATCTTTCCTGACCACAGAGTCCCCTTCCACTACAGTAAGAAGGTCCAAAACCCTGTCACAGGATGGTTTAATCCTTTGTTTCCTTCTTCCCCTGGACACCTCTAGGGCATCTCCACTTAATCCTTCTCACAAATATCTCTGATGAGCACCTATCCTATTAAAAGGCACAGCTTCCTGGATACTCACTGTGGATATTTGAGTGTTTTAAATCAGATGACTTTCGCACAGACACACGTGTGCAGGGAAGATGTTTAATCAATTTATTTAGACCCTCAGAAATGAAACAGCTCCAAGCAGGACGTGATTAGTGATCAGGAGAGATGAGATGGAAGAAGGAGTGTGAGGGTGAAGAGGGAAGGATCATGTTAATCAGGAACCAGGAAGGTCGACTTTCTGATGGTGACCTTGATTCCATGCAAACAAGGATGTGTCTGGTCTCAGGGACGCTTTCTGTGGGTGAATAAAACAGAACCAAAGATTTAGTGGAGTCGACTGTTGGCAGCTGACAGGGGTGAGTATCAGGAAGTAGGATGTCCATGGTACAGAATCTGGCAGGTGGTCCAATGTCCAAATCCTGGTGGACTTCAACACTCCACATCTGCGTGCTGTAGGTGGGGCTCCCTGTGTAACTTCCCCCAGGATATGCATATGGTGGGAACCTTTATCTACAGAACGCACTCTAGGAGGAATCATCTCAGGCTGGATGTTCAAGATGGCTTACAGGACCTGTGATTGAATTATGCCCTTCACCTAATTCCAGGAGAGTGGTCTCTCTGTGGGCTTTATGAGTTATATCCACCTGAAAGCTGTTGTTCTTTTTTGCTTTTAAAGATCTCACTTTAAGAAAATTCCCTTTTGAAAGGGAATATAAAACAAACGCATGTTTCAGACAGTGTTATCAGAAGGCATTGAACGGGGCCATCACAATTATGTGAGATTAAACACTGATCTTGCAGAAAATGTGAGTTGTTTTTTAATCCAGTTCTCCTAGTGTTGGGATGTGTGTGGACACACACGAAGTCAGGACTGACGGGAACACTAATTAGTTTCCGCCAACTTGTGGCCATTCCTGCTTCTCTCCGATGACTCTGGTCTGCAAGATTCTTGCAGGATAAGGCTCTCTCACCAAAGCTGCTTAGGATTAATCAAGCAACAATTTGGAATTTATTAGGACTCAAGAGAAGCTAAGTAAGCAAATGTAATAGACAAAGTTCTCTATCAATAAGATATAAGTTATTGGGGAAAAAAATAAATTGTTATCTGCAAAATTTGACAAGAATGCAATCACAGTACACCTTTATTAACTGATTTGATGGAACACCCTTGATAACAAACCATTTTCACTGGTATTTCTGAAATGCTTTTTCTCTCTGTCCACTGGTTAGGACAGTCATCTGGCGGAAGAACAAAAGGGTAAGAGTAAAAGACCCACAGCTTACTCCCATTTGCCAGTATTTCCAAGGTTTTGGGTTTGTTTTTGTTTTTTTTTTTTTTTTTGTTCGTTTCTCTTCAAGTAAAGGATTATGTAAAAGATTATTTATGAAGGAAGAAAGTTTACATGAATTTGTTTGTTTCCTGATAGCACACATACACACCACCTGATTGATAAATTCAGAAAAAAGTTTAATCCCACTGCCATTTTCCAGGATATTCATGACACTTTCTTCTGGAATTCCCCTTTCTCTAGTCTCCTCCTTGAATTTCTCCAAGACTCCCTCTTCAATATGATTCCCTTTGCCTGAAAAATTACCATGCAGAAATTTAACCATGAGGACCCCCTAAACATTTCTGAGTACAAAATGACCAAAAATAATCATAATAAATGTGGAAATCATCTTCAACTGGTACAAGTGAGTCTCTTAGAGTTACCATCTCCTATGACAAAGATAGGTGTTTGCTCTCTGTCTTAAGAATTAAACCCATCAAAAGACACATGTACCCCAACGTTCACAGGAGCACTATTTACAATAACCAGGACATGAAAGCAACCTAGATTTTCATTGACAGATGAATGGATAAAGAACTAGTGCTACATACCCTTATACAGTGGAATATTGTTGTTGATCCACACTAACTACTGTCTGATTTTTGCAACCCCATGGACTGCAGCATGCCAGGCTCCTCTGTCCTCCACCTTATCCCAGAGTTTGCTCAAACTCATGCCCACTGAGTCCGTGTTGCCATCCAACCATCCCATCCTCTATCAACCCCTTCTCTTTCACAGCACCAGGGTCTTTTCCAGTGAGTCAACTCTTCCCATTCGACTGCCAAAATATTGGAGCATCAGTGCTTCTAATGAATATTCAGAGTTGATTTCTTCTAAAACAAAATCCTAAGATTGACCGGTTGGATCTCCTTGTTGTCCAAGGGACTCTCAAGAGCCTTTTCCACCACTACAGTTCAAAAGCATCAATTCTCCAGCACTCAGCCTACTTTATGGTCCAGCTCTCACATCCATACATGACTGTTGGAAAAACCATAGCTTTGTCTAGACAGATTTTTGTTGGCAAAGTAATCTCTCTGCTTTTTAATATGCTGTCTAGGTTTCTCATAGCCTTTCTTCAAGGGAGCAAGCACTTTTAATTTCGTAGATTCGGTCACTATCTGCAGTGATTATGGAGCCCAAGAAAATAAAGTCTGTCACTGTTTCCATTGTTTCCCCATCTATTTGCCATGAAGTGATGGGACTGGATGCCATGATCCTAGTTTTTTAAATATTGAGTTTTAAGCCAGCTTTTTCCACTCTCCTCTTTCTCTTTCATCAAGAGGCTCTTTAGTTTTTCGCTTTCTGCCATAAGGGTGGTGCCATCTGCATATCTGAGCTTATTGATGTTTCTCCCAGCAATCTTAATGTCAACTTGTGCTTCATCCAGCCCAGCGTTTCACATGATGTACTCTGCATAGAAATAAATTAAATAAACAGGGTGACATTATACAACCTTGACATATTGCTTTCCCAATTTGGAACCAGTCCATCGTTCCATGTCCGGTTCTAACAGTTGCTTCTTGACCTGTATACAGGTTTCTCAGGAGGCAGGTCAGGTGGTCTGGGATTCCCATCTTTCAGAATTTTCCACAGTTTATTGTGATCCACACAGTCAAAGACTTTGGCATAGTCAGTAAGGCAGAAGTGGATGTTTCTCTGGAACTCTCTTGCTTTCTCCATGATCCAGTGGATGTTGGCAATTAGATCTCTGGTTCCTCTACGTTTTCTAAAACCTGCTTGAACATATGGAAGTTCACGGTTCACTTATTGTTGAAGCCTGGCTTGAAGAATTTTGAGCATGACTTCACTAGCGTGAGATGAGTGCAATTGTGCGGTAGTCTGAGCATTCTTTGGCATTGCCTTTCTTTGCGATTGGAATGAAGAATGACCTTTTCCAGTCCTGTGGCCATTGCTGAGTTTTCCAAATTTGCTGGCATATTGAGTGCAGCACTTTAACAGCATCAAGTTTCAGGATTTGAAATAGCTCAACTGGAATTCCATCACCTCCACTAGCTTTGTTCGTAGTGATGCTTTCTAAGGTCCATTTGACTTCACATTCCAGGATGTCTGGCTCTAGGTGAGTGATCACACCATCGTGATTATCTGGGTTGTGAAGATTTTTTTGTACAGTTCTTCTGTGTATTCTTGCCACTTCTTCTGAACATCTTCTGCTTCTGTTAGGCCCATACCATTTCTGTCCTTTATCGAGCCCATCTTTGCATGAAGTGTTCCCTTGTTATCTCTAATTTTCTTGAAGAGATCTCTAGTCTTTCCCATTCTATTGTTTTCCTCTATTTCTTTGCATAGATCATTTAGGAAGGCTTTCTTATCTCTCCTTGCTATTCTTTGGAACTCTGCATTCAAAGGGGTATACATTTCCTTTTTTCCTTTGCCTTTAGCTTCTCTTTTCTTCTCAGCTATTTCTAAGGCCTCCTCAGACAACCATTTTGCCTTTTTGCATTTCTTTTTCCTTGGGGATGATTTTGATCACTACTTCCTGCACAATGTTACAAACCTCTGTGAATAGTTCAGGCACTCTATCAGACTGAATCCCTTGAATCTATCTGTAACTTCCACTATATAAAGCTAAAAGGTGAAAGGGCTAAAGTGAAGTCACTCAGTTGTGTCGACTCTTTGCGACCCCATGAACTATAGCCCACCAGGCTCCTCCATCTATGGGATTTTTCAGGCAAGGATACTGGAGTGGGTTGCCATTTCCTCCTCCGGGGGATCTTCCTGATCCAGGGATCAAACAGAAGTCTCCCGCATTGCAGGCATTACCATCTCAGCCACCAGGGAAGCCCTTCCACTATATAATCATAAGAAATTTAAAATGTTAACCCCTAGGAAGTCGAAGTTACTTTGAAAGGATGATAAGAGCATTCTAAGTATCATTGAGGGAACATGGATAATAGGATTTTGGTGTCTATTAGACTTTTTCCAAGACAGAGACATTTTTATATTGATAGTACAAGACTCTGGCACTTTGGGAATAAAATGGCCATATGCATACAATTCTGTGGAACTAGGTTCCTTTATTTTGTGACCGGTGCTGCTACAGAAAGATTTTGATTTAGTCATTTGTTTTTAATGCCCTTTTGTCTTTCTTTGTATTGGATAAGACCTTAGTTCGACAAAAGGTGGTGGTTTTAGTTGCTAAGTCATGTCCTACACTTGCGATCCAATGGACTGTAACCCGCTAGGCTCCTCTGTCCATGGGATTTTGCAGGCAACAATACTGGCGTGGCTTGCCATTCCCTTCTCCAGGAGATCTTCCCAAACCAGGGATGAAATCCAGGTCTCCTGCACCACAGGCAGATTTTTTACTGACTGATACCAAGGAAGTCCTGGTATACAAAAGGTATTCTTCTGCAAATATAAGGTAGCACTGTGTTGGAATCTGCTATCATTCATTGAAAGATTTAAGGTTTCAGTCAGTTCAGTCACTCAGTTATGCCCAACTGTTTGCAACCCCATGAATCACAGTTAAATGTCGCAAAAGATATAAAAAATTTGGAAAAGAAGTTATGTTCAGAACTACTCTTGAAGAAGGAATTCATAGGGCCTGGACTCCATCTCAGGCCTGTTCATGCTGATCATGCTCGGCCACCTCTCCAACGGACTCTGAACTCTGTGCTTAGTGCCTATGGAAACTACAATAGAAGGATAAGACCCCCTCTGGACAGAAGAATCTTGAAGACCACATCCAGGATACTCATTGCCTAAGAGAAAACATACTCTAATCATCCCTGCCTCCAGACAGGTCATAAATTCTTTCCGTATCTATCAGAGTGTAACCGCAGGCTTCTTGATTATTAACTGTTTAAACACCTAACAAATGAATGATGGGGTCTACTGTGATTGTATTTACCCTTCCCTTGTTTATGTGAGTCTCCAGTAATTTGGGGTGGTGGGTTCGGACACGTACACATGGAGTATAAAAGATTTTCACAAATGCTGGTCGGGGTCCTTGGCTAAGAGGAGACTCTGCCCTGGGCCCACCGGTGTCATCAACTGCACTCCACTATCTGCATTGTCCTTCTGAGTGAGCTTGTTTCCTGAAACACATGGCTACAACACTCTGAGTGTCTAAAATATTTCAAAGAACAGTGGAAGAATGCTTGTACTTTATAGCAAACCAAGATTTTCTATCTTCTGAAACTTCAAGGAAGTCTCAGAAATGACACAGCAGTAAAAATCACATGGATTATTATACATTTACCATTTAAATTAGTATAGCATAAGAGGTAAAGAACACGCTTGCCAGTGCAGCAGACCTAAGAGACACAGGTTCGATTCCTGTTTGGGAAGATGCCCCAGAGGAGGAAATGGCAACCCACTCCAGTATTCTTGCCTCGAGAATGCCATGGACAGAGGGACCTGGTGGGCTACACTCCCTGGGGTCACAAAAAGTCAGACATGACTGAAGCAAGTTAGCAGGCAAGCACAAGCAAAAAGAGAACTAGAAAGTTATTCTATTGTTTCAATTTAGAAAGAATTTTCCTTTTAGGGGCCCTCTGAAACAAGGGCCCTTACAAATGAACTTGACCAAACACAGCTGTGACTTTGTGGTAAGGCATCAATAAAATTACCATTAAAATGGAGATCTTCTGCAATCTGTTTAAATAACAATTGCTTGTAAATTCTTGGGGCTTCCCTTGATACCTTGGAAGTCACAGACAGAGAGGAGAATTGTGGTGACATGAAGCATTTTTGAAATGTGGATTTTAAATCAATACCACCCCTCCCCCCACCCCCGCCACCAACCCGCCCCAGGGGACTTCCCTGGTAGTCCAGTGGTTAAGACTTTGCCTTCCAGTGGATGCAATACAGGTTCGATCCCAGGTCAGGGAGCTGAGATCCAACATGCCTGCGTGTGGGCTAAGTTCCTTCCGTCCTGTCTGACTCTTTTGCAACCCCATGGACTGTAGCCCACCAGGCTCCTCTGTCCGTGGGATTTCCCAGGTAAGAATACTGGAGTGGGTTGCCATTTCTTCCTCCAGGGGAATCTTCCCAACCCAGGGATCAAACCCACGTCTCTTATCTTTCGTGGGTTCTTTACCACTAGCGCCAGCTGAGAACGCTGTTCTTAGTGCTACTGGTCTTGTTGGCAACTGAAGTGTGGTTTCTGCAAACATTTTGCAACAGAACCTTCATCGTGTGCTTGCAGATTGACTATAGACAGAGAGAAGGCACAGCCAGAAGTGCAGACATCTGTCTGCAGGCTTCTCAGACTCCAGAGGTTGAACCTGGGTCGTTTGGGGACACACAGGAAGTCTGTGTCTGGCCACAGGGGTGAGTGATTCACACTGGGGACCTCTATGAGCAAGCTTGGCTGACGTCCCAGACACCCACGGTCAGTGCTGGTTGACACGACTCAATCTTTATTTCCACCTCCCATCCATGCACCCAGCAGCTGGTGTAAGCCTCTGCCTTCTATCTTTTCTCATTCCAGGACACAAGAGGAGAAATAACTCTTTCCATGGGAAATTGCCACAAAGGAAAAAAAATTAAAACAGGAGTTGGCACTGAACCCTGCAAGGACACTGAAAATATCTTCTCAGAGGTGGCATGCCAGAGAAGACGTCATGAGGTAAGGACGTGTTGTGATCTCTTGTACGTCTCGGGGTGGGGGTCATTGAAATGTAAGTGCCTTCCTGGTCAGTCATCGCTTTAGCTCATACCCATGTGACGTCCATGAGCCCTGCTGTGCCCTGGGCCCTGAAGTGCATTCAAGAGTTACTTGGAAAAGAGAGACAGATGGACACTTGTCTAGACAACTTTCCTGAAGGATTTTACAAGAGAAAAAAAAAAGTGTGGCGGACTTGGAGACACACAGGTGCTAAAGAAACTCTTTTCATTTAGGTGGAAAAACCAAAAGAAATAAGTAACATAACAGAAATAAATAATTCAGGAAAGAGGGGAATAATCACATCTAACAAATATATATTTCTCAGACCATGTAGTGTTGTCAACAAATCTGAAAAAAAACAAAAAACCCTTACAATTTAATACTTGCTCAGGAAAAAAGAGTTGAACAAAACTGAAGCCACTTAGCAAGCACACACATATAGTGTAATGTAATTTGTATGATGCATAATTAATATATTATATATAACAAATGTTAGAGATGTGTATTATATATAAAATATACTTTTATAGTAAACACAAACAGGTTTATTGTGTCATATATAAAATTTAACTTGAACAAAGCAGAGTATTTTTGCACACATATTAAGCAACTTACTGAAAATTTTAAATATATCCTTGTTGGCATGAAACATGACATTAATCCATCCTTGGAAGATCATCCCTATTTACATTTTATGATTGAGCAAATAAAAGCAAAGGGCCAAAGAGACTACACATGGCATGTCCTTCTGTAAATGTGGGGAAGCACAGCTTTTTCAGAATTTCAAAGGAAACACATCTAATATTCACCAGTTCCACACAGACTGCATTGCAAGACTCTGATTTTCCTGTATGGGTGGATCTGTTTGATGAGAGTGTGCAAAAGGCCTGATACGCTAGGTGGGGTGTTTCTTGGACCGTCACTTTCAGGGGTAGAAAAATCTCATCCAAATCTCACATTTCTGGGCAGCACTTGAGATACAGTGCTGACCATGGTGGTTGAGAACTTGCTGTTTGCACAATTCACCGTGTAGATTGCCACATGGAATAAAAATTTAAAAAAAAAGAAAAAGAAGTTCATGCAAAGTTGTTGATCAGCAAAAGCTGGTTTAATAGAGAAGCATGAACAATGCACAAATTAATTCAAGGCTTTTTTCCCCAATTCAGTAGACTACTTTTGGTATGCAGACCTTCCTCAGAGTTAGCACATCTCATTGCGAGTATCTGCGCTGTGTATATTTGATGTATTTGTCCTTGTAAATGTGTGCCAAACACACACATGTGTGTGCGTGCTTGCATGCCTGTGTTCATCCAAACAGCTTCCCATGTTGCATTTAGCATCAGCTTATAGAAAACTCCTGGTATATTAAAATTGGATACGGACGTCAAGAATCTCTGTTTGGTTTTGTCTTCTGTTAGAATGGGTTTTTGTACTGTTTTGTTTTGTTAACCTTTTAGCTTGAGTTAAAGATGTCTGTTCCCTGGGTTGGGAAGATCCCCTGGAGAAGGGCATGGCAACCCACTGCAGTATTCTTGCCTGGAGAATCCGAAGGACAGAGGAGCCTGGAGGGATACAGTCCATAGGGTCGTACATAGTCGAAAAGACGGAAGTGACTTAGCCCACAAAGATGTCTTTAACTCTGAGATTAAAAGACAGTTTTATGGCTTTTAATGCTTTTCCTCTTAGAATGTGGCGTTCGAAGGAAATGCACCAAAAATTGCTTTTAAAATTACAACCCTTCAGTGAATCTTCAGTTCTGTTCAGTCAGTTCAGTTCAGGCGCTCAGTTGTGTCTGATTCTTTGCGACCCCAGGAATCCCAGCACGCCAGGCCTCCCTGTCCATCACCAACTCCCGGAGTTCACTCAAACTCATGTCCATCGAGTCAGTGATGCCATCCAGCCATCTCATTCTCTGTCGTGCCCTTCGCCTCCCACCCCCAATCCCTTCCAGCATGAGAGTCTTTTCCAGTGAGTCAACTCGTCGCATGAGGTGGCCAAAGTATTGGAGTTTCAGCTTTAGCATGAGTCCTTCCAATGAACACCCAGGATTGATCTCCTTTAGAATGGACTGATTGGATCTCCTTGCAGTCCAAGTGATTCTCAAGAGTCATCCAGCACCACAGTTCAAAAGCATCAATTCTTTGGTGATCCGCTTTCTTCACTGTCCAACTCTCACATCCATACATGACCACGGGAAAAGCCATAGCCTTGACTTTTGTTGGCAAAGTAATGTCTCTGCTTTTGAATATGCTATCTAGGTTGGTCATAACTTTCCTTCCGAGGAGTAAGTGTCTTTTAATTTCATGGCTGCAATCAGCATCTGCAGTGATTTTGGAGCCCAAATAATAAAGCCTGACACTGTTTCCACTGTTTCCCCATCTATTTCCCATGAAGTGATGGGACCAGATTCCATGATCTTTGTTTTCTGAATGTTGAGCTTCAAGCCAACATTTTCACTCTCCTCTTTCACTTTCATCAAGAGGCTTTTAGTTCCTCTTCACTTTCTACCATAAAGGGTGGTGTCATCTGCATATCTGAGGTTATTGATATTTCTCCCGGCAATCTTGATTCCAGCCTGTGCTTCTTCCAGCCCAGCGTTCCTCATGATGTACTCTGCATAGAAATTAAATAAGCAGGGTGACAATATACAACCTTGACGTACACCTTTTCCTATTTGGAACCAGTCTGTTGTTCCATGTACAGTTCTGACTGTTGCTTCCTGACCTGCATACAGGTTTCTCAAGAGGCAGGTCAGGTGGTCTGGTATTCCCATCTCTTTCAGAATTTTCCACAGTTTTTTGTGATCCACACATTCAAAGGCTTTGGCATAGTTAATGAAGCAGAAATAGATGTTTTTCTGGAACTCTCTTGCTTTCTCCATGATCCAGCGGATGTTGGCAATTTGATCTCTGGTGCCTCTGCCTTTTCTAAAACCTGCTTGAACATCTGGGAGTTCATGGTTCACATATTGCTGAAGCCTGGCTTGGAGAATTTTGAGCATGACTTTCCTAGCGTGTGAGATGAGTGCAATTGTGCGGTAGTTTGAGCATTCTTTGGCATTGCTTTTCTTTGGGATTGGAATGAAGACTGACCTTTTCCAGTCCTGTGGCCACTGCTGAATTTTCCAAATTTGCTGGCATATTGAGTGTAGCACTTTCACAGCATTATCTTTCAGGATTTGAAATAGCTCAATTGGAATTCCATCACCTCCCCTAGCTTTGTTCATAGTGATGCTTTCTAAGGCCCACTTGACTTCACATTCCAAGATGTCTGGATCTAGGTGAGTGATCACACCATCATGATTATCTTGGTCATGAAGATCTTTTATGTACAGTTCTTCTGTGTATTCTTGCCACCTCTTCTTAATATCTTCTGCTTCTGTTAGGTCCATACCATTTCTGTCCTTTATCGAGCCCATCTTTGCATGAAATGTTCCCTTGATATGTCTAATTTTCTTGAAGAGATCTCTTGTCTTTCCTATTCTGTAGTTTTCCTCTATTTCTTTGCATTGATCGCTGAGGAAGGCTTTCTTATCTCTCCTTGCTATTCTTTGGAACTCTGCATTCAAATGCTTATATCTTTCCTTTTCTCCTTTGCTTTTCGCCTCTCTGCTTTTCACAGCTATTTGTAAGGCCTCCTCAGACAGCCATTTTGCTTTTTTGCATTTCTTTTCCATGGGGATGCTCTTGGTCCCTGTCTCCTGTACAATGTCACGAACCTCCGTCCATAGTTCATCAGGCACTCTATCTATCAGATCTAGTCCCTTAAATCTATTTCTCACTTCCACTGTATAATCATAAGGGATTTGATTTAGGTCATATCTGAATGGTCTAGTGGTTTTCCCTACTTTCTTCAATTTCAGTCTGAATTTGGCAATAAGGAGTTCATGATCTGAGCCACAGTCAGCTCCCGGTCTTGTTTTCGCTAACTGTATACAGCTTCTCCATCTTTGGCTGCGAAGAATATAATCAATCTGATTTTGGTGTTGACCATCTGGTGATGTCCATGTGTAGAGTCTTCTCTTGTGTTGTTGGAAGAGGGTGTTTGCTATGACCAGTGCGTTCTCTTGGCAAAACTCTATTAGCCTTTGCCGTGCTTCTTTCTGTGCTCCAAGGCCAAATTTGCCTGTTACTCCAGGTGTTTCTTGACTTCCTACTTTGCATTCCAGTCCCCTAGAATGAAAAGGACATCTTTTTTGGGTGTTAGTTCTAAAAGGTTTTGTAGGTCTTCATAGAACTGTTCAACTTCGGCCTCTTCAGCATTACTGGTTGGGGCATAGGCTTGGATTACTGTAATATTGAATGGTTTGCCTTGGAAATGAACAGAGGATGGCAATTTTTTTTTTTTTTCTCTTGACTCTTTGGGGGAAAAGAAATGTGGCTTTCCAAACTTCATTCAATATATCTTCCTGTACCTTTTAAGACTTCTTTATAAACACTCCAAATGCTTGTTTGGGTTTACCATTGATTCCTTAAGAAAACATATTTATATATAAAACCCTCTTTTTATTGTAATTCAAATAGCCTCTCAAGTCATCTTTCCTTTAGAAGTCAAAACTGCACAATTTTCTTCTATTTTTTGCTTTCATTGTACCTGAAGGTGCATTTTTGAGAACTGTCTTCATCGCATAAAATATCCTTGAATGTGCTACATCTATGGTTTTTTAAAACACGAAGCTCCGTGTAGGTAAGAAAATTTCCTCTAAGCCATTCCCTGTAAAATGTTGTTCAACAAAAGGCTTTATTTTTGTCTTCACTTAACAGGTGTGGTTCTGGTTATAAAATGGGACAGATTTAAAAGGTCCCTCTTTAAACATATTTCCACGCGCTGCTCGTAAAGAGAAGGGTGTTATATATGAATTCCCACAGATGTATCCAAATCATGAATATTTTAAATACTGAATTCCAGGAAGCGGGCAATGTGTTCAGTATCCTTTGTAGACTAGAAGCTCTTATCACTTATGAGCTAGGGATCTCTGTGTAAAAGTTAAATGAGTTCCAGTGCCTTAACAGTTGAAGCATTATGTAGGCTTCCTATTTATAACATACGTTCAATGAGACCTGGTAAATGGCCAAGACAGTTTTTATCCAGGCAGGCAGCGTTTAGTTGAATACGGTTGGCTGATTTTTCTGCAAGGGAGACAGAAACAAGCAAACAACAAATCAATTGCTATTTTTAAAATAAATATTTCAGGGGTTTCAGTAATTTCTGTAAAATAGGCTAAAACATTTTTATTTGTACTGTCTTCTCTGTAAAGTATTTCTTAAAGTTGTTTTTTTTTTTAAAGCATTTATTTATTTATTTTATGGCTCACTAGAAAAGACCCTGATGCTGGGAAAGATTGAAGGCAGAAGGAGACAGAGACGACAGAGGATGAGGTGGTTGGATGGCATCGGCGACTGGATGGACATGAGTTTGAGCGAGCTCCGGGAGCTGGTGATGGACAGGGAGGCCTGACGTGTTGCGGTCTTCGGGGTCACAGAGAGTCGGACATGACTGAGCGACTGAACTGAACTGAACTGATGGCTGTGCTGGGTCGTTATTGCTACACGTGGGCTTCCTCTGCTTTCATGGAGTGGGGGCTCCTCTCTAGCTGTGGTGCATGGGCTTCTCACTGAAGTGGCCTCTCGTCGCAGAGCGCACGGGCTGAATACCCCCCGGGATTCAGCAGTTGTTGCCCCCGGGCTCCAGAGCACAGGTTCAAGACGACTGAGTAGCTATTCCATTGCATGTACCTACCACGCTTTCTTTGTCTTTATCTGCTCATCTGTCCATGGGCTATTGTAAACAGCGCCGCAGTGAACACAGTGGTGTGTGTGTGTTTATTTTTGGATCAGAATTGTCCTTAAATATATGCCCAGGAGGACACCTCACACTTCCAACAGGTTGGGTTGTTAATACTTCTTGCACTCTCTCTGTCACCCACGTGCCATGAAGAAATACTTCTCTTCGATCGCCGAGCATTCGAAGATTTCCCAGGTAACTGCTTGGTTTTGAGCTCAATTCTGTTTTTGACTGTAGAATATATAACTGATAGAACTCCAGCCTTTGAAAGTATGCTATCATCTACTCTATGATCCAGAGTCTGGCATATCCTTGTGGGTGTTTCACGGGCAGTTGAAGATACAGTGTGTTCTACCCTTGGGTGAATGTTCTATGAAGGTCAGTTATTCCATGCGGTTTCACAGGGCACCACACGTCACCTGTGCTCTTGACAAGGTTCTTTTTGTTACTACAGTGAGTGAAAGAGGAGGGCTGGACTCTGAATCAGTAACAACAGATGTGTGTATTTTCCACGTTACATCTCTCTGAACAGGGCTTGTCTATTTTGAATCTGTTATTTGCGTACAGATATTTGCAATCTCTTTATAACTTGCCGGTTGATTTAAGCGCCTTATCATTAGGAAATGTCCGTTCTTGTGCTTAGTGAATTGACAGTTGCTCAGTTGTGTCTGACTCTTTGCAACCCTATGGACTACACAGTCTGTGGAGCTCTCCAGGCCAGAATACTGGACAGGCTCCTCTGTCCAGGGGATTTCCCAGGCAAGAATACTGGAGTGGGTAGCCTTTCCCTTCTCTAGGGGATCTTCCCAACCCAGGGATCGAAGCCAGGTCTCCTGCATTGCAGGTGGATTCTTTACCATCTGAGCCACCAGGGAAGCCCAAGAATACTGGAGTGGGTAGCCTTTCCCTTCTCCAGGGGATCTTCCCAACCCAGGGATCAAAGCCAGATCTCCTGCATTGCAGGCAGATTCTTTACCAGCTGAGCCACCAGGGAAGCCTGAGATCTCCTTTGTCTACTGTTAATACAGCTACTTCAGCTTTTTTTCTATAGTTGACTGAAAGTCCCTGGTTCAAACAGTAAAGAATCCATCTGAAATGCAGGAGACCTGAGTTCAATCCTTGAGACAGAAAGATCCCCTCAAGAAGGGCAAGGCAACCCACTCCAGTATTCTTGCCTGGGATATCCCCTGGACAGAGAGGCCTCATGTACTCCAGTCCATGGGGTCACAAAAAAATTAAAAAAAAGAAGAGACGGGAGAGTAGAAGATGGAGACAGAGGATGAGATGGTCGGATGGCATCACCAACTCAGTGGACATGAGTTTGAGCAAGCTCCAGGAGATGGTGAAGGACAAGGAAGCCTGGCATGCTGCAGTCCATGGGGGTCACAGAGAGACAAGACTTTGTGACCAAACAACAAATAAAAACAGCTTTCCTATGCCTCCTGTTTCCACAGTAGACTTTCCTATCCACTTAATTAATTAAGCTGACCACATTGGATCTTAGTTGTACCAGGCAAGATGTAGTTATGGTGTGCAGGATCATAGCTGAGCCTCATATGAGCCTGACCTCATAGTAGTTGAGTCCCCTGACCGGGATCAGTCGTTGAGACTCCCAGGCTTCCTTGCTCTGTGGCGTGTGGGATCTCACTCCCCTGACCAGAGCTCAAACCCACGTCCCCTGCAGTGGGAAGCAGATTCTTAATCACTGGATGGCCCAGGAAGTCTTCCCATGCACTTATTTTAAACTTTCAGGAGTCTTGTAATTCACACGCACCTCTTGTAAGTCTCACGGTGCTGGGTTTTAAACCTTGGTTGAGTCTATGCATTACGTAGCTGTTTGAATGTCTTGATGTCATTTTTACTTTTTCTCTAACTTGGTGAGGTATCATATAGATAGCATGGACCGCCTCCATTGAGAAGGAACACTTCAGGGAGCTTGAAGAGTATTGTATAATCGTTGTAACCACACGCTCCCCGCCACCAATGTTGCACAGAACAACGCAGCACCCCAGACTGTCCCCACAAGCCCTTTTTTCAGACACCTCCTGCTACTGTTTGTAGCCCTCAGGCAAGCAATGATGTGTTTTCCATCACCAGACACAGTAGACGGGACATTACAGAACGCCAAATACAGGAAATAAGACAGCATGTACTTTTCTGTGTTTGTCTTTCTGGCTCACCGGGTAGCTTACAGAGCTGCAAATATCAATGTGTCCAACCACCCTGAAGCTACGTGCGCACATGTGCTAAGTCACCTCACTCTTGTCCGACTCTTTGTGACCCCATTGACTGTAGCTCCCGCTGCTTTGTAGCTCAGTCTATAAAGAATCTGCCTGCAGTGTGGGAGACCCAGGGTTCGATCCCTCGGTTGGGAAGAGCCCCTGGAGAAGGAAATGGCAACCCACTCCAGTATCCTTGCCTGGAGAAACTCATGGACACAGGAGCCTGGTGGGCTGCAGTCCATGGGGTCACAAAGAGTTGGATATGACTGAGCAACTAACAGTTAGACCGTAGCCTGCCAGGCTCCTCTGTCCATGAGATTGTCCAGGCAAGAATACTGGAGTGGGTTGCCATGCCCTCCTCCAGGGGACCTTCCCAAACCAAGGATCGAACCCACGTCTCTAGAGTCTCCTGCATTGGCAGGCATGTTCTTTACCACTGCACCCCATAGTTCTAAAACTAAGTCCTATTCTAACTGTATGTACGCAGGCTTGCTCCACTTTTCTGTTTTCTTTCTTTTCTTTTAGTGACCAATGGAATGCTGCATTTTGTATGATAATCAAATTTTGCGGAATGTCCACCCTCTTTACCTGAACAAATACATGTGTGTTTGGGGTTTTCATTTCTTTCAGTAGGTACATACAAGAGGAATTCCTGGGTTGTATGGTAAGATGACTTTTTAAATAGGCTTTCTCTCTTAGAACTGATTTACGATCCCAGAGATTTATGATCTCAGCAATACTGGAAAGAAGGGACAGACTATTCTCCCACCTCCCACGCCCACAGGGACACAACCTCCTCCCCTGTTAGCAACACCCAGCCCTACAAGTAGTTACAACTGATGAGCTACACTGAATTACCAAGATACCCTCAGATCTGTACTTTGAACTCGGGTTCACTGTCCATGTTGTAGATTCTGTGGGTTTCCTTGTTGTTCAGTCGCTCAGTCGTGTCTGACTCTTTGCGACCTCGTGGACTGCAGCACACCAGGCCTCCCTGTCCATCACCACCTCCCGGGGCCTGCTCAAACTCATGTCCATCGAGTCGGGGATGCTATCTGACCATCTCGTCCTCTGTCTTCCGCTTCTCCCCTTCCATTTGGATGAGTGTGTATTGACCAGTGTCTGCCATTATCATAGTATACAGGGTGATTCCACTGTCCTAAAAATCCTCTGTGCTCTGCCTACTCACCCCGCCTCCCAACCCCTGACAACCACTGACCTTTCTTTTAATTTATACTTTTGGTTTTGTATTGGGATATAGCCCATTAACAATGTTGTGACCATTTGTGGGCAGCGAAGGGACTCAACCATACATAGACATGGATCCATTCTCCCCCAAACTCCCCTCCCATCCAGGCTGCCACGTGACATGGAGCAGAGCTCCCTGTGCTGTCCAGCAGGTCCTTGCTGGTTCTCCATGTTAAATACAGCAGTGTGTCCATGTCCATCCAAGACTCCCTGACTATCCCTTCCCCCACCCTTCCCCCTGGGAACCATGAGGTTATTACAGAGGGCTGAGCAGAGTTCCCTGTGCTGTCCAGCAGGTCCCTGCTTGTTCTCCATGTGAAATACAGTAGTGTGTCCATGTCCATCCCAGACTCCCTGACTATCCCTTCCCCCACCCTTCCCTCCTGGTGACCATAAGGTTATTACAGAGTATTGAACAGAGTTCCCTGTCCTAGATAGCAGGTCCTTGTTGGTTCTCCACTTTAAATATTATCTCTACATATTTTAGAATGATAACAGTAGTGGGAGATGCAACAGCGGGTTTTTCTTCAGATGTGGGACTAGTTCATGTCGAACCGCAGTTTGGGGAGCAGGACGGGGTGGGGAAGAAATCGTGTACCGTTCTCCGACAGTACATGTTGTGTTGACAGCAGCGCTAAGGGCCGTATATCCACAAGAACGTCATGGCCAGCATCTGACAAAGGGGCAGTACACACAGTGAAACAAAAATAGAGAAGGGGACTCCCCTGGTGGCCCAGTGGTTAAGAACGCGCCTGCCACTGCAGGGGGATACGGGTTTCACCTCTGATCTGGGAAGATCCCACATGTCATGGATAAACTCAGCCCGTGAAACACAACGGCTGAGCCTGTGCTCTAGGACCTGTGCTCTGCAACAAGAGAAGCTGCTGCAATGAGATAACCGTGCACCACGATTCAAGAGTAGCCCACACTCACTGCAACTGGAGAAAGTCCACTTGCTACAAGGCAAACCCAGCACAGGCATAATGCATACATACTTACGGGAATAAAAAAAAAAAGTAGATAATTCTAAAGAACCAAAGAATATAACCTGTAAGAGACAGCATGAAGAGTCAGAGAGACGAGATGGAAGAAAAAAAATCAACACAATGATACAGACATAGAGCAGCATCAAACAGGCTTTGAGGGATGTATCAAAAAGACCAACATGAGCATCACTGTAGCCCAAAAAAGCAAGCTTTTGCTCTGTATCTGTTATTGCAGATTAATTCCAAAAAAAAAGAAAGTGTTAGCTATAACATCACATGTGAAATCACTCACTGGGAAGCCCTCAAACAGACATTTCTCCAAAGAAGATGCAAACAGTCAACAGACATATGAGAAGGTTTTCCGGCATCATCCACCATCAAGAATCTACATGGTTGAGTGCTTATATTAAACATTTTTCATTTCAGGAAGATGTATCAGTCGCAAGATAGACAAACTATTGCCATGGTAGGCAGTGCAAGTGTTCATGCCTTGTTCATGCCTTGGTCATGTCGGACTCTGTGACCCCACGAGCTGTAGCCCACCAGGCTCCTCTGTCCATGGGATTCTACAGGCAAGAATACTAGAGTGGGTTGCCATGCCCTCCTCCAGGGGATTTTCCTGACCCAGGGATTGAACTTGGTCTCCCACGTTGCAGGCAGATTCTTCATCGTCTGAGACACCACAGGTATCCTCGCAAAAAGATTAAACTGAATCTGAAGGATTAAAATTTACACGGGCCTCCATTTACCTGTAGTAGTATTCAATATGATTAAAAACTGACCATACAAGTGAAAGTCGTTCAGTCATGTCTGACTCTTTGCAACCCCATGTTCTTCTATACAGTCCATGGAATTTTCCAGGCCAGAATACTGGAGTGGGTAGCCTTTCCCTTCTCCAGGGGATCGTCTCAACCCAGGGAGTGAACCCAGGTCTCCCACATTGCGGGCAAATTCTTTACCAGCTGAGCCACCAGGGAAGCTCACAATCAAATCTTCCGTGCATTCCCAATAAAATCGTGGTGTTTGGACAGGGAGAATGTATAAACGTCTAGCCTAAACCAAAACCAACTAGACAGCAACAAAAAATAAGTAATGATACCAAATTAAATGTTCAGCCCCATAGGGACATATCCATTCAAATGAGGAAAAACACAAAAACTGTTTATCACCACTCCTGTTATTGACATTGCTGAGGCTGGAACGATTAGCAATGCCAACAGGCAATACAAAGGCATAAGAATATAAAAAATTTCCACAACTCAATAGCATAAAACCAAGTAACTTGATTAAAAACATGAGCAAAGGGCTTTAACAGACATTTCTCCACAGAAGCCACAAACGGCCAGTGGATATAGGGAAAGGTTTTCCATGTTAACAACCATCAAGAAAACACATCATCAAGCGGTGTTTTATATATTGTTTGCTTACAGACACAGATGCAGAACTCAAATACCCTCATCTCATTCTACAAACAGTCAAGAAGAGCCAAACTTGTAAGTAATCATATGTCAGTTGCCAAAAATAAGGTCACAAATCTTTTATTTCATAGTGGTTTTGATGTTAATTCTTATATAGAAATTCACAGATATTCTAATGATTCTCTTCCCTCAAAATACTATTCTCCTTAAGTATAATGTATTTTCTGGGAAAATAACTACAGAATTTAGTATGACAGAAAGCTAGGTCCACTGGGGGTTTGTCAGTGTTACCGTCATTATAGCATGGAGGTAAAAAGCAAAAACCTAAGACTTTTGATTATTTTCACAATCAATTTCCTTTTAAAAGGAATGAGAGGAAAATAATACTGCACGGCAAGCTAGTTTCAATGCAAGATTGGTCAGAGCAACAACAGGAAATGTGGCCTTTTCAGTCATAACCTACCGATTCGCTCTTTGGAAATCAAGAACCTACATCAAAGGAGGGAGAAACACCAAGGGCCTACTGTAGAGTATACAGAATCGTATTCAATATCCTGGGTATAAACAGTCATGGAAAAAATATGAAAGAGAAGACTTGTATGTGAAAGTGACGACCAACCTAGAGAGCATATGAAAAAGCAGAGACGTTACTTTGCCAACAAAGGCCCACCTCGTCAAGATTGATTTTTCCAGTGGTCATGTATGGATGTGAGAGTTGGACTGTAAAGAAAGCTGAGTGCAGAAGACTTGATGCTTTTGAACTGTGGTGTTGGAGAAGACTCTTGAGAGTCCCTTGGACTGCGAGGAGATCCAACTAGTCCATCCTAAAGGAGATCAGTCCTGAGTGTTCACTGGAAGGACTGATGCTAAAGCTGAAACTCCAATACTTTAGCCACCTGATGTGAAGAGCTGACTCATTTGAGAAGACCCTGATGCTGGGAAAGATTGAGGGCAGGAGGAGAAGGGGACGACAGAGGATGAGGTGGTTGGATGTCATCCCTGACTCGATGGACATGAGTTTGAGTAAACTTCAGGAGTTGGTGACGGACAGAGAGGCCTGGTGTGCTGCAGTCCATGGGGTCGCAAAGAGTTGGACACAGCTGAGTGACTGAACTGAACTGATGTGTAAACGAATCCCTTTGCTATATAGCAGAAATTAACACAACATTGTAAATCACCTGTACTTCAATAAAATAAAGACAAACAACCTCCATAGAGATACTACAGGGGAGGGAGAAATCCCTCCACCCCACTCCTCCAATCCCTCTTGAGTTCTTGTGGCTGGACTAATAATAAAATTAACCCAAGACAGATGAACAGGAAAAAAAAAAAAAACATCCTTTTTTTTTTTGCACTCTTTTTTTTTTTTTTTGCCTCAAAAAGTGTCATTTATTCAAAGAGTCAAAGAAAAAAAAGAAAAAAAAATGACAAGATGTCCATCCTTGGGCTCCCTTCCCTCCCCGCTCCTGCTGCTCCTCAGACCCCTCCACGGTTTCATCCCTGGCTGGTGCTAGGTAGCACAACAGCCCCCCTCAGATGAGGTCAGCAACATTGAGGGGCATTTCCTCAATGGAGGTGTTGTAGAATGTCTCAATGTCTCGAAGAGTTCTCTTGTCTTCTTCTGTCACCATGTTAATAGCCACACCCTTACGGCCGAAACGTCCACCACGACCGATTCTGTGGATATAGTTTTCCCTATTGGTGAGGAGGTCATAGTTGATGACTAAGGAAACTTGCTGTACATCAATGCCTCTGGCCTATGTAAAGAAAGGCAGTTTCAGTGTGTGAATGAGAAAGCACAAGTCTATCCAGAACTAAGCATACATATAGGCAGCCAAAGGAAGGCAAAGGAAATAAATACCCCTTTCCTCAGAAACCTGAGGCGTGCCAGATTTTATTCCAAGTTGCTACTTTCCTGAAGAGGGGCATTAGTAGGACCCTTGGAAGAGGGAATCACCTTGGATTTTTTTGCACTCTTTTCACTTACAAAATTGGAGTACAGCTGCCTTATGATGTGTTTTTCTCAGTTGCTCACTTCTGTCCGACTCTTTGCGACCCCATGGACTATGGTCCACCAGATGAGATTCTCCAGGCAAGAAAACTGAGGTGGGTTGCCGTTTCCTCCTCCAGGGGATCTTCGAATCCAGGTCTCCTGCATTGGCAGGAGGGTTCTTTACCACTGAGCCACCGGAAGCCAAAATAAATACTGACCCAGGGACAGTTTAGCTCCTGCCAAGAACCCTGCCCTTGGAGAATTTCGAGGCCCTGCTGTCACACCTTGGTTTATTTTTTTGGCTGCAGTGGGACTTCACTGTTGTGTGGGTTTTCTCTGGTTGTGACAAGCAGGAGCTACCTACTTGTGGCCCCCCCAGGCTCTAGATCACAGGCTCAGTTCACTGTGATACACGGGCTTTGGTGCCTTTCAGAATGTGGGATCTTCCCAGACCAAAGATCAAAGCCACGTGGCCTGCAGTGGCAGGAGGATTCTTGACCACTGGGCCACCAGGGAAGTCCTTCCATATCCTTCTTAGTCTGGTTGTTTTCTGCGCCGACTGGACTCCAGTCACGATGGGAAGCTTAGAATGCTTGCCTGTGACAGACACACATTTCACGTCAGCCTCTGTCCATCTTTGCTAGAGAACTACCAAAACCATCCTTTCTACCTCCTACACCCACATAGAGACCACATCTGTCATCCCTTTACACTGAACAGAAGCAAAAGATATTAAGAAGAGGTGGCAGGAATACACAGAAGAACTGTACAAAAAAGATCTTCACGACCAAGATAGTCATGATAACGTGATCACTGACCTAGAGCCAGACATCTTGGAATGTGAAGTCAAGTGGGCCTTAGAAAGCATCACTACGAACAAAGCTAGTGGAGGTGATGGAATTCCAGTTGAGCTATTTCAAGTCTTGAAAGATGATGCTGTGAAAGTGCTGCACTCAATATGCCAGCAGATTTGGAAAACTCAGCAGTGGCCACAGGACTGGAAGAAGTCAGTCTTCATTCCAATCCCAAAGAAAGGCAATGCCAAAGAATGCTCAAACTACCGCACAATTGCACTCATCTCACACGCTAGTAAAGTCATGCTCAAAATTCTCCAAGCCAGGCTTCAGCAGTATGTAAACCGTGAACTCCCAGATGTTCAAGCAGGTTTTAGAAAAGGCAGAGGCACCAGAGATCAAATTGCCAACATCCGCTGGATCATGGAGAAAGCAAGAGAGTTTCAGAAAAACATCTATTTCTGCTTTATTGACTATGCCAAAGCCTTTGACTGTGTCGATCACAATAAACTGTGGAACATTCTGAAAGAGATGGGAATCCCAGACCACCTGACCTGCCTCTTGAGAAACCTGTATGCAGGTCAGGAAGCAACTGTTAGAACTAGACATGGAACAACAGACTGGTTCCAAATAGGAAAAGGAGCACGTCAAGGTTGTATATTGTCACCTTGCTTATTTAACTTATATGCAGAGTACATCATGAGGAACGCTGGGCTGGAAGAAGCACAAGCTGGAATCAAGATTGCCGGGAGAAATATCAATAACCTCAGATATGCAGATGACACTACCCTTATGGCAGAAAGTGAAGAGGAACTCAAAAGCCTCTTGATGAAAGTGAAAGAGGAGAGTGAAAAGGTTGGCTTGAAGCTCAACATTCAGAAAACAAAGATCATGGCATCTGGTCCCATCACTTCATGAGAAATAGATGGAAAAACAGTGGAAACAGTGTCAGACTTTGTTTTTTGGGCTCCAAAATCACTGCAGATGCTGATTGCAGCCATGAAATTAAAAGACGCTTGCTCCTTGGAAGGAAAGTTATGACCAACCTTGATAATACATTAAAAAGCAGAGAGATTACTTTGCCAACCAAGGTCCGTCTAGTCAAGGCAATGGTTTTTCCAGTGGTCATGTATGGATGTGAGAGTTGGACTGTGAAGAAGGCTGACCGCCGAAGAATCGATGCTTTTGAACTGTGGTGTTGGAGAAGACTCTTGGGAGTCCCTTATACTGCAAGGAGATCCAACCAGTCCATTCTAAAGGAGATCAATCCTGGATGTTCGTTGGAGGGACTGGTGCTAAAGCTGAAACTGCAATACTTTGGCCACCTCATGCGACGAGTTGACTCACTGGAAAAGACTCTGATGCTGGGAAAGGTTGGGGGCGGGAGGAGAAGGGGACGACGGAGAATGAGATGGCTGGATGGCATCACCGACTCTGTGGACATGAGTTTGAGTGAACTCCGGGAGTTGGTGATGGACAGGGAGGCCTGGCGTGCTGTGATACATGGGGTCGCGGAGAGTCGGACACGACTGAGCGACTGAACTGAACTGAATGTGTATTGATTCTTGCAACCCCACGGACTGTAGCCCACCAGGCTCCTCTGTCCATGAGATGCTCCAGGCAAGAATACTGGAGTGGGATGCCATCTCCTCCTCCAGGGGATCTTCCCAACCCAGGGATGGAACTCAGGTCTCCTGTGTGGCAGGCAGATTCTTTACCGTCTGAGCTACCAGGGAAGCCCAACATCAATTCTCATACAGATATTCAACAGATTTTATATTTCTTTTGTTGTTGGTCTCTGATGCCAGAGACATCTTTTTTTTTTTCCCTTCAGTTGCATGCGTCCATCAACATGCAAGGAATTAAAGATATTGAGTTTGATTTAGTAGAAAGAGGATTTGGCACGGGAAGGACTTGCCACTAGAGGAGACAGACACAGCTGGGGAGGGTTAGCACAACTTGGAAGCTCATTGTTGGAAGAAATCAAGACTGTCTCATAAGTGGAACTCACCCTGGCAAACGAATCCAAGTCAAATGTCTGAGTCAAAGACGGATTGCTCTCTCAGCATGCATGATTATGAACCTTCTGAAAGTTCTGTGAGACACAGGAAAATAGCTCTAATAGGCCTCTCCCCCTACCCCAAAAGTGTTGCTCAGTTTGTCTGATTCTTTGTGGCCCCATGGACCGCAGCCCGCCAGGCTCCTCTGTCCATGGGATTCTCCAGGCAAGAACACACTGGAGTGGCTTGCCGTTTCCTCCTCTAGGGAAATGTTGCTGACCCAGGCATAGAACCTACTTCTCCTGTATCTCCTGCATTTCCAGACGGATCATTTACCCACTGAGCCATCAAAGAAGGTGGTCTCTGTCTTTTCAGATCTTCCCTTTTGCTGTTTTGTCTCACTTTGATGACTCTATATATTCCTTGTTTTGTTTCTTTTTTTTTTTTTTCCTTTTTCCTGGGTTCATGCTTTTCTCCCAATTCTAGAAAAGTCTTACCTATTACATCTTTTGAGTCTTACCTGTTTCCCTAATTTGCATGTTCCTCTTTTTTTGTGACTGATGAGATGTTAGACCTTCATGTTCTGTATTCCTTACAAATTTTTCTCCCGTTATATCCCTGACCTGCTCTTTTCTGTAACTTTTCCATTTTTTTTTTTTAATACTTTTCTCCTACTGGACTCCTCAGACCTCAAAGGTCCTGGGAATCAAGGAGTCACTCTTCGACTGGAACAAATTCTCCGTGCCTGCCGTGCGGGCGCTGCGACCCACGGTCTCAGCTCACAGCGGCCCCGGCTCTGCCACTTTTCCATTTTTGTATTCAGTGATTGTTTATTTTCGTTTTTTAAATTTAATCTGCTTTGTATTCTTTCATACATTTTTTTCAATTAAATATTTGTTTTTAATTATTTACTCTGGGGGAGAAAATGGCAACCCACTCCAGTATTCTTGCCTGGAGAATCCGATGGACAGAGGAGTCTAGTGGACTACAGTCCATGGGGTGAAAAAGAGTCAGACACCACTGACATGACTTAGCACATTTATTTATTTGGCTGCCCTGGGCCTTAGCTGCAACATGAGAACTCTTTGTTGCAGCATGTGGGATTTAGGTTCCCCCAACCAGCAATTCAACCTGGGCCTCCTGCATTTTAAGAGTCTTAGCCATTGGACCACCAGGGAAGTCCCTCTTTCATAGGTTCTAACTGGATTTTTAGATTTGAAGAGTTTCTAAAATGTCAGTGTTGTTCTTTTTAGTGTCAGACTAATTACTTTCTGATTATAGCCATACTCATGCCCTTTAGGAGACGTTTATCATCATCAGAATGCTTTTAAGCATTTCAGACCTGGTATTTTTATTTCCCTGTATTTCAGGGAAATAGCTCTGAGTGGCCCAAAGACAAAGACAGAATCGGGAGGAGTTGTCACCTTTTGGAATTTGCCATCAGCCTAATTAATACACATTTCTGGCTGTTCATGCTCAGTCGAGTCCTTGTAACCCATGAACTGAAGCACACCAAGCTTCCCTGTCCTTCACTACCTCCCAAAATTTGCTCAAACTCATATCCATTGAGTCGGTGATGCCATCCAACCATCTCATCCTCTGTCGTCCCCTTCTCCTCCTGCCTTCAGTCTTTCCCAGCATCAGGGTGTCTTCCAGTGAGTCAGCTCTTTCCAATGTACCACTTATGCTCTCACAGTGAAGTGGTTTCCCCCAGAGATATTTGCTGTGGCTTCTACCAGGAGCCAAGATAAATACTGACCTAGGGCCAGTTTAGATCCTGCCAAGAATCCTACCCTGGAGGGTTTCCAGGTCCGGCTCCCAGGTCCAGGGTTTGTTTTGTTTTTTGGCTGCACTGGGTGTTCCTCGTTTCTCGAGTTTCCTCTAGCTGTGATGAGCAGGGGCTACTCTCTTGTTATGACTCCCGAGCTCGAGAGTGCAGGCTTAGTAGTTACGGCATACAGAGTTAGTTGCACCAGGGCACATGGCATCTTCCCGGACCAGGGATCAAACCTGTGTCCCCTGCATGGGCAGGGGTGAATTCTTAACCGCTGGACCACCAAGGAAGTTCTTCCACATACCTCTCAGCCTTGTCATCCCCTGTGTCCACTTGCATACTGGGCTCGAGCCACGGTGGGCTACTCAGAATGCTTCTGATGCACTGTTTATATCAGTCTTGGTCCATTTTAGGGCTTCCCTGGTGGCTCAGATGGTAAAGAATCTGCCTGCAGCGTAAGAGACCCAGTTTCAATCCCTGGATTGGGAAGATCCCCAGAAGAAGGAAATGGCAAGCCACTCCAGTATTCTTGCCTGGAGAATCCCATGGACAGAGGAGCCTCGTGGGTGACAGTCCATGGGGTCCCAGAGAATCAGACACCACTGAGCAACTAACACGTTCCACTTAACCTTCCTGTCCATCTTTGCTAGAAAAGCACTAAATCCGTTCTTTCTACCTTCTGGGCTCACAAATACATCACATCTGTCATCACATCTGTGACATTTAACATGGCAAGTGATTGGGTTCTATCCAGTGCCCCTGGATCGACGCTCCTCTCAAAAGTAAACAGTCAACAACTCTGATATCATCTTGTACTTTCTTTCTCTTTCCTGACCTACAAGTTGGAACCCTAATCATTCAGCTCTGAAATCTGGAGGTTGGAACATAAGAGTCTGAAAAAAAAAAAAGTGTACTTTATGTTTGCGATTGGATTTCCCAAAGACCCAAGTGGTGCTAGTGATAAAGAACCCTCCTGCAATGCAGGAGACATAAGAGACAGAGGTTCAGTCCCTGGGTCTGGAAGATTCCCCTGGAGGAAGGCATGGCAACCCACTCCAGTATTCTTGCCTGGACTGAGGCTGCTGCTGCTGCTAAGTCGCTTCAGTCGTGTCCGACGCTGTGCGACCCCATAGATGGCAGCCCACCAGGCTCCGCCATCCCTGGGATTCTCCAGGCAATAACACTGGAGTGGGTTGCCATTTCCCCCTCCAGTGCATGAAAGTGAAAAGTGAAAGTGAAGTCGCTCAGTCGTGTCCAACTCTTAGAGACCCCATGGACTGCAGCCCACCAGGCTCCTCCATCCATGGGATTTCCCAGGCAAGAGTACTGGAGTGGGTTGCCATTGCCTTCTCCCCTGGACAGAGGAGCCTGGTGGATTACAGTTCATGGGGTCGCAAAGAGTCAGACACTACTGAGAAACTAACATCATAACTCAGAATGGTCCCTCTAGTTCAATGTGGACAAATGTTGGAGAAAGAGCATTTAGAGCTGAGTCCTGTGTGCTGAGATTTGATATTTAGCAAGCAGGTAAGGAAGCAGGTCTTTTCATAGCAGAGACAGGAGAGGTGAATTACGTTCCCATCAGTTGAAAACCAGTGGCTTCCCTTCACATCAAAAGTGA
Source organism: Moschus berezovskii (assembly GCF_049115385.1). Classification (NCBI taxonomy): domain Eukaryota; kingdom Metazoa; phylum Chordata; class Mammalia; order Artiodactyla; family Moschidae; genus Moschus; species Moschus berezovskii. Next base: position 2,502,875 of record NC_142488.1, on the reverse strand, counting down.
CCACATTTTCCTTTGTGAAAAAGTGTTTCGACATCCTTAGAGATGCTGCTGTGGATGTTTTCTGTTAAATAGGAATCGTTAAAGGATTATCAGGGCTGTTTCTCTGAAGTGTTTCTCTGTGCAAGGTCTATGACTGCCATAATGACCAAGAGTTTCCTTGGTCTCACCGACCTGCGGATTCATAATCTACAGAAGGAAAGCCTACGATCTGCTTCTTTAAAAGCTTGAGCAGTTCTTGCAAGTTCCCAAGTTTGAAAACTACGGACCTGATGAAATCCCTGAGAGTCGTGTAGTCTTTAAGCCAGCTTCACCACCACCTCACCTACCGCCAGCACCCTTATCAGCACATCCTGGGATGTCACACTTTATCACCCAAATGAGGACTGAATCAAACAGTTCACTTACGAAAGAAGTGGGGAAGTTTAACGAGCTTCACCCTTCTGCCATGCAACTTGATATTTTAAAGTAATTGTATAGAAGTATACGTGATTTACAATGTGGGGTCAATGTCTCCTGTAAAGCCAAGCGACTCAGTTATACAGGTACATACATTCTTTTTCATATTCTTTTCCATTATGGTTCATCACAGGATATTGAACATAGTTTCCTGTGCTGTAGAGGAGGACCTTGTTGTTTATCTATCCTATATACAATAGTTTGCAAATTCTAATGCAAATTCTAATCCCAAATTCTGAGTTGGTGATGGACAGGGAGGCCTGGCATGCTGTGATTCATGGGGTCGCAGAGAGTCGGACACGACTGAGTGACTGAACTGAACTGAACTGAACTGAATCCCAAATTCTCAGTCTATCCCTCCCCTAACCCCCACCCCCTTATCAATCACAAGTCTGTTCTGTATGTCTGTGAGTCTGTTTTGCAGATAAGTTCATTTGTATCATTTTAAGATTCCACATGTACGTGATATCATATGGTATTTGTCTTTCTCTCTCTGACTTACTTCACTTAGCATGATCATCTCTAGGTCCATCCATGTGGCTGCAAATGGCATTACTTCATTCTTTTCATGGCTGAGTAATATTCCCTTGTGGATATATATATATATAGCATCAGCTTTTTTACCCATTCCTCCAGTGATGGTCATTTAGATGGCTGTTACTGGCCTGATATTTTGAAATGTCCATTTAATGCTATTTTTCACCTGTGAAAAGAGTCGTAAGGAGTTGGACACAACTGAGCGACTTCACTTCACTTCATATTTTTCACCTGTGAAACATGTACCTCTTTCTATTGAGACGGACCAGTAGGAAACTCGTAAAACTGCAGAACTGTTGTGAGCCACCTTAAAAATTAGTCCAGTTTTTTTTTCCCATTCAATACTTAAAGGAAACTAAATTCATAGAGAAGTTACATGAGTCGTGCATATCCTCTAGATAGAAAGGGGGAAATGTGGTGCCTAATCTCATATCTTTGGATGTATTTCTGTTGCTTTGTCTACCAAACCGTATTCCACGATTTACATTTCAGTTACAGTCACCTACAGTAGGCTTCTAAGGTGGTGCTAGTGGTAAAGAATCTGTCTGCAATTGCAGGAAGATAAGAGACGTGGTCATGTATGGATGTGAGAGTTGGACTATGAGGAAAGCTGACCGCTGAAGAGTTGATGCTTTTGCACTGTGGTGCTGGAGAAGACTCTTGAGAGTCCCTTGGACTGACAGGAGATGCAACCAGTCCATCTTAAAGGAAATCAGTCCTGAATGTTCATTGGAAGGACTGATGTTTAAGCTGAAATGCCAATATTTTGGCTACCTGATGCAAAGAGTTGACTCACTGGAAAAGACCCTGATGCTGGGAAAGATAGAAGGCGGGATGAGAAGGGGACGACAGAGGATGAGGTGATGGGATGGCATCACCAACTCGATGGACATGAGTTTGAGTGAACTCCGGGAGTTGGTGATGGACAGGGAGGCCTGGCGTGCTGTGATTCATGGGGTCGCAAAGAGTCGGACATGACTGAGGGACTAAAGTGAACTGTACTATTAGAGACGTGAGTTAGATCCCTGGAGGAGGAAATGGCAGCCCACTCCATTATTCTTGCCTGGAGGATCCCAGGGACAGAGGAGCCTGGCAGGCTACCATCCACGGGGTGCCAAAGACTCAAACATGACTGAGGGACTAACAACAGTAGTAGACTAATATACAAATGTAGATTATATAAAAACCTTTCTGTCCAACATATCACTCACAGAAGCCTCCTGAAGGTGAGTCAGTGGGGTTGGGAATTCTCTCCAACCAGCCTCTCTTTACACAGATCTGCTCCTGAGCTGTCAGTCCCAAGTTACTAATTGCTCCTCTCTGTGGCACAGGCTGATTAAAAAAATATATTTTTTATGAGTCCTTTTATCACCAACCTCTCTCTCAGAACTCCCGCCAAATGTGCCGTCAGCAGTGATCAAACACTGGGACTTTGTGCAACTCACAGACAGTTTTATGTTCAGGCTCCCGTCTTATCAGAGCTTCGCTCCAGGTGCCTTTTGATGTTAGAATCTATTAAAATCAGCAAAGCAGAACTTCTCTAAGTCACACTGTCTGGGCTCTTATTAAGGAAACTGGTCCTTCCGTGCAGGTGGTCCAGTCACACCCAGAGAGTCAGCATCCTGAGCTGTAATGTTCTAGGATCACGATGTTCCAAGAGCTTTTTTTTTTTTTTTACTTGAGAATGTTTTTTTATTGTACATATTCATTTATTATATACATATAAGTATATATGGCTTCCCTGATAGCTCAGCTGGTAAAGAATCCACCTGCAGTGCAGGAGACCCTGGTTTTGATTTCTGGGTTGGACCATCCCCTGGAGAAGGAATAGGCTACCCACTCCAGTATTTTGGGGCTTCCCTAGTGGCTCAGTTGGTAAAGAACCTGCCTGCAGTGTGGGAGACCTGGGCTCGATCCCTGGGTTAGGAAGATCCCCTGAAGAAAGGAAAGGCTACCCACTCCAGTAATCTGGCCTGGAGAATTCCATGGACTGTATAGTCCATGGGATCGCAGAGTCGAACACAACTGAGTAACTTTCACTTTCAGATATATATATATATATATATAATTTCTTGGGCTCCAGAATCACTGCAGACAGTGACTGCAGCCATGAAATTAAAAGACGCTTGCTCCTTGAAGGAAAGCTATGACAAACCTAGTGCATGCATGTGTGCTAAGTCCCTTCCATCGTGTCCGACTCTTTGCGACCCTGTAGACTGTAGCCCACCAGCCTCCTCAGTCCATGGGATTCTCCAGGCAAGAATACTGGAGTGGGTTGCCATGCCCTCTTCCAGGGAATCTTCCCGACCAAAGGATCAAACCCAGGTCTCTGCATCTTCTGCATTGGCAGCAGATTCTTTACCACCAGTGCCAACTGGGAAGCCCCTGTCGAAACTTAGCTAATCCCCAAAAGTATATCACAGAACAGGATTCAATGAGGCTGTCTGTAGTAGATTAGAAAGCTTAATATCCTTTTTCAATAACAAAATAAACCTGATATCTGCCCTGATGTATACAGCATTAACTGTCTTGTTATAAAAATCATGTCACATGAAGTAAACACTGGATTAAAGCATGTAAACAAATCAGAAGTTTAATTAAATATATATCCAGTTTGTGAAGTGACCAGCAAGCTGTCACAATGAATTTCCTAGTAAAAGACAAGGCGGATTACTGAGACACAAAATAACATGGACGAATAAAAAAAAAAAAAAGATAAGGAAAGTAGCAAGACACCACAAAACAAACGTAGAGAAGCAACAGTCGCTCCCCATAGAGAAGCAACTCTTTGGGGTCGCAAAGAGTCAGACACAACTGAAGCGACTTAACATGCACGCGTGCACACCTTTGTCAGAATTGTGTTCAGTTCAGTCACTCAGTCATGTCCGACTCCCTGCGACCCCATGAATCACAGCACGCCAGGCCTCCCTGTCCATCACCAACTCCCGGAATTCACTCAAACTCATGTCCACAGAGTCGGTGATGCCATCCAGCCATCTCATTCTCTGTCGTCCCCGTCTCCTCCCACCCCCAACCTTTCCCATAAACAAATAGATGGGGAAGCAGTGGCTGACTTTGTTTTTCTGAGCTCCAAAATCACTGCAGATGGTGATTGCAGCCAGGAAATTAAAAGACGCTTTCTCCTTGGATGGAAAGTTATAGCCAACCTAGACAGCATATTAAAAAGCAGAGACATTACTTTGCCAACCAAGGTCCGTCTAGTCAAGGCTATGGTTTTTCCCGTGGTCATGTATGGATGTGAGAGTTGGACTGTGAAGAAAGCTGATTGCTGAAGAATTGATGCTTTTGAACTGTGGTGTTGGAGAAGACTCTTGAGAGTCCCTTGGACTGCAAGGAGATCCATCCAGTCCATCCTAAAGGAGATCAGTCCTGAATATTCAGTGGAAGGGCTGATGCTGAAGCTGAAGCCCCAATCCTTTGCCCACCTGATGCGAAGAGCTGACTCATGGGAAAAGACCCTGATTCTGGGAAAGATTGAAGGCGGGAGGAGAAGGGGACAACAGAGGATGAGATGGTTGGTTGGCATCACTGACTCAATGGACATGGGTTTGGGTGGACTCCGGGAGTTGGTGATGGACAGGGAGGCCTGGCGTGCTGCGGTTCATGGGGTCGCAAAGAATCGGACACGACTGAGCAACTGAACTGAACTGAAACAGATATGGACAACATAATAATTTATTTTTAATGTATTTCTAAATATAAACATATATATATATATATATATATGATGACTTGGGGAATGGAAAGAACTCTGAACAGATCAATAGCTCTATCATAAATCTGCTAAAGTAAAATGTCCACGTCTATGGGTGCAACATGTGCATTCACTTCCAACTTTCTTGTGTTTGAAAATTTTAGTGTTCCACTTTGGAAAAAGCCTGTAATCACTTTATATTGTGTGTGTGTTCCATCGTGTCTGCATCTTTGTGACCCCAGGGACCATAGCCCACTGGGCTCCTCTGTCCATGGGATTCTCAAGGCAAGAATACTGGAGTGGGTTGGCACTTCTTCCTCCAACCCAGGGATGGAACTCATGTCTCCTGTATTGGCAATCAGTTTCCTTACCTCTGGCACCATCTGGGAAGCCCAACAACTATTAATATATCTTAGAAAAAGCTAAAACATGCTGCTTCCTTGGGGCCAAGAAAATAGAAAAGACTTTGCATAAGTTACCTAGAAGTGGAGACACCAGTGTTCTGAGTGGACTTTGAGATGGTCATCTTTCTTTTTAGGAAACCTCCAACTGAGGCATGTTAACGATTTTGCTTTATGTTGCTTCAGCTTTGATCGGAGGTAGTATTTTTGACTTCTTCATAATGGCAAGCAAAATGTAACCTGCATTTAATTGAGCATGATGATACAACAAAGATTTGTGCTTCTTTGTTCAACCCAAATATGCAGAGAGCATATGAATTTATAAACTGGAACTCTACAGTGAATTGGGTTATAAACACATTCTTCCACCTGTTTTGTACACACATACAAAATATGATTACCAGGAGTGGCCATGACCATTTGCTTCTCTGTCAGACGTTCTTTATAGATGGCAGTTTTGGTTTTGCGTGTTTGTCGCTCAGTCATGTCCAACTCTTTGCGACCTCATGGACTGTATGTGGTCTGTAGCCCGTCCTTGGAATTCTCCAGGCAAGAATACTGGAGCGGGTTGCCATTTCCTCCTCCAGGGATCTTCCTGACTCAGGGATAGAAGCTGGGTCTTCTGCATTGCAGGCAGAGATATATTATAGAAGCAATTTCCACATTTAAGTCAATTCAAATCATAGTCTCTGGATGAGAAACTCATAGTAAAGATGCAGTTCAGTTCAGTCGCTCAGTCGTGTCCGACTCTTTGCAACCCCATGAATCACAGAAGCATCAAATCTACAAAGCCATTGACAGGACATCCATGGTGGTCCAGGGAATGAAGCTGCCACATGCTGCATGGTGTGGCAAAAAAAAATGAAATATAAACCAGAAGCAACATTGTAACAAATTTAAAGACTTTAAAAATGGTCCACCTCAAAAAAAAATATCTAAAAATGAAGCACTTGAATCGTGTCTTTGTACTATATTAATAATAATTACTAATATGATAATTAGCAGTTTAGCTAATCTTTGTGCAAGAAATGACCACAGAAAAAAAGCCAGTCACTGCAGAAAGTGTTATTTCATTGGGCCTTTCAGTCAAAGATCAGATGGTAAAGAATCTGCCTGCCAGTGAAGGATGTGCAGGTTCGATCCATGGGTTGGGAAGATCTCCTGGAGGAGGAAGTGACAACCTGCTCCAGTATTCTTGCCTGGAGAATCCCATGGACAGAGGATCCTGGCAGGCTCTAGTCCATGGGGTCACAGAGTCAGCCTGAAGCAACTTTGCATGCATGCACTGTTGATCTGAGGGAACTGTATTCAATATCTTGTGATAAACTATAATGGAAAGGAGTATGTTAAAAATAATGTCTGTATATGTATAACTGAGTCATTTTGCTGTTCAGCAAAAATCGGCACAACCCTGTAAATCAACTCTTCTTCAACAAAAAAAAAATTTAATTTCAACAATTTTTTTTTTAAAAAAAGAACTTTCTCAGTAGTTGCAGAAGTCATTCAAAGATTGTAACCGTATCCATTGAGATGTTATCACTCTCCACTTGCTCATTGTCTCTTCACTGAGATATGTTCATTTTTGGGTTTCCCAGGTGGTGCTAGTAGTAAAGAACCCGCCTGCCAATGTAGGAGGCATAAGAGACACGGGTTCGATCCCTGGGCTTGAAACATCCCCTGGAGAAGGAAATGGCAACCCACTCCAATGTTCTTGCCTGGAGAATCCCATGGACAGAGGAGCCTGGTGGGCTACAGTGCATGGGGTCGCAAAGACATGAATGAGTGACTTTCACTCTCTTGGGTCATTAAGCCACAGGGTACAGACTGGATTCAGTACATTGTTTGTGCAAATTCTTTGTGTCTTTGTGGTGTTCTCTCAGAAGCTGTCTGCTGTCTTCAGAGTGAATTTGGAGAAAGATAGGAATTTTGGTTATATCTTTATTTTCTGCAAATGCATATTTTTATATGTAAAATCCATTTCACATTGATCCATCGTTGGCTAGGCTGGGATTGCAATGTGCATGAACCATGCTGAACACTGTCTCATTGTAACTCACATATCCTTAGAGGAAGCAGCTGAATAAGAAATTCAGAGACACAGATTGCTGTTTGTAAAGGTAAACGGAAATATTTGAGATTTGCAGCTTTCCCGCCTAAATCCATACAGAGGAGTTTATATCTTGAAGCATGAAAAAGAGAAAAGGAACATATTCTTCTCCTAAATCTTTACCAGCTTTGGATTCTTTGCCAGCTGAGCCACCAGGTAAGCCCAAGAATACTGGAGTGGGTAGCCTATCCCTTCTGGAGAATCCCATGGACAGAGGAGCCTGGTGGGCTACAGTCTATGGGGTCGAAAAGAGTCGGACGTGACTGAGCATGCATGCACACTGGTGTTTACAGAGTCAATAGGAAAGTCATCTCTTCTCACCAGACACATTAATTCACGTTCAGAGTCCATGGTTCTTTTCTATGTCTGTATCAGTCTGGCTGAGTCAGACGTTGCTGGTGGGATGTGTAATCTTCCTTGTGGCATGCCAGCTCTTGCCTGGTGGCACATGGATCCCCCAGTCGTGGGGCACGGACTTAGTTGCCCCACCATAAGTGGGATCTTGATCCCCTGACCTGGGATGGAAACTGAGTCCTCTGCATTAGAAGGTAAAGTCTTAACCCCTGGACCCCCAGGACAGTTCCCAGACTCCATTTATTAATATGTGCGATTCACAGCTTTTTTTTTTTTAGTGATTGTCTTTTATCTTGGAGAACTGTGATTCCTGACCGAAAAGCTCACCTTTGGGCATTTTTCACTATGAACTAAGAAGTGTCCCCAGTGTGTGTGAAATACAAATGAATCAGTTGAATCCACCCAATTCAGAATATCAGATTTACTGCTGACAAAGAACACGCCAGAGGTTCTGCATAATTCCCACCTGAGCAGTAAATGAGTGAAGATAAAAACAGTTGCTTTCAACAGTGCAGAGGCTGAGGGTGTTTATGTACAGATCCGAGAAGCAAGGCATAGTTCGACAGTAAGGCCTCAGACCAGACAGTGGACACAAACACTCCAAAATGCTTTGCTTTTCTCATTCCAGAATTTCGGAGTCCACCTAGAGACATCTTCCTCTGAGACAGCTGACTGATAAGAAGCTTTTGTGGTTCTGTTTGTTGTTTCTTTGAAAGAGGAACAAATAACCTTGCAACATCTAACTTGCCAAAGTGAAGTGAAGTGTTAATCAATCAGTCGTGTCTGACTCTGCGACCCCATGGACGGTAGCCCACCAGGCTCCTCTGTCCATGGAATTCTCCAGCAAGAAGAATACTGGAGTGGGTTGCCATTTCCTTCTCCAGGATCCTCCCAAACCAGGGATCAAATTCAAATATCCTGCATTGCAGGCAAATCCTTTACCATCTGAGCCTTTACCAGGGAAGTCTACGGCAGTTCGATTATTTCCAAGACTATCGTTTAGCTCTTCCAGCGTGTTTCTACAAAATAGGTGAATATGTTTAACACACTCTTTGGTGTCTTTGATGGGAAAAGATAAAATTCTCTATTTCTCTCAGAGAAACCACCACTAAAACCGTCTGCAAAATAGGAAAGGATGCATTCTTTGCCGAGTGCTGGTAAGCACGCCATACAGTCTTCCACGTGATCGTGAAAATAACAGTTCATGTCGACAAAGTCTGAAACATCAGTGCATCATGGCTTCTGACAGGCTCTTTATCTGAAGAGAGAAACCAAACACAACAAAACAATCGCAGAAACAGCAACAATCACGGAAAGACTGGGTGGGAATTTGGAAATGATTAAGGGACTTACCCTGCTCACAGGTTTAGAGCTAAAAGCTGGTTTGAATACACCCTGGTCGAAACAGAACACTGTATCACGAAATTCTTTAAACCTGTGTTCAAAGCCAGCCTTAACGCTTTCTAGATGTGTAGGGTGTGATGCGTTCTGGAGTCTTTTAGTCTTCCCATCAGCATTTTAGAGACTACGCAATGGGAAGCCACTCCAGTACTCTTGCCTGGAAAATCCCATGGATGGAGGAGCCTGGAAGGCTGCAGTCCATGGGGTCGCTGAGGGTCGGACACAACGGAGCGACTTCACTTTCACTTTTCACTTTCATGCATTGGAGAAGGAAATGGCAACCCACTCCAGTGTTCTTGCCTTGAGAATCCCAGTGACGGGGGAGGCTGGTGGGGTGCCGTCTGTAGGGTCACACAGAGTTGGACACGACTGAAGTGATTTAGCAGCAGCAGCAGCAGTGGGTGCATGCCTGCTAAGTCGCTTCAGTCGTGTCCCACTATTTGCGACCCCATGGACTGTAGCCCACCAAGTTCCTCTGTCCATGGGATTCTCTAGGCAAGAATGCTGGAGTGGGTTGCCATGCCCTTCTCCAGGAGGCCTTCCCAACCCACGCATCAAATCCAAGGCTTCTGCGGCTTCTGCATTGCAGGCAGATTCTTTACTGCTGGGCCACTGGGGAAGCCCAGAGTTTTAATAAACTTGCTCCAAAACTGGCTGTGGAAATCAATTTACATCAATTGTGTAGAATATTCAGTCAAGAGTCTGCCACAGCATATGAAGTCAGTCAAGGGAGATTCCGAAGGAATGTCGGCAGTGAGTTTTCATATTCAGCCGTGATCCGAATCAACTTGAATATCAAAATTCCTTTCTATTCCAGGAGGATAACTGAAGAGAATTTGGGTGGTAAAGTATGTCTTTAATCCATATGGCTCTCATTTTACTACATGTTTCTATAGGAATTAAGGGCTTCCCAGGTGGCTCAGATGGTAAAGAATCTGACTGCAATGTAGGGGACCAGGGTTCAGTCCCTGGATTGGGAAGATCCCCTAAAGCAGGGCATGGCAACCCACTCCAGTATTCTTGCCTAGAGAATCCCATCGACAGAGGAGCCTGGTGTGTTACAGTCCATCGGGTTGGAAAGATTTGGACAAGACTTGGTGACTAACATTCCATTGCATTCTATAGGAATTAATGATAGGATGAGTCTGTGTGTCCTGAGAAAGGGAAATTGCAAGTTTATGCAAGTTGATTAATATCGACTTAATTAATATGCAAGTTGATGCTGTTGCTGACCCACAGCCCTCATCCTTGACTGAAGGCCATCTTGTGGCTGGAACGTGACACATTCACCGCAGACGCTGTTTGGAAATTAGCTTCTGAAACCCTATTTAGCCGTGTCTTCCTACAGGCATGACAAATGTGAATTTAAAGGTGTGATCAGGGGGCCTCACAACTCATCATTCATCCAAAATTGGAAGGTGTTAAAGAAAACTGTGACATCTTATCTTTCACCTACGATCTTTATATTGACATTTCAAGGTCTGTAGGTGGATCCCCTTCACGGTTGATTACGCTTATTGCTACTCTATTCTATTTTGGGGGCTTCCCCAATAGCTCAGTTGATAAAGAATCTGCCTGCAATGCAGCAGATGCCAGTTCGATCCCTGGGTTGGGAAGATCCCCTGGAGAACTGATACGCTATCCTCTCCAGTAATCTTGGGCTTCCCTGGTGGCTCAGCTGGTAAAGAATCCACCTGCAATATATTTTTTTTAATATTTATTTATTTATTTGGCTACTCAGGTCTTAGATGGGGTATGTGGGGTCTAGTTCCCTGACCAGGGATCAAACCTGGGCCCCCTGCATTGGGAGCACAGAGTCTTAGCCACTGGACCACCAGGAAAGTTCCCCAACTTGTTCTTTATATGGACAGGGAGGCCTGGCGTGCTGTGATTCATGGGGTCGCAGAGAGTCGGACATGACTGAGCGACTGAACTGAACTGATATATTTATACATATATAATATACATATCTAATATATATTCTATATATTTAGAAAAATTATATATATATAGAATGTTCTTTATATACATATATATTTACATAGGTATGTGTCTGTGTGTTTGATGGGTGGGATAAATTGGGAGATTAGGACTAACGTGTGCCCACTACTGTATATAAAAGAGATAACCACCAAGGACCTATCGCATAGCAAAGGGTTGCTATATTCAGTATCTTACAATAACGTGTAATGGAAACGAATCTCAAAGTATAGCTGAATCATATTGCTGCACAGCTGAAACCACCACACTGTAAATCACCTAATGTTTCAACTTTTAATCCATTGGGGCAATGAAATATGTACGTGAATTAATCTTCTCTCTGAGAGTGAACTATCTTGATGAAGAAAGAAATGATCTCCTCCACGAGTAACCTAAAAGCACAAGTTAATATCCGTTAATAGGCAATTTATTATCAAACGATGGCTCTTGACTAGAACAATGCACCTGTTTTTACTGGCTCATAAGCCACCCTTCTCTTCTTGTCTTTCTCTAAAAGGCTGGGCTGTTCTATTCATGGGCTTCCCTGTGGGGTAAAGATGGTAAAGAATCTGCCTGCAACACGGGGAGACTTGGGTTCAATCCCTGGGTCGGGAAGATTCCCTGGAGGAGGTCATGGCAACCCACTCCGGTATTCTTGCCTGGAGAAGCCCATGGACAGAGGAGCCTGGCGGGCTACAGTCCAGGGGGTCGCAAAGAGTCGGACACGACTGAGCGACGAAGCCCAATACAGCCTGTTCATAAAGAAAGCGACGTTACCAAACACTGTGTTCTCTGATGTTCTAACTATTGCTTTGGCAAGCTTCATAAACTGTAACAGCATTGTGTCACTGCCTTAGAAGGGACTGGATATCATGTCTTATATTGAAGGGACCTCCCCCCTTCAAAATGCCCCCGTTATGATCATCTATATACCCTTTGGGTTTTATGTGTGTGATTAAGCTGCTGTGAATTTAAGATCACTTGCATGCAGCAGGCATAGGAAAAGGGAGGGAGCACATGGTTTCCAAAGTTTGCGTTCTGTAACAAATCCAGGAGACATTAGCCATCCCTGTTAAGAGGCCGTGACAGTGTCTGACTGTGTTTACACATTGTTTAAATCCACTTAAACACCTTTCTGCTCCTCGTGAAGCTCCATTTAGAAAGCTAGTGTGTTTTACATCCTTGTTCAGTACTTCCTTTATCTGAAGTAACACATGAACCCTTCTGAATAGGCAAGAAAAAAAAATCCTCTAAGATTTCTTTATAATTTTTCTCTAAAGCTTTTTTCATGAAGTGAAGTGACGTGAAAGTTGCTCAGTCGTGTCCGATTCTTTGTGACCCCGTGGACTATGCATGCAGTCCAGGGAATTCTCCAGGCCAGAATACTGGAGTGGGTAGCCTTTCCATTCTCCTGAGGATCTTCCCAACCCAGGGATCGAACCCAGGTCTTCCACATTGCAGGTGGATTCTTTACCAGCTGAGCCACAAGGGAAGCCCAAGAATATTGGAGTGGGTTAACCTATCCCTTCTCCAGCGGATCTTCCAGACCCAGGAATGAAGCAGCATCTCCTGAATCGCAGGCGGATTCTTTACCAACTGAGTTACCAGGGAGGCCGGTAAAATATATCAGCATAGACGATGCATTTGCTTTCCATAATGCTAATAAGCTCTATAATGCTCTGAATATCCATTGTTAATTATTTTAAACCGTCTCATCGGTATGAAACGTTGAACCACTCATTATCAGTTAGAAGTAACAGAAATTTACCACAATAACAGGATTGATTTCAACATAGCACATTTAATCCAATAATGGTTACATGCAATATCCCGTTTAATATAAGCTGGCAGTCAGAGAAAAGGACTTAATATACCGCTTTTACGAGCAGAGTGCCATATGCGTACATCTAAGGTTCCAAAACTGGAGCAGAGTAAGTGATTTATAGCTAATCCTGTTTAACACATTCCACAGACAATTCTCCAGCTGTCTAGGAGCCGTGTGAATGAGGTCTATGCTAACATTTTATTTATTGACGTATTTGTTAATTTCTGGCCGCACTGGGTCTTCCCTGCTGCACACGGGCGTTGTCAAGCTGTGGCGAGCGGGGGTTACTCTCTAATTTCAGTTCTCGGGCTTCTCACTGCGGTGGCTTCTCTGGCTGTGGAGCAAAGTCTCCTTAGTTGCCCCCTGTCAAGTGGAGTCTTCCCCGATCAGTGATCAAACCCATGTCCCCTGCACTGGCAGGTGGATACTTAACCACTGTATCACCAAGGAAGTCCCAACTAGGTCTTAAAAAGATGAACAGAACAGGACCATTCTGGCAGGGAACAGCCACACCGCGAGTGTCCACGTGTCAGTACTGCATCCATGTTTGCCATCAGCGTGGACTCAGTTCCTAGAAATACTGTGATCGCTCAGTCATGTCCGACTCTTTGCGACCCCATGTACTGTAGCCCTGCCAGGCTCCTCTAGTCCATGCGGTTCTCCAGGCAAGAATACTTCAGTGGGTTGCCCTGCCCTCCTACAGGGGATCTGACACCACACTCCATCAGCACTTCCCTAACCGAAAGGAGATTATACTATCGTGTAGGTGATGGCAACCCACTCCAGTGTTCTTGCCTGGAGAATCCCAGGGTCGGGGGAGCCTGGTGGGCTGCCGTCTATGGGGTCACACAGAGTTGGACACGACTGAAGTGACTTAGCAGCAGTAACAGCAGCAGGTGTTGGTGTTATTATATGAGCATTGAGAAAACTCAGGTCTCCATGGGTGAGGAGAATATTTACAGCTGGAGGAGAAACTGCTAGCTCTGACAAGAAACAGAAACCAATGGTTGGGGTAGGCGGCATCATTTGGAGGCTGCTCGTTAAGAAGTTTATCCCAGGAATCTCCCCCTGGTGGCCCAGTGGTTAAGACTTTGCCTTCCTATGCAGGGATACAGGTTGGATCCCTGGTCAGGGAGCAAAGAATCCACATGCTTCATGATGCAAAGAAAAAAATACAATATATAAAATGGAAGCAACATTGTAACAGATTCAGTAAAGACTTTTTTAAAAAGCGATCACTCTAAAAAAAAAAAAAAAGTTTATCCCATGGTAGGCAAGACCCCAGGGACTGTAGTTAGCCAAGCTCCTCTGTCCATGGGATTTTCCAGACAAGAATACTGGTGTAGGTTACCATTTCCTCCTCCAGGGGATCTTCCCCACCCAGGGATTGAACCCGTGGCTCTTACATCTCCGACATTGGCAGGTGGGGTCTTTACCCCTAACGCCACCTAGGAAGCCCAGGTAAGGAATAGGAGTAGCATAGTATATGAGACAAAATTAATGGTGTAAGATGAATATCGAGGTAACATGAGAGTATAGCCCGTTTAAAAGGTTTACATTGCACCTGGAGTCACATTCGAAGAAAAACATGTCCACAATTCTAAGCACATCCAAGCAGCAGTACGTGCTAACAATTCTAAAGGAATGGAAACAGCCCTAGGCCACGGATGTCTTGTCTCAATTATTGTATTTTGATGGGTAGTGATTTAGGTAATTTTCCCTCTGTGTATCCTTGGTTCTGATGTAAACATTTTCAAATCTCCAAATCCCCAGTTAGTAAAGAATCTGCCTGCAGTGGGGGAGACTTGGGTTCTATCCCTGGAAGAGGGCATGGCTACCCACTCCAGCATTCTTGCCTGGAGAATCCCCATGGACAGAGGAGCCTGCCGGGCTAAAGTCCACAGGGTCGCAAAGAGTCGGACAGGGCTGAAGTGCCTGAGCACAGCACAGGAAAAGGACAAATAATGCACACACTGTTCTGGGTCTCAAACGCAGATGCAGAGAGAACAGAGAACATGTTTAAAATAATAACGTCATGGATGGAAGCGTGTACAGAACTATGCTTGGAAATCAGGGTGAGTGCAGGGTGGTCTGCAATATGTGTCTGAACTCCAGCTTCTTGGGGAATTATTTCCATAAAGAAATCAGGGGGAAAAGGGCACCATCAGATGTGGTGACTGCTGAGGGCTGACTTCCCTGTGTTCTCAAGTGGTGGAAGGGGCAAGGGAGCTGTCACTTCCTGCTACAGTCATAGTCGAAGCTACAATTTTTCCAGTGGTCATGTACGGACGTGAGAGTTGCAACATAAAGAAGCACCAAAGAACTGATGCTTTCCAACTGTGGTGTTGGAGAAGACTTGAGAGACCCTTGGACTGCAAGGAGATCCAACCAGTCCATCCTAAAGGAGATCAGTCCTGAATATTCACTGGAGGGACTGATGCTGAAGCTGAAACTGCAATACTTTGGCCACCTCATGCAAAGAGCTGACTCATTGGAAAAGACCCTGATGCTGGGAAAGATTGAGGGCGGGAGGAGAAGGGGATGACAGAGGATGAGATGGTTGGATGGCATCACTGACTCGATGGACATGAGTTTGAGCAAACTCCGGGAGTTGGTGATGGACAGGGAGGCCTGGCGTGCTGCAGTCCATGGGGTCGCAAAGAGTCAGACACGACTTGGCCACTGAACAACAACACGAATAATCCCCTTGGGGTTGGATTTCTTTCTTTCTTAAATAGCTTTACAAAGTTGTGTCAGTTTGCACTGTAGGGCAAAGTCAATCAGGTATACATATACATATATCCAGTCTTTCTTGGATTTCCTTCCCATTTAAAGTGGTGCTGGGAAAACTGGACAGCTATGTATAAAAGACTGGAATCAGAACACTCCCTGACACCATACAAGTAGTGTTAGTGGTAAAGAGTTGGCCTGCCAGTGTGGAAGATGGAAGAGACGTAGGTTCAATTCCTGGATCAGGAAGATCCCCAGAAAGAGGGCATGGCAACCCACTCCAGTTTTCTTGCCTGGAGAATCCCCATGGATGGAGGTGCCTGGTGGGCTACAGTCCAGGGGATGTCCCAAAGCATCGGACACGACTAAAGTGACTGAGCACACACGCACACACACACATCTAATAGAGAAAGGCAAACTCCAAGCCCGTGCATGTTACCGCTTGAAATACATTTGTCAGATAACATCAGAGATGCAAGGTATTGTCTAAAACCTTGCTGGCATCTCTGAATTGCTGAACTCACTTCTGGATTTCTTGAACTCACTTGCAAATTTCTGAACTCACTTCGGAATTTCTGAACTCCTGAATTCCTGAAGTCATTTATGGATGTCAAGTCAGTGGACCCGTTGAATGGTCGAAACCAGCATTCCCCGATTCTCTTTGGCACCGGTCACCAGTTACCGGAAGATAGTTTTTTTCCACAGAATGGGATGGATGGTGGTTTCACGGTGATCCAAGGACATTGCATTTACTGTGAACTTTATTTCTGTTATTATTACATCAGCTCCACTGCAGATCATCAGGCGTTTTAGACCTGGAGGTGGGGGACCCCTCCCCTACCTAATTAGGTTAACTATGCCAGCGGATCTAGCCCCATGCCCAAGAATTTGCATTTGGAACAAGCATCCTGGTGATGTTGACTTCATTGACCCAGACACTGTATTTTGAGAATCCCTGGTTGAATAAATGGGAAAAATCTAAATGTCAAATAATTTTTCTTTTTATTTTTTTTGAAGACACAAACTGATTTATTTTTTATTTCTTTTTATGTTAAAGGCAATTATTATTTTTTATTTTTTAATATAAATTTATTTAAGTGGAGGCTAATTACTTTACAATATTGTATTGGTTTTGCCATACATTGATATGAATCCGCCACAGGTGTACATGCATTCCCCATCCTGAACCCCCTCCCACAATGGCCTTGGGTCCCGTGAATGTATTCATTTATCCCAGTGATTATTAGATAATAACTTGCTGCCTAAGTGGTTACTTTTTTTTTCTATTCATTTTATTCTGCTTATTTATTTTTTAAGCTGAGTAGCTTCTTAATGACTACGAAATGAAAACATCATCCTCACTTTGAAATTGTTTTGCCTCAGGAAACAGATCAACAAGACAAATCAAAACAGATCAAACTAAACACATCAACATGCTAAATAATATCAGTGGAGTGATAACAAATCTTAAGCTGATATATTAATGTACATTATGCCGTACTTAAAGGAAACTGCTGAGAACTACACTCCGTGCTGTATCTTTTCTTACGGTGTCAAGAAGCAGTGAAATTCTAAAGCTAAACAAATTGTGACAAGCATATTTAGCATCACTACAAAGGGAAGTTTTTGGAAAGCAAACTAATCAAAGCATCTTAGCTAAGTAAGCAAATGGCCCTGTATCTGCTGATAGAACAATTAAACCAGCTTTTGCCTCTAATTAAGAAAGATACATACACCCCAGTGTTCGTGGCAGGCCTATTTACAATAGCCAAGACATGGAAGAAGCCTGAGTGCTCACCAGCAGGTGATTGCTTCAAGGCTACATGATACATATACAAGGAATATTACTCAGCCATAAAAAAGAATGACGTTTTGCCATTTGAAGCAACACAGATAGACTTGGGGGGGCGGGGCGTTGGGCTAAGTGAAATAAGTCAGACAAATACTTAATGATCTCACTTATATGTGGAATCTAAAAATTTTAAAAGATACGTAGCAAAAATAAGCAGACTCAGAGATGCACAGAAGAAGCTAGTAGTGACCAGTGGGGAGAAGGAAGCAGGGAGGGGTAATACAGGGGTAAGGCATTAAGAGCGGCGAACTATTCTCAATAAGAAAAGCTACAAGGACATATTGTACACAGGAAATGTAGCCAATATTGTATAATGCCTATAAATGGAATACAACCTTTACAAGTTGTGAGTTACTATATTGCACACTAGTAACTTATATAATGCTTCCCTGGGGGCTCAGCTGGTAATGAATCCTCCTGCAATGCAAGAGACCTGAATTCAGTCCCTGAGTTTGGAACATCCCCTGGAGGAGGGCATGGCAACCCACTCCAGTATTCTTGGGCTTCCCTGGTGGCTCAGAAGGTTAAGAATCTGCCTGCAATGCAGGAGAGCTGGGTTCAGTCCCTGAGTTGGAAAGATCCCTTGGAGGAGGGCATGGCAACCCACTCCAGTATTCTTGGGCTTCCCTGGTGGCTCAGAAGGTTGAGAATCTGCCTGCAATGCAGGAGACCTGGGTTCGACCCCTAGGTTGGGAAGAAGTGATTGTGCAACTATATAGTTAAATTTGAAACAAAGTACTTCACGGGTAATTTTTTTAAAAATAGCAAAATTGGGCCAGGAGCAAAACTGGCATGAGTGACACAGAACTTGTACGTGAGTGCAAGGACAATCACATATGATATATTTCTCTCTCTTTCCGTCTCCCTCTGATTTTTTAAATATTTATTTATTTGGCTATACCGCCGGGTCTTAGCCACTGGACCACCAGGGAAACTCCAACATGTATTTCTGAACATGCTCATCTTATGCTGAATGTCCTGGGGAAGCGTCCTTTGCTAAATACATTTCCCGAAGATGATTCCATGACATAATTAATCCCTCTATCACATCTGCAGCCATGAAATTAAAAGGGGTTTGCTCCTTGGAAGAAAAGCTATGACAAACACAGCATATTAAAAAGCAGAGACATGACTTTGCTGACAAAGCTCTGTCTAGTCAAAGCTATGGTTTTTCCAGTAGTCATGTATGGATGTGAGAGTTGGACCATAAAGAAAGCTGAGTGTTGAAGAACTGATGCTTTTGAACTGTGGTGCTGGAGAAGACTCTTGAGAGTCCCTTGGACTGCAAGGAGATCCAACCAGTCCATTCTAAAGGAGATCAGTCCTGGGTGTTCATTGGAAGGACTGAAGTTGAAGCTGAAACTCCAATCCTTTGGCCACCTGATGTGAAGAGCAGACTCACTGGAGAAGACCCTGATGCTGGGAAAGATTGAGAGCAGAAGGAGAAGGGGACGACAGAGGATGAGATGGTTGGATGTCATCACTGACTCGATGGACATGAGTTTGAGCTAGTTCCAGGAGATGGTGAGGGACAGGGAGGCCTGGCGTGCAACAATCACATCTGACTTTAAAAGTTATCTAATCATTGCATTGTGTTTTTCTTTAAATGCAGATAAACTAGTTTTCTGAGTTGCGGATATATGCACAACAGACCTTCCCCGTTCAAAAATATCTTCTTCTGTTTAATCTTCTATTAAAGTTTTGCTGTACATCAAGCGCTGGTCTGTGATTTGTGTCCTTCTCTCTTAAACCAGCTTTCTGTATTTCTGGTCTGTATTCTGGGAAATCTTGGGTCATTGTGAAGGGGCTTACCTGTCATTTGCAAATAACAGTTTCAAAGAACTTGTTACTATTCTGGTTATTTAATATCATATATATGCATGCATTATTAATAGAATATATATATATATATATATACCAGAACTTAACAAATACAGACAGCCAGACCACAGGTGTGGGTTTTTTTTTTCCTCCAGCACTCTGTTCTCTCAATAGGAAACTAAAGATATTTTAGGGAAAATTCTGTAAGAAGTTGTTTGCAGCCCTGAGAATACACTGCTGTCCTCCCATGATTGGGTAACTTATTTCCTCATTACTATCTATGTGCTGACATTGCAAGTACGTACTTGTTGATGTATTTCTGTTTTAAAAGTATGACTATTTTATTGAATGTGTCTTCGCAAACACAAAAACCAGCATTTCCTGTATTACTAGCTAAAATGTTGATGAATCGTACAGAATGTGAAGCAATATTTTTGCTGCTTATATGAATGAGTTGTATGTATACATATATATATAGTTTTATATATTCCATAAAATTCTATATATTCTGCAGCCATATATATGTACAGTTTTATAGATTCCATAAAATGAAATTCTATATATGCTGAGGTGTATTATTATTCCTACAGAGTCATACATGTATATATAGTTTTATATATTTCTAAAATACAATGCTATATATTCTGGTGTATATTATTATTCCTTCAAAGCATGCTTAAATGAAAGCAAGATGCTTGTTTTTGCCAATGGAGTTATAAACAAGCAACCGTCTTTTGAAAAGTCATATGTATGTATATATATATATAGTTTTATATATTCCATAAGACAAAATTCTACATAATGTGTAGTGTATTATTATTCATACAGTCATATATATATATATATGGCTTTATATATTCCATAAAATAAAATTCTCTATGTTCTGAAGTGTATTATTCATACAAAGCTTGCTTAGATGAAAGTAAGATGCTGGTTTTTTCCAGTGGAGGTACAAACAAGCAATCGTCTTTTGAAAGGGTCTTAGTCTGGCTGTCCCAGAAACCTGTACCCAACCAAGACATCGATGTTGCAAGTACTTTGAGAGATAGGGGCCAGTCATGCCAGTAACGGGCAGTTTTTCCCATCCTTCACCCCCCGGGGTAAAGGGAGGCCTCCTTTCTCTGTGGAATGCTGGTTTCCAGTTCAGGTTGAGGCTCAGAGTGACCCCAGCCCCGGAGCAGAGTGGTAGGGTACCTGACTCCAACTTCCGTTACGTAATTGGTGGACGCCTATGTCTGGGCACTAACTGGCTGGCATATACCTCTTACCTGCTCATCCTGAGGCCAACCCATGCCCCCATGGCCAGGAAAGAAAAAAAAAATATATCAAGTAAATGAGAACCCAGCCACCAACAGTCCTGACGGCAGAGTCAGGACTTCACTGTCAGGACACTTCACCGTGGGACATTGGCTGCTAAGGAGTCAGTGCCAAGGTCTTCATGTCAATCACTGCTTCCCTTTCACTCCACTGCTGGAGCCCTTTTTGGTTTTACTGTTTTCACTCTGTTGCTTACTCCTTGGAAGGAAAGTTATGACCAACCTAGACAGCATATTAGAAACCAGAGACATTACTTTGCCAACAAAGGTCTGTCTAGTCGAGGCTATGGTTTTTCCAGTGGATGTGAGAGTTGGACTATAAAGAAAGCTGAGTGCTGAGTATTGATGCTTTTGAAGTGTGATGTTGGAGAAGACTCTTGAGAGTCCCTTGGACTGCAAGGAGATACAACCAGTCCATCCTAAAGGAGATCGGTCCTGGGTGTTCATTGGAAAGACTGATGCTGAAGCTGAAACTCCAATACTGTGGCCACCTGATGCAAAGAGCTGACTCATTGGAAAAGACCCTGATGCTGGGAAAGGTTGAAGGCAGGAGGAGAAGGGGACGATAGAGGATGAGATGGTTGGATGGCATCACCGACTCAATGGACATGAGTTTGAGTAGACTCTGGGAGTTGGTGATGGACAGGGAAACCTGGCGTGCTACAACTCATGGGGTCACAAAGAGTTGGACACAACTGAGCGACTGAACTGAAGTGAACTTTCAGAGAAAAAAAAAAAGCAGTCAGCGATGTTTTTTTGTTTAGAAATTCACTTTGTGAGTAGCAGAAGGTATTACGAGTGGATGGAACAAGCAAAAGACAACTGAGGGACTGACTTAGAGAAAAGCAGTGACAAAGGCACATCAAAAACACCAGGACGTATCACCTCACACCTGTCAGAACGGCCGGCACCAAAAAGACGCCTGAGGATGGGTGCGGACACAGATGTGGAGGAAAGGAAACCCTCGCAACCCTGTTGCTGGGAATGGAGCCTGGTTCGGGCACTCTGGAGAACAGCACGCAAGCTTCTGAAAAGGATTAAAACTAGAGCTACCAAACATTCTGGCAATCCCACTCCTGGGTATTTATGGGAAGGAAATAAAGTGATTCTGTTGAAGAGGTGTTTGGACTCGTGTCCATAACAGCGTTGTCTACAGTTCCCAAGACATGGATGTCAAGAGATGAATGGATAAATAAGACACGGTACATATACTCGATGGAAAGGTGAATTCTTTATCCACTGTGCCACCAGGAAAGTCTTAAAGGTTTTTTTTTTTTTTTTTCTGATGTGGACCATTTTAAAAGTCTTTGCTGAATTTGTTACAATATTGCTTTTGTTTCACGTTTTGATTTTTTTTTTTTTTTGGCAGTGAGGCACATGGGATCTTAGCTTCAGGGATGGAACTTGCACTCCTGCTTTGGAAGGCAAAGTCTTAACCGCTGGACTCCCCCGGGAAGCCCCAGATTAGGGCTATTTTCTTTTGAATATATAACCCTGCATCCTGTACCAGGCCTTAACAATAATCTCCCTCCTTTACTAGGTGGTTAACTCCTGACTGAATTTCTATTTTGTAAATTGGATCGCAATTTTAACGAGTCATTCAGGTTAAAATTGCTCATGGAGCCTTGAGTAAGCCACCCACTGTCTTGGGAACAAACGGGGATCAGAGAAGTTAATGGATGAGTTTCCTTCATTCCTGGAGGTTGAATGCTACAGGGAGAAGGCAGAAAACACGCCAACAGGTAAATATGTTAAGGAAAATGTTTGATTTTAAAAGTTGTATTATCTGGCATATGAAAGACTTGGTAACCTCCTGCAGTCTGGTTCACATCCCTTTAATTTACTCACATATTTTTCATAGAACAAACACCTTACAGTTCTGTGTTCTGGCTTTATCACACTTTTGATAAAGTGTGATGGCATTATCTTAATTGAAAATCCAACATTACCTTACGCTGTTGACTGCACATATTTCTAACGATGGTTACCGCATTTTAAAAACGATCCTTAAATGGAAACAGAAAAAAAATTAGATGAGACCATCATAGCTGAGCCTGTGTTTAAAAGCCTGTATTAATTTCCCATCAAAGTCAAATGGATCACATTGAACGCATTATGAAACGTTAGTGATGCTGTTATTACCCAGGATCTGTAAATAACGCTGGTTGCTTTTTGGAGTCAGAAGTCAAATACTGGTTTTTATTAGGATTGTTCCCCGTAGGCAAGTGTGTCTGTGTGTGTGTGTGTTAGTCGCTCAGTCGTGTCCAACCCTTTGCGACCCATAGACCGTCGCCTGGCAGGCTCCTCTGTCTATGGGATTCTCCAGGCAAGAATCCTGGAATGGGTTGCTGTTCCCTCTCCACAGGATCTTCCAGAGCTTTATGATGCAGGGAATTCAAACCCACTCCTCTGTGACAGCTTTCAGGGGTGGGCCGGGGTGTGAGGGACGTTCAAGCGGGAGGGGACATACACATACCTATGGCTGATTCACGTTGGTGTGTGGCAGAAGCCAACAAAATATTGTAAAGCAATTATCCCGCTTTTAAAAATCAATTTAAAAAACAATATACCATGCATAACAGCAAATCAACAAGGAAATTGCCAGTTCCAAGGCTATCAGTTTTCCAGGGAAGAAGGACAAGCGTTAAAGTAGTGGTTTTAGATAAGAACCAAAGACACACAGATAACTGTATGTGTGAATCTGCGTAATATCTAACTTTCTCATCACACAGCGTAGGGCAGGCTCTTAATTGCTGTCAAAATATATAGTGTTGATAACACTCAACAGTGTAAGCACCAATTATGCCTTCTGGTGTCTGCTGATTAGTATAGAAATATTCAAACTCATTATTGTCAGTCCGAATCCTTTGATATTTAGATTATTCCCTTTTTACTGTCTTACCCAGATTAAAGATATTATAATGTTCAGTTGTTAAAACTTTAGCCAGAGGCTGCCATAGTGACATGTCTCTCTTTTTCTGTTGACACAATTTTTTTGACTTCATCTTGAAAAGAAAAGAAAAAGAGTCCTCTAATTTAGAATGATTAACTCAGGTTTATTTTCTGCATTGGCTTTGAGAATTGAACCTTTCATCTTTATAATGATATAGAATCCTTTTTTTGCCTAACAAGCGAAAAGAAATGAATGAATACTTTCTTTAAAAAAAAAGCTTTTTGGTTTCTGTTGGAGGCATAGCCAATAAACACTGTTGTGACAGTTTCAGGTGGACAGCAAAGGGACTCATACATAGACATGGATCCATTCTCCCCCAGACTCCCCTCCCATCCAATGTCATGTCCAACATGACATTGAGCAGAGTTCCCTGTGCTGTCCAGCAGGTCCTTGCTGGTTCTCCATGTTAAATACAGCAGTGTGTCCATGTCCATCCCAGACTCCCTGACCATCCCTTCCCCCATCCTTCCCCAGGTGACCATAAGGTCATCACAGAGTATTGAGCAGAGTTCCCTGTGCTGGACAGCAGGTCCTTGCTGGTTCTCCATGTTAAATACAGCAGTGTGTCCATGTCCATCCCAGACTCCCTGACTATCCCTTCCCCCATCCTTCCCCCTGGGAACCATCAGGTTATTACAGAGGATTGAGCAGAGTTCCCTGTGCTGTCCAGCAGGTCCTTGTTGGTTATCCGTGTTAAACACAGCAGTGAGGAATACATTTTTTAAAAAACTCAATGAAGAATTCCTGCACTGATTTAGAAGAAGAGACAGCTTATTCCTAGGAAGTATTTCTGGGAAAGTTAGACAACTAGAGCTTATCCCAAGGAGGAAGAAGTTGGCTTTAATCGGACTGTCATCAGTGTGAAGGTATCCAATGTAATTTTAGATCATTGGTGGGGTATGCATTTTTATTTCAGTGGTACTATAGATACAGGGGCTTCCCTATATAAAGAATTTGCATGCAATGCAGGAGATATAGGTTCAGTGTGTTGGGAAGATCCCCTGGAGGAGGAAATGGCAACCCACCCAAGTATTATTGACTGGAGAAACCCGTGGACAGAGGAGCCTGGTGGACTAAGTTCCGTACGGTCACAAAGAGACAAGACTGAGTAACACTTTCAGGTGTTGTGGTTTTTTTTTTCCACAGACACACAGTAAGTACATTACTAAATAAATAGGAACATAAAAGGGATTCCCAGATGGTGCTAGTGGTAAGCAACCCAGCTGCCAATGCAGGAGACGATAAAAGATACAATTCAGTCCCTGAGTTGGGAAGATCCCCCGGAGGAGGGCATGGCAACCCACTCCAGTGTCCTTGCCTGGAGAAGCCCGTGGACAGAGGAGCCTGGTGGGGCTGCAGTCCACGGGGTCGCACAGAGTCGAACCCGACTGAAGCGACTTAGCACACACGCAAGATCATAAGAATGTATAGGAATGATTGAAAGCTCAGAATAAGTCATTCTTCCATGGACACGTCTTTAAAAAAAATTTTTTTTTTTTTTTTAAATTTTTGACTGTGCTGAGTCTTCAATGCTGCCCATGGGCTTTTTTTTTTTTTTTTTTCTCCTTGTAGTGTGTGGACTTCTGATCAGAGAGGCTTCTCTGGTTACATAGCGTGGGCTCTAGGGTGTGTGGGTTTGAGTTGTTGAGGCTCCCCGGTTCTAGACCACAGGTTCAGTAGTTGTGACACCCAGGCTTAGCTGGTTCGTGACACGTGGGATCTTCCCGGACCAGGGATCGAACCCGAGTCTCCTGCATTGGCAGGCAGATTCTTTACCACCGAGCCCCCAGGGAAGCCCTCTATGGGCACGTTTTACAAATACAAGTGAAAATAGCTCGGCAATTTCTTACCCTCGCTGGTGGGTTAATTGTTAAAATGTTATAGCATCAGACTGAACGCTGGGGCGTGACATCTATTTTAACAAATGACCGGCACGGTCTTTTCCTCCTAATTATGTGTGTACAGCGCTATGCTTTATTGCAACATGCCTCTTTATTACTTTCTTCCTTGAACCCACTTACTGGATTACTTACTCACCAAGCTATCTTTAGCTCTTCAGGTTTTGTTAAAATTTTCTCTCACACAGGCATTACGTTTGCCTCTTGGGTTTCAACATCCACCACCTCCTTGCCACAGAGCTGAGAAGAAACAGTATAATATACATATACAGACTGTATATATTATACAGACTGTATCAATTCTGTAGAATTTAATTCAGAGGATATATCCTATCTCAAATAGGTTTAAATGCAGGCTTTTTCGATGAAGTTCAAGTCATATCCTTTGACTCAAGCCCTTGTTTGCTTATCAGTTCAGTTCAGGCGCTCAGTCGTGTCTGACTCTTTTGATCCCTGTGGACTGCAGCACACCAGGCCTCCCTGTCCATCACCATGTCCCAGAGTTTACTCAAACTCACGTCCATTGAGTCCGTGGTGCTATCCAACCATCTCATCCTCTGCCGTCCCCTTCTCCTCCTGCTCTGAATCTTTCCCAGCATCAGCAAAGAGACATTTGGGGGATAGCAGCAATTCTTGCTGCTCAAGGGTGTTATAGATTAATACCTATTAAAAATATTTTGAACTGTTAATAATGAATAACTGGATATGTGCTTGATACCCAATTTATAGTTTACATTAAATAGGTTTAATTTATGTATCTATGCAACTTGTATAAGTACTATATATAGTATATACTTTTTATGTTCATGTAAATTATATATATATGTTTTTATGCAGTTTTACAACATACACGTATATATGACTGAAGTGACTTAGTACAGAACACAAATGTATATAATTTGTATATATACATATAAGTTGTACAAATGTATGCATTGTATACATATACAAATTGTACATTGCTGTTTAGTCACTCAGTCATGTCAGACTCTTTGCAGACACCATGGACTGTAGCCCACCAGGCTCCTCTGTCCATGGGAGTCTCCAAACAAGAATACTGGAGTGGGTTGCCATTTCCTCCTCCAGAGGATGTTCCTGACCCAGGGATCAAACCCAAGTCTCCCACATTGCAGGCACATTCTTTACCACTGAGCTACCAGGAAAGTCCAAATCTGTTTAAGCATAAATTTCCTGGTGGCTCAGACGGTAAAGAATATGCCTGCAGTGTGGGAGACCTGGGTTCGATCCCCTGGGGTGGGAAGATCCCCTGGAGGGGGAAAGCACACATAGAAATTATAAAAAATTTTATGAGAATATATGAATTATGCTTTCTATACAAATTGTATATATATATATATATCTGTGCAAGTTATACAACCTGTATAAAAATATATAAACTATGTTTTATATAAAGGAACAAAATATATATTGAGAAAAAAATGTGAAAAGAATGCAAAGTAGATCTTGCCTCATTTGATTTTATTCATATTCTTTAGTAACTCTTCTATAGCCCTTTGAGATTCACAGAACGAAATCCCAGGTGTCAAGGAACGGTGAGAAAATTTACCTTGAGAAAATATTAGTTTGAATTTTCTTTCCTACTTTTCTATGAATAGGTCCACGGACAAACACAATTACTGATAACATTGCAAACGAAGCGTCCTCTATTTTATCCGCTTATAGGTTGCCTCGGAGAAGGCAATGGCAAGCCACTCCAGTCCTCTTGCCTAGAAAATCCCATGGATGGAGGAGCCTGGTAGGCTGCAGTCCGTGGGTTCGCTAAGGGTCGGACACGACTGAGTGACTTCACTTTCACTTTTCACTTTCACACATTGGAGAAGGAAATGGCAACCCACTCCAGTGTTCTTGCCTGGAGAATCCCAGGGACGGGGGAGCCTGGTGTACTTCCGTCTATGGGGTCACACAGAGTCGGACACAACTGAAGTGATTTAGCAGCAGCATAGGTTGCCTATGTCATCAATCTGTTTATCTATTACCTATCTCATCTATGTATCTGGCTAGCTGATTATTATTATTATCTTTCTGTCTCTCCAACTACCTATCTGTACATCCATCCATCTATACGTCTATCCATCCGTTGGTCAATCCATCCATTCCATCTATCCATACATCCATCCATCTGTACATCCATCAGGCTATTTATCTGCCTGAAAATCTATTACGCGTCCATGTATCCATCTATCGATCTATGTACCAAGCTAGCTATTACCTAGTAATCACGTATCATCTTTCTAAATCTTGACGGACTAGCTCAAATACAGCTTTGTCTTTGAAGCGTCTGTTAATTGCAACAATTGCGTGTAAGGAAAACGATGAATCAGGGGTTGAGTGAACCCCAGTGTTTTTCACTGTCTTCTTCTCTGCTAAAATATGCATCTTGTTATCCACCTTTTTTTTTGTTGAGCACTTACTTTTATCCATTCACACCGTAGGCAAGTGTTAGTCGGTCAGTCGTGTCTGACTCTTTGCAACCCCATGGACTGTATCGCGCCAGGTTCCTCTGTCCGTGGGATCCTCCAGGCAAGAATACTGGAGTGGGTTGTCATTCCCTTCTCCAGGGGATCTTCCCGACCCAGAAATCAAACCTCGGTCTCCTGCCTTGCAAGCAGATTCTTCACCCTCTGAGCCTCTGGGGACGCCCCACACTGTAGGTAAGGCGAACCTAAAATTCTGAAATCATGTCAAAATGGAGCTCGTAATGAACTCGTCATCTAAGCAAGCTACTCCTCTTATATGTTTGGTCATTGCTATCTTCTTGTCTCTGCTGCCTACTATCAAAGCTTTGCGTTCACGATAATAAAAATAATACTGTAAAAGTGTTTATATATTTGTATGTGATAGTAGTATAACTGCAGACAAGGCAATGGCACCCCACTCCAGTACTCTTGCCTGGAAAATCCCATGGACGGAAGAGCCTGGTGGGCTGTAGTCCATGGGGTCACTACAAGTTGGACACGACTGAGCAACTTCACTTTCAATTTCACTTTCATGCATTGGAGAAGGAAATGGCAACCCACTCCGGTGTTCTTGCCTGGAGAATCCCAGGGATGGGGGAACCTGGTGAGCGGCCGTCTATGGGGTCGCACAGAGTCGGACACGACTGAAGCGACTTAGCAGCAGCAGCAGCAGCAGAACTGCCTGCTATTTTTCTTTGTTTTACTTGTTCTGAATTGGAATATAAATGCTTTCCAGTATTCTTAGTTACACGTGTATACTGCTATACAACAAAGTGAATTAGCTATAGGCACACATATACCCCCTCCCTCTTAAGCCTCCCTTCTACCCACCCCACCCGCCCACCCACCCCTCTGGTTCATCACAGAGCACCGATCTGAGCTCCCTGTGCTCTCCGGCAGCTTCCCACTGGCTAGCTGTTTTACACATGGTGGTGTGTATACGTCAGGGCTACACTCTCAATTCATCCCACCTTCCCATCCCCTCCCCGGTGTCCACAAGTCTATTCTACCTGCATCTCTATTCCTGCCCTGCAAATAGGTTCATTGGTGCCATTTCTCTAGATTCGTACACGTATGTCTGTGCTAGACACGGTTTGCTTTTCTCTTTCTGACTTGCTTCACTCTGCCGTAGACTTCTGCATCAACATTGAAGCCTTTGAAGGCCAAGCGGCAGTGTCTGGATCTCCGTTTATCATCTCTGGCCGATGCTGCGAAGCCGGCAGTGGGCAGCAGAGTGGAAGGCGGGCTTCTCGGGCCCTTCTGAGTCTGTCTGTGTCACACGGATTTGGCTGTGATGACGGGGTGTGTGTCTGTGTGTGTTCACATGTGGAGTGGCATGTCACAGGGAAGGGTAGGAGTGTGGTTTGGTGTGCGTTCGATGCAGACTTCCAACACCGCGCTAGAAAGCGGGTATGAGATTCGGGGACAGACTGAAGGCCCGGGAGATATTCCACGCCACACGGAGCTGTGCAGTGGGGTGAATTGCCCTGTGCCTTCTTTACAGCATAAACGTAGAGTGAACTAGAACCGCGTTTCACAGGGGCACATTCTAATCCTGACATGCTCTTGGAGAAGACTCATCAGATGACTGATTTAGACTCCATGAGCCAGACTATAGATTTCCTGAAAAATATGAGGGCCTTGCATCAACATCCTGTTATGCTTTTCATTTCTTTCTTTTACTGAAATATAGTTGATTTGCACTGTTGAGTTAATTTGAGGTGTCCAGTAAAGTGATTCAATTACATAAAGATGTATTTCTTTTTTTATTCTCTTCTGTTGTAGGTTATTGCAAGATATGTAGTTCCTTGTGCTGCATATTAAGTCCATGTTGCCTATCAATTTTATATCTAGTAGCTTGCCTAGAAAATCCCATGGATGGAGGAGCCTGGTAGGCTGCAGTCCGTGGGGTCGCTAAGGGTCGGACACGACTGAGCGACTTTACTTTCACTTTTCACTTTCACACATTGGAGAAGGAAATGGCAACCGACTCCAGTGTTCTTGCCTGGAGAATCCCAGGGAAGGGGGAGCCTGGTGGGCTTCCGTCTATGGGGTCACACAGACTCGGACACGACTGAAGTGACTTAGCAGCAGTAGCAGCAGCAGTGTGTCTATTTTTTAAATAAAAATAGATCAATGTGATCATTTCCTGTCAGATTTGTCTTACTTTTGGCTATGTCACCCTATTAAAGGCCTTTTTAAATTTTTTTGTTAAATCATGAAACTATGATAACCTTTACAGGAGACTTGCAAAACACAGAAGAAGATTCCATGTAGTTCCACTGTATGTTACAATCATTTTTTAGGTAGGTAAATTAAGACTTTTAGTTGGAACTTCAACACCAAACTCTCAAAAATTAATAGGATGCATACTCTAAAAGGTAAAAGGATATAAGCGACCTGAAAAGCACAGTGAACCAATTCAACATAATTAAGATTTACACCATTTTCACACAACAGAAAGATTCAAATGCTATTCAAATCCCCATAGACTATAAACTAGGAGACGTTGGAACAGATCCAGGGACGTAAAACAAGGTGCAGAAATTCCACAGTCTGATGGTATGGAAATCATACAGAGTCTGCTGTCTTATCGGGTAGCGTATGTATTTTAATTCCAGCGTTCTAATTTATCCCTCAACCCCCCTGCCCCTTTGCTAACCATGCGTTTAGTTTATACCTCTGTGAGTCTGCTTGTTTTGTAAACAAGATCATTTGCATCATTTTTTGACATTCCACATGTGAGTGATATCTCGTAATATTTGTCTCTGTATGGCTTACTTCACTGGGAATGATCATCTCTAGGTCCATCCATGTTGCTGTCAATGGCATCGTTTCCTTCATTTTTATAGCTGAGTGCTATTCCATTGTGTATATATATATATGGAACTACGTCTTCTTTATCCATTGCTCTGTCAATGGACATTGAGTTTCCCGCCGTGTCTTTGGCTATTGTGAACAGCGCTGCTATGAACATTGGGTGCATGTGTGTTTTCAAGAGTCCTATTCTGTATGTTTCACTGATAAAAACAGCTTTAAAATCAAGCTGATTCAATATTCCTTGCTACAGGACAGGGCCTTCCATAAAGGAAAATTTGTAATTTGTGAAAAAGTGCCAGCGTGGGTCGCTCAGTTGGACCCGACTCTTGACGACCCCCATAGACTGTAGCCCACCAGGCTCCTCTGTCCATGGGATTTTCTTCAGGCAAGGTTACTGGAGTGGTTTTGCATTTCCTTCTCCAGGGAATCTTCCCGACCCAGGGATGGAACCCATGTCTCCTGCACTGCAGGCAGATTCTTTACCGACTGAGCTATCTGATAAGACAACTAAATATTCATATTTAGGGTGGAGGACAAAGGGTCTCTTTGAGACCAAAAAAAAAAAAAAAACTCCGGATTATCTCTTTACAGAAAAACACTCTTGAACATATGGACATCTTCCACATAATTTAAAGGGACTAACTGACAAAGCCCCATGTGGACGTCTCTCATAAAACCAGACAAAATGGGGTTTAAACTCTGTGGGAACATTTTCTGAGTTCCAACAAGCTCCTATGCAATAAAGAACCACCATTGCAGTGTCATATAGAAGTATCATAAAGCAAACTAAATACATTCACCAAATGGAATTACCTACTATTACTTAAGTAGGTATCATAGAGAGCCCTACTTGAAATATCAGAGTATCATAAACAAGACTAAATAAAATCACCAAATAAGATTACCTACAGTTACTTAAGCATGATTTTTTAAAATTCTTCTTTACCTCATTCATGTATTCATTGCAAAAGTTGGGACACATTTTTCACACTCAGTGGCCTTCTCTCTCTCTCTCAAACTGTAACTCAATTTCATTAAACTCTAATGCTTGATAATGAAGGACGAATATTTATTTAGCTCCGTTATGTAAATTCCCTGCTATCTCAAATTCCAGACATCCAGGTGATGAGACATTAAGTAATTTTGAATCAGGTGAGGATATATAAATTATCAGACTACTTAGTAAAGTAAAGTTTGCCACATCTTTTTTTTTTTTTTTCATGTAGAAAAAGTAATGGTTATGGGGGAAGGTCCTGAAAAAACTAGGGAATATATGAATTGATGCTTTCAAATAAGGGTACTGGAGAAGACTCTTCAGAGTCCCCTGGACTGCAAGGAGATCCAAATCAGTCTATCCTGAAGGAAATCAGTCCTGCATGTTCATTGGAAGCACTGATTGATGCTGAAGCTGAAACGCCAATACTTTGGCCACGTGATGCAAAGAACTGACTCATTGGAAAAGACCCTGCTGCTGGGAAAGACTGAAGGCAGGAGGAAAAGGGGACGACAGAGGATGAGATGGTTGAACGGCATCACCGACTCGATGGACATGAGTTTGAGCAAACTCTAAGAGATGGTGAGGGACAGGGAAGCCTGGGGTGCTGCAGTCCTTGGGGTCGCAAAGATTTGGACACGACTGAGTGACTTAATAACAAGAATCATGAATCCGATTACATGACATTCTGGAAAAAGCAAAGCTGTAGAGACAGTAAGATGATGAATGTTTACCGCCCCCAAAAATAACGGCTTCATCCATTTATCCCACGCCCCTCTCTTCCCCACTAACCATTCATCATCTTGGGACATGGGAGGAATGGATGAAGCAGTTATTCTGGGGGGCGGTGAAACTACTCTGCAGAACAGTATAATCATGGGTCCAGGTCACCATGCTTTTGTCCAAACCCATAGAATGGACCACACCAAGACAGAACACTGGTGTAGATCATGGAGCCTGGATGATGATGACATGTCTATGGAGGTTCATCAGTTATAAACAATGTACCGTCTGATGGGGGTTGTTGTTAATGAGGGACGCTTTGCATCTGTAGGGCACAGTGGATGTTTGCAAAGCCTCTGTACCTTTTTCTCAAATTTGGTGCGAACCTGAAATGGCTCTAAAAAGAATCCAGTCTTTGAAAATAAAATGGTAGTAGCAGAGAGATCTGGCAAGGTGAGCCATCTTAGAAGGTGTCCGTATGTTTGCCCTAGAAAATAATTACCTTTAAATGGGGTCATGCATGCATATTAAGTCACTTCAGTCCTGTCCAACTCTTTGCGATGCCATGGACTGTAGTCTGCAAGGCTCCTCTGCCCATGGGATTCTCCAGGCAAGGTTACTGGAGTCGGATGCCATTCCCTTCTCCTGCGGATCTTCCAGACCCAGAGATCGAACATGCATCCTTACGTCTCCTGCGTTGGCAGGCAGATTCTTTACCACTAGTACGACCTGGGAAGACATTAGAGTGTGAAACTGAAGTCGCTCAGTCACATCTGACTCTTTGCAACCCCGTGGACTGTAGCCCACCAGGCTCCTCCATCCATGGCATTCTCCAGGCAAGAATACTGGAGTGTGTTGCCATTTCCTTCTCCAGGGGATCTTCCGGACCCAGGGAACGAACCCAGGTCTCCCGCATTGCAGGCAGACACTTTAACCTCTGAGCCACCAGGGAAGACATTAGATGGGATCAACCCAGCTTAAATACTTTGAGTCATTTCTTTGCAAAAAAATTTTGCTTTTTGGCTGCCCCAGGCCTTAGTTGCAGTATGTGAGATCTTTATTGTAACACATGAACTCTTAGTTGCAGCAAGTGGGATCCAGTTCCCCAACCAGGAGTCAAACCTGGACGCCCTGCCTTGGGAGTGCAGAGTCTTAGCCACTGGACCACCAGGATGTCCCTATATTTTGAGTTCATTTTGAGACAGAGAGAGAGAGGATTTCAGTGCAGTTCAGTCGCTCAGTCATGTCAGACTTTTTGCGACCCCATGGACTGCAGCACGCCAGGCTTCCCTGTCCATCACCAACTTCCAGAGCTTGCTCAAACTCATGTCCATTGAGTCAGTGATGCCATCCAACCATCTCATCCTCTGTCATCCCCTTCTCCTCCTGACTTCAATCTTTCCCAGCAGCAGGGTCTTTTTCAATGTGTCAGTTCTTCACATCAGGTGGTCAAAGTATTGGAATTTCAGCTTCAACATAAGTCCTTCCAATCAACATTCAAGACTGATCTCCTTTAGGATGGACAGGTTGGATCTCCTTGCAGTCCAAGGGACTCTCAAGAGCCTTCTCCAACACCACAGTTCAAAAGCATCAATTCTTCAGCGCTCAGCTTTCTTTATGGTCCAACTCTCACATCCATACATGACCACTGGAAAAAGCATAGCTTTGACTAGATGGACCTTTGTCGGCAAAGTAACGCTATTCAATATGCTGTCTAGGTTTGTCATGGTTTGTCATAGTTGAACAGTATGAAAAGGCACAAAGATATGACACTGAGAGATGAACTCCCCAGGTTGGTAAGTGTCCAATACGCTACTGGAGATCAGTGGAGAAATAACTCCAGAAAGAATGAAGAGATGGAGCCAAAGCAAAAACAATGCCCAGTTGTGAATGGGACTGGTGATAGAAGCAAGGTTCAATGGTGTAAAGAGCAAGACTGCATAACAACCTGGAATGTTAGGTCCATGAATCAAGGCAAATTGGAAGTGGTCAAACAGGAGATGGCTAGAGTGAACATTGACATTCTAGGAATCAGTGAACTAAAATGGCCTGGAATGGGCGAATTTACCTCAGATGACCGTTCTATCTACTACTGTGGGCAGGAATCCCTTAGAAGCAATGGAGTAGCCTTCCCAGTCAAGAAAAGATGCCATACTCAGGACCCAACCATACATGCGTGAGAAACTTCTGGGCACATGTATCAGAAAAGTAACAGAGAACTGATTTTAGCAGCCTTGAAAAATGGTGCAGAACCCACAGGAACCTCAGGACACACTGAAAGAAGAGTCAATACAAAGGTTATATTATACTCACACCATGGAATTTTATAGAGCATTGAACATAAATTATAGTAACTGCTTGCCTGCTTGCGAGTGTGAAAGCACATAAGGGAGCAAGTGTACTGGTTAAAAAATACATATATATATTCCTCACGGAAAAATAGAATGTGGTGCTCTTGCAATAAAGTCCTAAATCTGCACACAACAGCACACATCCACTTTACCTACATGTAGGGGTCCAAACGCATATCCGTTCCGTTCAGTCGCTCAGTCGTGTCCTACATGTAGGGGTCCAAACGCATATCCGTTCCGTTCAGTTCCTCAGTCGTGTCCGACTCTTTGCGACCCCGTGGACTGCAGCCTACCAGGCTTCTCCGTCCATGGGATTCTCCAGGCAAGAATACTAATCTGTGATATTTGTTTCTTCTCTTTCTGACTTACTTCACTCTCTATAACAGACTCTAGGTTCATCCACTTCACTCCACTTGACTCCGTTTCACTCCTGTCTGTGGCTGACTGGTGTTCCGTGAGTCCCGACTGTAGACACGCTTTGCTTGTTAAGATCTCCACTTCAAGAAGCGATTGGTAGTAAAAGATTTAAGTCATAGAGGCTACATGATGAAAACAGATGAGCTCAGAGATTGAAATGAAGCAGCTAGAGATTAATTGCCTGCTAGGAGAGAGAAAAAAAGAAAAGAAAAAATGTGAACGCTACCCTGAAATGCCCAATTACTGAATACACACAAAGATTAGGTGTTTTTAGGAAAGCTGTTCTGGTTTCTTTTGTTTGTGAGTTTGCTTTTCTATTTAGGAAACCTCTCTGAACAAAATGACTTTCATCGAAGTGATGCCTAAGTGACATTGTGAATGTCACAATAAAATTATACCATTAAATTTGCTTTGCAGACGCGTTCCTGCAATTTACCTACAGCATAATCTCCGCTTCATAAAGTATATGCCTCTCCTCTCTCTCCTGAGAGTCATCACAAAATAACCACACACACAGCACAATTTTAAGCCAGTCGAAACAGCTCATCATTTTTTGAATGATGTTGCCTATTGTATATTCTGCTTCTTCCAAAATGAAGAGATCAATAAAACGGAATAGAGTTGTTTTTACAGCAGACCGCCAAGTTAAATTAGGAAAAATTGCCATAGGTGTTACGTTATGTGAAAAACACAAATATATATGTTCATCACATAACCTTAAGTATGGGGAATAAATTTCCTATCATTCTATTTTTTTATAGCTGCATAATTAAAATCCATGAAAAGCAAATGGCTTATTAAGGCTGAAACAGCTACTGTCAGGCCCAGACATGAAACTGGAATTGTTGGTCCACAGATGCTAATTCTCCATGCACTAAAGTGTTTACATTTTAAATGTTATGTATGTGAGTTAGTGTTTGCTATGAACGAGTGTATTTATAAATTCAGAAAGTCCATCTATCAAACTTCTGGAATATCTTTTTCTTTATTTTGACAGTTATAGGCAATGTTAACATTTGTAGGGCTTCCCTGAAGGCTTCGCTGGTAAAGAATCCACCTACAATACAAGAGACAGAGGAGATGTGGGTTCAATCCCTGGGCCGGGAAGATCCCCTGGAAGAGGGCCTGGCAACCCACTCCAGTATTCTTGCCTGAAAAATACCATGGACAGAGGAGCCTGGCAGGCTGCAGTCCATCTGGTTGCAAAGACTCAGACATAACTGATCAACTAAGCATGCAACATAATTCACATCAATATTATAATTAATATTACATTGACGGTATTATTGTGCAAAAGCAAACTTCTTTTCGAAAGAATGGTATCCTTTATGCTAAAGTAAACTTCACTGTTATATTCATGGAGTATGAGATGGACAGGGTAAACTAGGGATCCTTGAATCCTTAGAAAATGATGGCCATAATGTAGAGAATGATTTTAGAATGCCAATAATTATTTAAGAAAAAGAAAATGATAAACAAGGATACGTCTTAGCTAGCAAACCAACACAGCAAACTCATTTTCAAGGTACAAATAGTCCAACAGTTGTACCCTATTAAAAATACATGTTTACTTGTCCACACACTTCTTTTTTTTTATAATTTTACTCATCTATTTACTTTTGGCTGAGCTGGGTCTTTGCTGCTGTGCAGGGTTTTCTGTAGTAACAGCGAGCAGCCTCTACTCTCTGGTCGCAGAGCACTGAGCTCAAGCCACACAGGCTTCAGTAGTTTGGCACGTGGGCTCTACAGTCATGGCTCCCTGTCTCTAGAGCGCACGCTCAATAATTGTGGTGCACGGGCTTAGTTGCTCTGTGGCACGTGGGATCTTCCCAGATCAGAGATCAAACCTGTGTCTGCTGCGTCTCCTGTGTTGGCAGGCAGATTCTTTACCCCTGAGCTACCGGGGAAGACCCACGCACTTCTCTTTCAAGAGTCACTGCCCCCGGGAGCCAGCGATGTCTTATCAGCAAGGATTGCACGCAATGAGAAAATCAGCCAGTGTCTTCTGCAAAGTGCAGAGGCTATGTTCCCTTCATATTTAAAACAGGCAGCAGTCACTCGGGTGGGAGTCACAGAAGATTAGCCAGGCAACCGACATGAACCGGGGGAAAGGGAAAATTGTTTGTGACTGGTGACAGGAAAATGCATTGCTCTTAAAACGAGGTCACGATCAGAGTTGGAGTGCAAAAAATGTGAAATGTGTGTAAGCCTTCATACACAACAGGGAGGGACCATCTGTTATTAGCCTATCTGTTAATATTTTGAGAAATCACAAAGATACCATATTGTATATATACAATATATGCACACATGCTCAGTGCATATATGTGTAATATGTGTATATACATATACATGCAGTGTAGATACATGTGTGTGCATATTTATACATATACTGAATGCATAATGCATTATATAGAATTGCATTAATATATTTTACATATCGTATTATATTATAATATAATATTATATTATTATTTTATTATATTTATATATAATAATGTGATTATTATTAATATTATATATATATTTTTTTTTTTACAGCAAGATGAAATTTGGCATGAGAGATGAAACCCTTTTCGCTCTACCTGGTTTAAAATTTAGACTCTCTTAAGATAGAAGTTTAAGAAAATAGGTTACAGAATTTACATAGTTCCCCATATAAGGACTTCCACTCACATTAGGTATTTCTGTGACAGGGAGATTTTTAAATGCTGTTTATAGCTGAGTACATTGTTATTTCAACAATGGAAAAGTTCAGTCTGGCTTCCCTGGTGACTCAGATGGTAAAGAATCCATGTGCAATGCAAGAGGCCTGGGTTCGATCTTTGGGTTGGGAGCAGAGCATGGCAACCCACTCCACTATTCTTGCCTGGAGAATCCCCATGGACAGAGGAGCCTAACAGGCTACAGTCCACAGGGTCCCAAAGAGTCTGACACGACTGAGCTACTAAGCACAGCACAGCACCGAGGTTCAATCATTAAGAGAAAAGGAGTATCAGGTGGGCAAGAGCAGTCTCTGCCTTTGTGTTTAACAGTTTCCTTGTGTTTACTAGTTTCCTGCTGCTGCTGCTAAGTTGCTTCAGTCGTGTCCGACTCTGTGCGGCCCCACAGACGGCAGCCCACCAGGCTCCCCCGTCCCTGGGATTCTCCAGGCAAGAACACTGGAGTGGGCCGCCATTTCCCTCTCCAATGCATGAAAGTGAAAAGTGAAAGTGAAGTCGCTCAGTCGTATCCGACCCTTAGCGACCCCAAGGACTGCAGCCCACCAGGCTCCTCCATCCATGGGAGTTTCCAGGCAAGAGTACTGGAGTGGGTTGCCATTGCCTTCTCCGACTAGTTTCCTAGTAACATTCATTTTCTAATTCTCTCTTGGCAATATTCATTTCCATATAATCTTATAAATTTGTTAGATTTCCTAGTTATAAAATAACTGTTACCTAAAAAATATATATATATATTATATATTATACATATTATATATATTATTAATATAATTATATACAAATATATAATGTATATAATTATATTATATTAATATATAATATTATAATATATTATAATTATATATAAATATACTATTATAATATATAATAATTATATATTATATTAATATAATTATTATATTATATATATACTGCATATGTGTATATGCATTAATATACAGAAACACATATGCAGTGTATATATATATGTATATTATAATGTGTGTATATGCATTTTATATATGTGTGAATATATAAATATATACACACACTGAATATGTAAAATGTATAATCAGCATACTATCCCTGGTGGCTCAGATGGTACAGAATCTGCCTGCAATGTGGGAGACCTGGGTTCAATCCCTGGGTTGAGAAGATCCCCTAGAGGAGGGATTGTCCACACCAGTTGCCATGTATTCTTGCCTGGAGAATCCCCATGGACAGAGGAGCCTGGTAGGCTACAGTCCATGGGGTCGCAAAGAGTCGGACACGACTGAGAGACTTCACTCACATACTGTATATACATATATTGGATTGGGCAAAAGCTTTGTTCACGTTTTTCTGTAAGATGTTTTGGGAAAACTCAAATGAACGTTTTGGACAACCCAATATATATAATCTGTTTATATATAAAATCTGTATAATCTTTCTATATTTCTGGTATAATCTCTCTACATAACGTCTTCCTATATTGGAGCTTCCCTGGTGGCTCAGATGGTAAATAATCTGCCTGCAGTGTGCGAGAACCAGGTTTGATCCCTGGGTTGGGAAGATCCCCTAGAGAAACAAACGGCTACCCACTCCAATATCCTTGCCTTGCAAACTCCATGGACAGAGGAACCTGGAGGGCTACAAGTCCATGGGGTCCCATAGAGTCAGACATGAGTAAGTGAGCAACACTTTCACTTCCAACATATATAATCTGTTTACATAAAGTCTGTAAATCTTTCTATATATATCTACAGTATAAATATAATCGCTCTATAAAATATCTTCCTAAAGACTATATCGGAGAAGGCAATGGCAAGCCACTCCAGTCCTCTTGCCTAGAAAATCCCATGGATGGAGGAGCCTGGTAGGCTGCAGTCCGTGGGGTCGCTAAGGGTCGGACACGACTGAGCGACTTCACTTTCACTTTTCACTTTCACACATTGGAGAAGGAAATGGCAACCCACTCCAGTGTTCTTGCCTGGAGAATCCCAGGGACGGGGGAGCCTGGTGGGCTGCCGTCTATGGGGTCACACAGAGTCGGACACGACGGAAGTGACTTAGCAGCAGCAGCAAAGACTATATACTGTGTGTATGTGTATTTGTTTATATGCATGTATAGTGTATTTAGGACTTCCCTTGTAGCTCACTGGGTAAAGAATCTACCTGCAGTGCAGGAGACCCAGGTTCCATCCCTGGGTTGGGAAGATCCCCTGGAGAAGGAAATGGCAACCCACTCCAGTATCCTTGCCTGGAGAATCCATGGACAGAGGAGCTGGTGGGTTGCAGGCCATGGGGTCACAAAGAGTCGGGCACGACTGAGTGACGAACAGTGTATTTAAGCATATACATTGTGTGTGCACATATAGACTGTACATACACGCAGCATTGTGTATTCATATGTATGTATATGCACAGGGCAATCATGCATATATATAAACATGTGTAATCAGACTGTGTTTCTAGAGCAACAAATTAAATCCCTTTTAGAAAGATAATAATCCAAATTACTGGGCGATAGAATGACTGGACTTTCTGTGTGCAAAGTCAGACATGACATTCCTTGGGCATCCCTCCCAGATGCAAGCTACAGGATGATTCCACACGGGCGTTTTAGCCTGTCATGTAATTATGATCCATAAAAGCTACTCAAGAAAGTCTTTGGAACTCACAGTGACATAAAATTAATGCAAAAGTAATGGATATTGTTATTATGATGAGATTCTTTTCTCTTTAATTGGCTTAAAAGAAATTCCATTAAGAGAATTCTTGTATCCAGTAATTTTACTGTCCATTTTATTTTTCAAAAATTAAAGCAAATGAACTATTTTATGATTTCAGGCAAATGTGCCCTTGTGGCCATTTTAGAAGTGCTCATTGCAATGAAACTTTGTGGCCATTCATGACAGGAACCACAGATGTAAATAAGTTCTTGGAGAAACACATTTTTATTTATATATTGAGGTGTGAGAAAGATTAATGACAGCCAGTCACCAAAAAGGGCCTGTTCATATGTAAAATGAGTTAGGGAAGACAGAAAAATGGGGTCAAGTATTTTTCACCGTTTTTTAATTTTAACCTCATTTTTTGTAAGTTGATGATCATTCTGCAATTTATATCCTCCACAATCTACATAGGGTTTGCAGCTAAGTAGATTAAGACCATAGGAGACTAAGTACTGATTGCCCACGTGTAAGCAAATGTTCCTTTTTTACATACGTATTTATATTTATCTATTTTTATTTGCCTGTGCCAGGTGTTAGAAGTGGCAGGCAGAATCTAGTTCCCTGACCAGGGATCAAACCCTGCCCCTCTGTACTTTGAGTTCAGAATCTTAGCCCCGGGACCAACAGGGAAATCCCATAAGCAAATGTTTTTTATCTAGTATTTGTAAGTATTTCTACTAGATTTTCAGAATTGGAGTGAAAAATGCCATAGCTTTAAAGTTACTCATTCTTGTGGCACAAACAAAAATCTTTTGTGACTGTGTATAATCCTGCTTAAAAATGGTGACTATTCATATGAAAACCAACTCTTGGAAGTATCAGTCAAACAGGACTTTTTTTTTTTTTTCTGAATTAACATTGAACTTGGGGATCTCAGCACATTCACAGCTTAAAAAAAGTTATTTTTTTTGTTGGAATTGGATCAGTGTTTATTGATGCCATCCTCATAGAAAAGACCAAATTGTTTTATCACTAGATACTAAAATTTATGTTTCTAGGTCGAACAATGTAGAACAACTTCTTATGTGTTGTGCCCATAAAGGACTTGAAAGGTTGTACCTTCATGGATATGGTTTTTTCTCTTTCCACACTGAGGCTAAGCAACAGCAACTTCTTGACTCACTCATCCACCATCTTGAGATGATTGGTTAGATACACCCCTTTTCTCTGGGATAAGTCCAGACTCCTATAACCATCTTTGGAGATCGTAGGCAACCTTGGAATGTGGTGGGAATAGACAAGTGACATCTGTTTCCATTTGGGAGTATGACGCCTAATCTCAGGAGTCAAGTTGACCGGCCCACAGGGGGCTCAGGTGTTGGTGTAAACATCATTTCTGGGTATGTTGGTTAGAGTGCTTCTGAATGAGATTCACATCTGAGAAAAACAGATGATTGCTCTGCTTACCGTGGCTGGGCGTGACCCAATCCACAGAGGGCCTGAACAAACCAAAGGAGAAAAGGTAGATTCATTGTCTCTCTGCCTGAGTCTTTGAACTGGTCATCAGTCCTGTCATACCTTTGTACTTGAACTCAGAGTCATAATAGACCACCAGATCTCTAACGTTGCCAACCACAGATCTTGAGAACTGTCAGTCCCCGAAATCGTGGGCCAATTCTGTAAAATTTATTGAGACAGAGACAGATAGATATATAGACAATGTCAATTCTGTATAATTTACAGAGACAGAGACAGCTAGATAGACACAGACAGAATGGATGCATAGATACGTAGATAGCTACATAGATAGAATGGATGGATGGATGGATGGATAGGTAGGTAGGTAGATAGACTGGATGGTGGATGGATGGGTAGATAGATGGATGGATAAACAGGTCAACTGGATGGATGGATGGATGGATGGGTAGATAGACTAGATGGATGGAAGGATGGATAGACAGACTGGATGGAAGGATGGATGGGTAGATAGACTAGATGGATGGAAGGATGGATAGATAGACTAGATGGATGGAAGGATGGAAGGGTAGATAGACTAGATGGATGGATGGACGGATGGATAGATGGATGGGTAGATAGACTAGATGGATGGAAGGATGGATAGACAGACTAGATGGAAGGATGGATGGGTAGATAGACTAGATGGATGGAAGGATGGATGGGTAGATAGACTAGATGGATGGAAGGATCGATAGACAGACTAGA
Source organism: Moschus berezovskii (assembly GCF_049115385.1). NCBI lineage: Eukaryota > Metazoa > Chordata > Mammalia > Artiodactyla > Moschidae > Moschus > Moschus berezovskii. The sequence goes on along the minus strand of NC_142488.1, from coordinate 2,460,168 downwards.
TGGAAGGATGGATGGGTAGATAGACTAGATGGATGGAAGGATGGAAGGGTAGATAGACTAGATGGATGGAAGGATGGATAGACAGACTGGATGGATGGATGGATAGATAGACTGGATGGATGGAAGGATGGATAGACAGACTGGATGGATGGATGGGTAGATAGACTAGATGGATGGAAGGATGGATAGACAGACTGGATGGATGGATGGGTAGATAGACTAGATGGATGGAAGGATGGATAGACAGACTGGATGGATGGATGGGTAGATAGACTGGATGGATGGATAGATGGGTAGATAGACTAGATGGTTGGATAGATGGATGGATGGTTGGATAGATAGACTTGATGGATGGATGAATAGATAGACTGGATGGATGGACGGATGGATAGACTGGATAGATGGATGGATGATGGATGGATAGATAGATGGATGGATAAATCGGTCAATTGGATGGATGGATGGGTGGATAGTTAGACTGAATGGATGGATGGGTGGGTGGATAAATAGGTCAACTGGATGGATGGATGGATAGATAGGTAGACAGACTTGATGGATGGATGGTTGGATAGACAGATAAATAGATAGATAGACAGACTGGATAGATAGATAGAAATAGACAGGTAAACCAAATGGGTGGATGGATGGATGGACTGATAGACTGGATGGATTGATAGATTGATAGAGAGACAAACTGGATGGATGGATAGATAGACTGGATGGATAGACAGACAGACTGGATGGATACATAGATAGAAATGGATATATAGACCAGGAGGATGGGAAGATGGATAAATAGAATGGGTGGATTGATGGATAGAAATAGATAGGCCAGATGGATGGATGGATGGATAATTAGACTAGATGGATAGACAGACAGACAGACTGGATGGATAGATAGACAGATTCGCATATTGGCTCTTTCTCCGGATAGCCCTCACTTATCTAACACAATAAGGATCAACATTTCTTAAACGAAAAAACAAATATCACATCTAATCATGTAACGTATTTGGAAACCTTGAGGGTCAGTTGTGGTGGACCCAAGGATTGTGAGGTCTGTTCTGCTATTTTAGTAGGCAGGGCCCAAACATGCTAAGCATTTTGACAGGATGCAAGAGAGTTCTGTACAAAGAATTGTCCCTTTTACCTTGCAACTTTCAGACACCCTCACTTAAATGTAAGTGGGGAAAAAAAAAAAACAGGTTTTGTACACACACAGATTTGTGTGTGTGTATATGTGTGTGTGTGTGTGTGTGTGTACGTGTATGTATGCATATATAGTCTATATACTGATTATACATACTATAATGCAGTATATGTATTATACACATCATATATATGAATATATGGTGTCTATAGCTAGTGTGTACACACTATATATATATATATATATATATATACATACATATATACTATACACATATATGTACAGTGTGTGTATACCCACATGTGTAAATATACAGATGTGTGTGTGTGCTCAATCGTCCAGTCATATCTGACTCTTTGTGACCCCAAGGACTGTAGCCCGCCAGGCTCCTCTGCCCACGGGATTGTCCAGGCAAGAATACTGGAATAGGTTGCTATGCCCTCCTCCAGGAAATCTGCCCAACCCAAGGGTTGAAGGCAGATTCTTTAACCACTGAGTCACCTGGGAAGCCACATATATACACATGGGCTTCCCAGGAGGCACTGCAGGTAAAAAAAAAAACACCCACCTGTCACTGCAGGAGACATAAGAGATGTGGGTTCCATCCCCAGGTCGGGAAGATCCCCAGGAGAAGGGAATGGCACCCCACTCCAGTGTTCTTGCCTGGAGAATCCCGTGGACAGAGGAGCCTGGTGGGCCACAGTCTATGGGGTCACAAAGAGTCGGACACGACAGAGTGACAATCTATACAGTACATACAATTGCTCTCTCTGAATCCAGAAACTAAATCCCATTTTACACACGAATGCAAGCAATATTTTGAATTGTTCTCATACACATTGAATTTTCATGGAAGACAATTTAACTATGTAATTTCAGGGGAAAGAAATTTACTTTGTTTCTTTTAAAGTCCTTTCCTAGGAAAACCTTTCTTTCAAGACATACTTAGAGCAAATCCTACCCAGGTTGCAAGTATAAATTCTATCAGAAGTAACAAAATCTTTCTACACTGCTAAGACGATAAGCGAACTTCTACAGCGTTTCCTGATAAAAGTTCAGAACGAATTTCAATCCTGGTACCATTCCCGCATTTTTAAACACAATCCTGCCTGGTAGATAAAGGTGAACGTTTCACTGGGACTGTGTGTCTCCCATTTTATTTTCCCCCAGCCTGGGGACAACAGGAAGGGAGATCTTTCCACCCCTGAAAAGAATTTAGGAAAAGAGAGAAGCTTGATGGTAACGAGATTATTCTTTTCATCATTTTCGTTTCACATCTGCTGTGTCTGCTCTGCTACCTTCAAACACCAAATGTTTCCTTGCTGTGTTTTTCCCAGTAAGTTTTTCTATTTGGAAAATCCAAATACTCTACAATCATTGACGACTACATTGTTTCCTCCCAGAGAAATGGATAATAACGCAGCTGAGCCTACTCCAGCTTCCACAACCATCCCTTCCTGAAGACTTCCCTGGCTGCAATCAGGAACAGAAGAGTCTTTCCCACACGGCAGGGACTTGCCCTCCATCGATGAATATCTTATATTCTCTCACGCCATTTCAGGAAGCCTATTATTTTTGCAGAAGTGGGCTTAAAGCAACCTCTGAGTCATGAATGGCTCCAAAGACATCTTTCAAAAAAAAACGAAAACGACAAAACATCCTTTACAAAGAGTTGTTCTGAGCCCTCACGGCGAGGGTCAAAGCACTTGCAAAACCCCTGGTGGCGTAAGGGACCCATCTGGAGTGAATTGCTAGAAAATAGCCCTGGAAGCAGAATCTCCTTAGAAATCATCTTCCTGTGAAAGGTGATAGCAAAACAGCTTCCCAGTCTGTATATTTCCACGGGCCATCTCTTGAGAGTCCCTTGGACTGCAAGGAGATCCAACCAGTCCATTCTAAAGGAGATCAGTCCTGGGTGTTCATTGGAAGGACTGATGCTGAAGCTGAAACTCCAATACTTTGGCCACCTCATGCGATGAGTTGACTCACTGGAAAAGAGTCTGATGCTGGGAGGGATTGGGGGCGGGAGGAGAAGGGGACGACCGAGAATGAGATGGCTGGATGGCATCACCGACTCTGTGGACATGAGTCTGAGTGAACTCCGGGAGTTGGTGATGGACAGGGAGGCCTGGCGTGCTGTGATTCATGGGGTCGCATAGAGTTCGACACGATTGAGAGACTGAACTGAACTGAGCTGAACAAAGGCCCTGTAGTTCACAGTCCATCAGAGGGGCAGGGTCCTTTGAAGCGGGCCATTATGTATGATTAGGATAATGATCGCTGATGGTGAACAGTGTCGGATTCGTGATCTCGGAAGAAGATTTAGCTTTGGGACCAGAGATCAGGCTTGATCACATAAGAGTTTTGTGTAGCAGAGTTTTATTAAAGTATGAAAAGGGACTAGGAAAGCTTCTGACAGAGACTTCAGAACGGGGACAGAAGTACCCCTGACTAGTCTTAGCAAGGGAACTATATACTTTTTAATTGATTATTCAGTTCAGTTCAGTCTCTCAGTCGTGTCTGGCTCTTTGCCACCCCATGGACTGCAGCACGCCAGGCCTCCCTGTCCATCACCAACTCCCAGAGTCTACTCAAACTTATGTCCATTGAGTCAGTGCTGCCAACCAACCATCTCATCCTCTGTCGTCCCCTTCTCCTCCCGTCCCCAATCCCTCCCAGCATCAGAGTCTTTTCCAGTGAGTCAACTCGTCGCATGAGGTTGCCAAAGTATTGGAGTTTCAGCTTCAGCATCAGTCCTTCCAATGAACACCCAGGACTGATCTCCTTTAGGATAGAGTGGGTGGATCTCCTTGCAGTCCAGGGACTCTCAAGAGTCTTCTCCAACATCACAGTTCAAAAGCATCAATTCTTCTGTGCTCAGCTTTCTCTCTGGTCCAACTCTCACATCCTTACATGACTACTAGAAAAATCATAGCTTTGACTTTCTAGATCCACTCCCACAATTTACATTTTAAGATGAGAGGATTAGAACTAGCAATAGGAAGATCTTATCAGAGCCACTCCCATAATATACATTTTAAGATAAGAGGATTAGTCAGAAGGTTCTCAAGAAGGAGAAACGTCCTCAATCAGGATACATTGTTGTTTTATTATCGTTATAATCAGAGTTTAAGCTGAGTTGTGTAATCATTAGCTCCTTTGGGGCTTTAAGAAAAACAAGTTTTATGTGAGTATGACTAAGAAATCTAGGAAAAAAGTCTGTCCTTATCTCCTCCTTCAGAGACCCAGACCGTTCTCTCCTCCTTGGGGACCCTGGACTTCCTCTCAACCTACCTAGGAATCTACCTCTCCCAGTAACAAAAGCACCAAAATGCAACTTGAAGAAACAAGTTTCCAACACGGAGTCAGAACTGGCTTCTTCTCTGCAACAGAGGCAGAGGGAATGTCCACAAAAAAAGTCTTTGAGCCACGATTCTGGGCTCTAGCATAACTGATGTACCTTTCTGCCTGGCTCCCCTTCCTAAAACTGGGCAAGCACCCACGTGTGAACTGCCTCAGGGAGCCCCTCCATCTAACAGAGTACGGCCCGAGTCACCACAGTTTCCACACTGTTGGGATTCTCCATTTCCCTTTAGGCTTTGGGGAAAGTTTTTCTGGGGCTTCAGAGGGGCTTTAGAGAAACCAAGATGTAGCTCATCTGGATAAAGGAACATCAGAGCAGTGCTGGGGCGTGAATCCCTCAGGTTCCATCAGGGAGAAAAACATCTGATGAGTATAAGGAAGTGAAAGATGCGTGGTCCTGCAGAGAGAGAAAGGTCACACACCTTGTGGTACTTTTTCATCTATACATTTAAAGTGAAACTGTCGGTCGCTCAGTTGTGTCTGACTCTTTGCGACCCCATGGACAGTAGCCCTCCAGGCTCCTCTGTCCGTGGGATTCTCCAGGCAAGAAGACCGGAGTGGGTTGCCCTGCCCTCCTGCAGGGGATCTTCTCAAATGCGGGATGGAACCTGCATCTGCTTTATTGCAGGCAGATTCTTCACCATCTGAGCCACCAGGGAATTATGTCTATGTTATTTCCATTTTTAAAAATTCTGAAAGGGACTTCCCTGGTTGTAGTGGCTAAGACTTCACCTTCCAATGCAGGGGATGTGAGCTCAGACCCCGTTGGGGGAGCTAAGACTCCACATGCCTCACAGCCAAAAAAACCAAAACACAAAACAGAAGGAATATTGGAACAAGTGCAATAAAGAGTTTAAAAATGGTCCACATCAAAAAAAAGTCTGATAAAAACAATGCTGGTGTGAAACAAAAGTCCATTAAAGAACGCGGAAATCAGAAAATGATAGTCTTGTATGTGAACTTGAACAACAGTGGGAGTAAATGAAATCCCCCGTTTTGTGTACTTTGGAAAAAAACAAGTTTTCCGGGTTGGCAATCATCAATCCAGCATTGCCTGCAATATTGCCAAGCTGAGATACTGCTGTTTTATTCCATGTTTAGTGATTGTGTGCTAAGTTGCTTCAATCGTGTCCGACTTTTTGTGACCTTACAGACTGTACCCCGCCGGGCATCCCCTGTCCATGGGATTCTCCAGGCAAGAATACTGGAGTGGGTTCTTCCCCACCCAGGTATCAAACCCTAGTCTTCTGCATTGCAGCCAGACTCTTTACCATCTGAGCCACCAGAGAAGCCCCCTATTTAGTGATTAGGGAAAGACCAATATTCATAAAATGTAGACAATTTACAGCCAGACTCACCCACTCATCAAGTAGCAGTTGGGTACTGAACTCCTGCTTGGGCAATGTTGGAAACCCCATGGATTTAGTCGGAAATGAAATCCCACATGCTGCAACTGAAAGATCCTATATGCCACGAGTAAGACCAGCTGCAGACAAATAAATATTAAAAAAAAAAATAAAAGTCTCAATTAATGGAGCCACTCTCTTTGATTCATCCCAAACTTCTGAGAGAATTTCCTCTTTATTGAATAGCTTCGTACTTACTGTCAAGTGCAAACAGATTCGCCAGACATTATTTAAGCCAGAAAGCATGGGCACTCCTTCCCTGGTGGAATCGGGAGTTTTAATTAGCAAGCCCTCCGTGGAAAAAGTGCCAACGTGTTTTCCCTAACCTAGTGAGAGAGTGGACGAATAACCCTCCCAGGAACATGTCCGAAACGCTTGGTGTGTTTAGGAAGCATCTTGAGGCTTCTTTTTAATTAGCTTCGGAAGCCCCACGAACAAGGTCACTGCAGTTGCATTTCACTGACTTTGTGAGGACATCAGGTCCGTTTAAAATGCAAAACCAGTGCGTCTCTGGTTGGGACAGCAGCTTAACAGGACCCTCAGTGGATGTTTTCCAGCAGACAACATCAGCCTTCTCGTTTTCTCCTGTCAGACACCTCCCCTCCCTGAGATCCAGCTGCGTAATATTTTTACTCCATCTCTCAGCACTGGATGAACCATTCCAGTCAGTGAAGTACAAGCCATTGCTGCAGTGACAATTGGGGTGCGGCGGAGTGGTGGGGTGAGGCCCAATTGTAACACATTATGCTTGGACATGGGAGGGACTGGGGGCAGGAGGAGACGGGGACGACAGAGAATGAGATGGCTGGATGGCATCACCGAACAGAGAATGACACGGCTGGATGGCATCACCGACTCAATGGACATGGGTTTGAGTGAACTCCGGGAGTTGGTGATGGACAGGCAGGCCTGGTGTGCTGTGATTCATGGGGTCGCAAAGAGTCGGACACAACTGAGAGACTGAACTGAACTGAACTGAACTGAACTGATGCTTGGACATAATGTCATTGATTTGTGGCAGTTGCTTGAAAATATAAGTGAGCTTATAGATAAATATCCAGGAAACATTGTAATCTTCTTTTTTCTTTTTTTGGAACACAGTTATGGCCATATATATTTAATTGAAAGCGTAACAGTTTCAAGCCTTAGAGATCATTTTCTTTAGCTGTGCTGTAACAATGAGGAAACTGATTCATACTGATATCTAGAAATATGTCCAAGATTATTGTTTTCTGTGGTTGTTGTTTGTTTGCTTGCTTTTAGCCGTGGTGTTTGGCTTGCAGAATCTTAGTTCCCTGACCAGGGATTGAGTTTTCGCCCCTACGGTAGAGATCTTCCCAATGGCTCAGATGGTAAAGAATCTGCCTGTAGTGCAGGAGACCTGGGTTCCATCCCTGGGTCAGGAAGATCCTCTGGAGAAGGGAATGGCAATCCACTCCAGTGTTCTTGCCTGGAGAATCCCATGGACAGAGGAGCCTGACGGGCTACAGTTCGTGGGGTTGCAAAGAGTCGGACACGCCTGAGCACACACACACGCTGATATACATCTTGGGTGGCATAATCCATCTTTTCCTGGGCACAGTGAAGTTGGTCACCATGTTTATTGGTTATTGGTTTATTGGTTATTGGTTTATTGGTTATTCAGATACTGTGTTCTTATGTGAGGGTCCTGGTGAAGGCTTTGATGTTTCTCCCGTTCCTGTATCTTTTTCCTTCTTGGTTCTGAGCTGATCTTTATAAGCTCTTTGTGATGACATGTGCTACAAATTCCATACGTGATGGCATGACTGTGCTTTCTGCCCTTTTCGACTATGTTTCCAAAACAGGAGTCTGGCCGTTTGCTGTTCAGAAGCCAGTAAAGAGGCCAGGATGTCGGAAAGGAAAGCTTGCTTTATTGTGGATGCTGGCAATGGGACAGCGTTTCCCTGGTAACTCAGATGGTAGAGAATCTGCCTACAATGCAGGAGACCCTGGTTCAATCCCTAGGTCAGGAAGATCCCTTGGAGAAGGGAGTGGCAAGCCACTCCAGTTCTTGCCTTAGAGAATTCCATGGACAGACCATGGGATTGCAAAGTGTCAGACACGACTGAGCGACTAACACTTCATCTTTAGGACTCCGGGGTAGGGTGTCTAAAAGCTAACTCTCCAGCCAACCCCTGAAACTCAGCGGGCAAGAGCCTTTATAGACAGAGGGTGGGGGCTCCATGTAGAAACAGCACAATCATCTCTGACAGTCAACTTGACATTGGTCGTCGGTGATCTGACCAGCATCATCTCAGTTTTTTTAGGTATAGTTGGTCTCCAGGCCTAGGGTCCATTTTTTCCCATTTCTTGAGGCTTGTTCTTGGAACGGTGACAACATATGTTGTGGCTACAGTCTGATGGTCATGTAGTTAACTTCTCCACTGTGTAGGGCTTCCAGTATCTGTAAGACCACTCAAAGGACATGGCTCAGAATATTCTGAGAAGGAACTAGAAGTCCTTGAGTTTCCTGAGTGAATTCAGTTCAGTTCTGTCGCTGAGTCTTGTCCAACTCTTTGCAACCCCGTGGACTGCAGCATGCCAGGCTTCCCTGTCCATCCCCAATGCCCTGAGTTTACCCAAACCCGTGTCCATGGAGTCGGTGATGGCATCCAACCATCTCATCCTCTGTCGTCCCCTTCTCCTACCGCCCTCAATCTTTCCCAGTATCAGGGTCTTTTCCAAAGAGTCAGCTCTTTGCATCAAGTGGCCAAAGTATTGGAGTTTCAGCTTCAGCATCAGTCCTTCCAATGAACACCCAGGACTGATGTCCTTTAGGATGGACTGGTTGGATCTCCTTGCAGTCCACGGGACTCTCAAGAGTCTTCTCCAACACCACAGTTCAAAAGCATCAGTTCTTCGGTGCTCAGCTTTCTTCACAGTCCAAATCTCACATCCATACGTGAATACTGGAAAAACCATAGCCTGAGTGAGTACACTGGTTATTTGGCTGCCTTTGAGTGTTTTCCTTTGTTTCTAAATGTTCACACTTCCCTGGTTAAATTTATTCTCCGGCTAAAGTTTTCCCACAGACAATTTGTGGGCAGACGATACAGTGGGGCAAGACCATCGAACTCTGCTCCGTTACAGATTCGCTGGGTGAGGAGCAGTTCCGAACTGTAATGTCCTCAGTCTACCAAGAGTCTCCTAATATTGAGGACTTCCTGTGTATTGCTTTAAAATCTGACTTGACAGTGAGCTCGTAAAAAAATGTTCTGTAACACTGTTTTTGTTTGAGCAAGCTCCGGGAGTCGGTGATGGCCAGGGAAGCCTGGCATGCTGCAGTCCATGGTTGGGGGACGGGGAGGGGTGTGGCGGTAGGTGGGCAGGACTCAAAGAGTTGGACATGATTCAGCGACTGAGCTGAATATTATTTTATAGATCACCCTGCCCAGTACAGCTTTCTGCGTGTGCTCAGTCCTGTCTGACTCTGTGTGACCCCATGGACTGTAGCCCGCCAGGCTCCTCTGCCCTTGAGGATTCTCCAGGCAAGAATACTGGAGTGGGTTGCCTTTCTTTCTCCAGGGGCTCTTCCCCACTGGGGAATCAAACCCATCTCTTGCGTCTCCTGCTTCGGCAGGTGGATTCTTTACCAGCAGCGCCACCTTCTGGGATGACGGAGAGGTTATGATTGTTGCAGCCGGACGCAGCAGAACGCAGTTGGCTGCGAGCATTTAGATGGGGGTGGTCTCACTGAGAAAAAGAATTTAAACTGTGCTTTCTGCTCGCTTTACATGTGAATTGGCGTCTGTGGGTGGCGACTGTCTTACTAAAAGATCGCAGCTGCAGGTGATTTATCCTTGCACGTTTCTCAATCCCAGGTGGCTCGGAAAGAATCTTCCTGCCAGCGCAGGAGTCGTGGCTTTGATCCCCGGGTCAGAAAGATCTCCTGCAGAAGGAAATGACAACCCGCTCTAGTATTCCTGCCTGGAGAATCCCTGTGGACAGAGGAGCCTGGCAGGCTACAGTCCATGGGGTCGCCAAGAGTCAGACACGGCTGAGCGACTGAACAACGGCCTTGTGTTCTAGGCATTTTTCATACAAAACGGTCTGAATCCTGTTCCCTTGGTATATTTTCTGATTTTGTGCAGTGTTTTTATGACGACTTTATATATCTTTATACCCAAAAAGACAGTTAACACTCTGGCAGGGAGCTCCTAAAACCCTTGGAATTTCCTGAGAGATAGGAGTTTCTTTGTAATTCAAAAGCAACCTGGGGTTATGCTATTGAATTTATGCTAATGAGCTGATGGCAGATTGCTGTTCAGTCCCCCAGTCGTGTCTGACTCTGCGACCCCGTGGACTGTAGCCCACCAGGCTCCTCTGTCCGGGGGATTCTCCAGGCAAGAATACCGGACTGGGTTGTCATTCCTTCCTGCAGGGGATCTTCCCCACCCAGGGATCAAACCCAGCTGTCCTGCATCGTAGGCAGTCTCTCCCATCTGAGGGTTTTGAGCAGTTCCTTGCTGTTGATCACAGGACTCCTACTGCCTGTATTGTACCTGTTTCCTCAGTGAGCAAACCTGACCTCCCCAAAGGTCTGGCACTGCTGTGATGACATGTGTGAACATTACATTAGCATCAGAACGTGAATCAGTGATCCCGAAACCCTCATGGATTCTTTCCTAACATCCCTGAAAGGAATCTTCTGAGGGTACGCCGCATTCCAGAGGGGGTTAAAAAAAATTATTTTTTTTTGTGCTCTAGTGAAGGCATGAATTATTGAATATGCCAACAGCAGAATATATTTAAAATTCCTCCTACTGGTTTTGAAATTTTTCATCAATTATGGAATAAGCCATATTGAGCAGGTAAAGTGTCTAAAATACCTTATTGCCTCAGCTGAATCGTACTCTCTAAGTGTCAGGATCTTAAGCAGTGAGATGCTAGGGAGCCAACAAGTGTAGCATAATATTCAGCAGAAGTCAAGGCTGTTTTTCAAGTAGGCATGAAAATACTAGGCTCCAACCAGTGTTGGAAAACAGTATAAGTGCAGGGACTGGCAATTACATGAACTTCGCCATCATATGACATTCCAAAATAGAAGCAGAGCAAGGCTGATTTCTGTTCTCCTCTGTTTGAACATCTTCATTATTTTATTTTTCCTAAAAAAAAAATTATTTTTCAAATAAGTGCTGGGTTGAGGGTTCGTTTCCAGATCTCTCAGTTAAATTTTTTTTTTTTTTTTTTTTAACATTTGTGGGCTCACTCAGTCGTATCCAACTGTTTTGCAACCTCTTGGACTGCAGCCTGCCAGGCTTTGCTGTCCATGGGATTCTCCAGGCAAGAATACTGGAGTGGGTGGCCATGCCCTCCTCCAAGGGATCTTCCTGACCCAGGGACCAAGCCCAGATCTCCTGCATTGGTGGGCAGATTCTCTCCCGCTGAGCCACCGGGGAAGTCCTTTTACTATTAAACCTGTTGGTTTATTTGACTGCACTGGGTCTTAGCTGCAGCACACAGGATCTTCGTGTGGGATCTAGTTCCCTGACCGGGGTTGGAACCTGGGACTTCTGCATTGGGAGCACAGAGTCTTAGCCACTGGACCACAAGGGGAAGTCCCTTCCCCTGGATTTTTTTTTTTCAAGAGATAGCTCATCCTAGATGTTATACGCAGGAGTGGAAGTGCTACGTCTCAGGAAAACACAACACACTTTACAGTCCAATCAGTGTATCTCCACGGTGTTGTGACGCCACTGTTTCGAGTCCTCACAAACACCTGCTTCCATGTGACTGTTGAATTCTTCCGAGTTTCTTGGTGGAAGCACCTGTCTTACTATCGTTTTTGTCTTCTTTTCGTCATTCCTACAGAAAGCTGTAAGTTTTTCGTGTATTGTTTACCCAGTTTTTTCTATGAAATGTCTGTTAATGCCTTAGCATGTGTTTCCTAGTGATTCTTTTCTTTTTTAAAAAAAATCTCAGCTCAGTCGCTCAGGCGTGTCCGACTCTTAAACAAATCGACTTGATTCCTTTATGCCTTAACATACTCCTGAGCGTGCATTCCCTTCTGCATACTATTAAAATGTTTCTCTTTATAAATACCTCATCGTTCTGCTTCCAGTTCAGAGCCGTTATGGACATGTGAGGCATCTTTACTGGATAGAAATGATGGACTTTCACTCGCATTTGAATCCATCTCCCCTTTTCAGTGACAATTGGCATCTTGAAAATATCTTCCGCTATGGTAGCATCATCACTATATAGTCTTTTTAAACAGTGGGCTTTTTTTAATATTTATTTATTCATTTGGCTGCCCTGGGTCTTAGTTGCAGCATGAGAAATCTTTCCTCTTCCCTGCAGCACGTGGGATCTTTTTTCTAGTTGCAGCTTGTGAACTCTGAATTCAGAGTTCAGTTGTGGCATATGGAATCTAATTCTTTGACCTGAAATGAAACCCTGGCCCCCTGCATTGGGAGTTGCAGAGCCTTCGCCACTTGACCACCAGTGAAGTCCCTTGTCTTTTCTATTCTTTTCTAATAAATCTTCATATTCGTGACGACAAGGGCTCTCAGATGAGTATCTCCTTTTTTATGTATCAGCTGGTGGTTTGGGCACCCTCACCAGTTTTTCCATAGTGGAATTGGATATAGTGCTTCAGTTTCTAAAATTACACCTTTTTGCCTTTAAATTCCAAACTCGAAGCAACAGCGTTTTGCAAGAAACGACTGTAGAAAGCAAAGAACTCTGAAAAGTAGTGATTTGGCCATAATGGAAGCTTGAACACATTTGTACCACCTGCGACTGTTTTTAAGTCAAAACTGTTTCTCTTTGCCTATCAATAAATAAACTTTCTCTGAGAATCTTTCTCTGTGAAGTTTTAACAGATAAAAAAATCATCTAGTTTAAAATCTACAAATGCAAGAGTGGAAAAACCCAGCTTCACATAGAGTGTGTAAAGTGTGACACTTTATTTCCACAAATCGTTGTTTATGTACCTATATCCTTTTGTTAAATGCTTTTGAATGTTGCATATTGTAACTGAATATACACTTTTCCATTCATGTATATACCTGTCAATCTATCTGTCATCTATCAATGTAACTATCTGTGTGTGTCTGTTAGTCTCTCAGTTGTGTCCGACTCTCTGCAACCTCATGGATTATATAGCCCGCCAGGCTCCTCTGTCCCTGGGATTCTCCAGGCAAGAATACTGGAGTGGGTTGCCATTCCCTTCTCCAGAGGATCTTCCCCACCCAGGGATCAAACCCAAGTCTCCTGCACTGCAGGCAGATGCTTTACCATCTCAGCCACCAGGGCACCCATCTGTTTATCATCTGTATGTGTCCGTCTGTCTATCTCTCTGTCTGTCTATCCATGGAGAGAATGGAAAATTGTCAAAAAAAAAAAAAAAAAAACAAGAATTCCCTGGCAGTCCAGGGTTAGGATGACAGTCTCACTGCTGAGGGCCATGGTTCAATCCCCAGTCACAGAACTAAGAACCCACAGCCACATGGCAAAAAAAAAAAGAAAAGCCAAAAAAAGAAATAGAGAAGTATAAAATAACAGTAGCAGTTATCTTGTCTAAGTGGTGAGATAATTATTTTCTCTGGGTTATCTATAGTTTTCTAATTTTTAAAATGAGTTCATCTAACTTTGAATTAATGCATGGTGGTGATGGTCTAATTGCTGAGTCGTGTCTGACTCTCTGTGACCCCATAGACTGAAGCCCACCAGGCTCCTCTGTCCATGGGATTCTCCAGCCAAGGATACTGGAGTGGGCTGCCATTTCGTCCCCGAGGGGATCTTCCTGACTCAGGGATCGAACCCACATCTCCCGCATTGCAGGTGGGTTCTTCCCCAACTGAGCCACCAGGGAAGCCCCAATACGTACTTTTGTCAAGTATGAATATTTCTACTCACATATGAATATTTATTTTGATGTTGGATTTCTTCAGAGATGTCTGTAGAAACTGGTCTGAAAAGAGGCTTCCTGTCTTTCTCCAAAACAGCACTTTTGAAAGAACGGCGTCCCTTGTGTGTTCCTACAGACGCTGTTTCGTCCTCTGAGATGGTGAGGAGTTATCCAGTGTGGATAACGGAAGGAATGAAGCCCCACGGGTCCCTTCCCAACGTGAATCTTCATTTCTGTGTTAAAGCATGCTCACGCAAAAAGAGACCCTGATGACAAAAGCCAGAGAATCTTGATACCAGCCAAGTAACAGAAAAAGTTTAGCAATTTCCACAAAGGAAAAGGGTTTTTGACCCCAGAAAGAAGCAAACTTAAATGGGACAGGACTCTTCCACAGTGTCAGCTCTAAATAGCGAATAACTTTCTTTTTATTGCTCAGTATGAATTATTTTCCTCATTAAAGTCATAACTGATTCTAAAACACTCCCAACTTTCTAGAACTTCCATGAAAATGCCCACAAGTTGCAACAGTGAATTTTAAACCTCACGGATACTGCCAATGATGGGTATTTCAGGGAACAGAAATGATAACGTCATTATTTTTCCTTAAAAGTTTTACTGATTATTCTTACTCTTTGCTGTTCCACTTTGTCCCAAATATACACACCGTGGCTTCCCAGGTGGCACTGCGGTTAAGAATCCTCCTGCCAATGCAGAAGACTCGGGCGATGTGGGTTCCATCTCTGGGTTGGGAAGACCCACTCCAGTATCCTTGACTGGAGAATCCCTTGGACAGAGGAGCCTGGCGGGGCTATGATCCACGGGGTCACAGAAAGTCAGACATGACTGAGCACAGGCAGGCATACAGTGTTAGAATCTCCCCAAACGTGACCCAGTTCTCAGATTATAAAACACCAGGTTGCATTAAAGCAGAGTAGAATATGCTACAAAGTACCATGAAAGAGCATTTGCTTGTATTGGAAACATTTAAAACAAACTGATGCTGGGTTTCTGGGAGACGTGTGCTTTCAGGAAACAACTAAGTCACGGGTCTGGGCATCATTAAAAGACACATCAGTGACTTTCTCCATGTGAGACTGCACAGTCCCATTGGAGGTGACAGATTGCCTGCCATCATACTGTTGCACCCCCTTTAGCAGAAGAAGGGGCGATTACACAGAAGTGTGTCCATCTTGTGAGATCCACAAAGAAAGAGGTGATTTGCCCTCTGTCTGCTCCTTTCATCTGGGTAATAAAGTTTATCCCCCAAGAGGAAATTTGTCTGCTCTCATCAAGAGGAGAAGGCAGAATATGCATCTTTTCTGTGGCCAGATTCTCATCATTAGAACACGATTTCACAAGATGGAATACAGGCGATGAAATGGCTCATCTTGTCATTTTCTCTTTTTAGAGTTGCTTTTTTGTTTTGCCTTTGTGTTATGTATTTGGCCGTGCCGGGTCTTAGCGGTAGCACTTGGAAGCTTCGATCTGCACTGTGGCGTGTGGAATCTTTAGTTGCGGCGCGCGGGATATCCGATCTTTGTGCGGGATTATTTAGCTGTGGCACGTTAACTCTTAGTGGCAGCCTGAGGGACCTACTTCCCTGACCAGGGATCGAACCCACCCCCAACCCCTGCATTGGGAGGGCAGAGTCTTAGACGCTGGACAGCCAGGGAAGTCCCCTAGAGCTCCATTCTTAACTCCCCTTTACAGTGGACTTAAGGTCCTCTGTACCTTTCCTTTAAGCTTCTTAAATGATCACTCTTTTTCTCTTCTCTTCTCAAAGTCTCCTTTAAATGTTTCTCACAGAACTCGTCCAATTGATAACGCAGTGATCTCAAACACAGGTTCCTCTTCTCAGCCCACTGTTGGCATTTTGGACCAGAGAACCCTGTTCTGGGGGTTGTCCTGTGCATTGCAGAGTGTGCAGCAGTATCCCTGGTCTCCCCCCAGGAATGTTGTTGATGTTGTTCAATCACTCAGTCATGTCCAACTCTTTGCGACCCCATGGACCGCAGCACGCCAGGCTTCCCTGTCCTTCACCATCTCCCAGTTTGCTCAAAGTCATGTCCATTGAGTCAGTGATGGCATCTAACCATGATCACACTCTGAACCAATATGCTGCTCCTGCTGCTGCTAAGTCGCTTCAGTCATGTTCGACTCTGTGCGACCCCACAGACAGCAGCCCATCAGGCTCCGCCGTCCCTGGGATTCTCCAGGCAAGAACACTGGAGTGGGTTGCCATTTCCTTGTCCACCGAGCCAATATATGAGGACTCCAAATCTCTCTTCATCTTGACCACAGAGTGACACAACATTCATATTTTCTGTGGATTTCACCATAGTAAGGAATAATCCACATTTGGGGGAAAGAATCAATATGCAATAAATTAATAAAGAAGGCACTCCGTGGCGAATACATAAAGAAAGAATGGAAACAGTGAGACTTTATTTTCTTGGGCTCCAAAATCACTGTGGGTGGTGACTTCAGCCATGAAATTGAAAGACCCTTTTTCCATGGAAGAAAAGCTATGACAAACCTAGACAGCATATTAAAAAGCTGAAACATTACTTTGCCAAAAATAGTCAAAGCTATGATTTCTCCAGTAGTCAAGTATGGATGTGAGAGTTGGACTATAAAGAAAGCTGAGTGCCGAAGAATGGATGCTTTTGAACTGTGGTGTTGGAGAAGACTCTTGAGAGTCCCTTGGATTGTAAAGAGATCAAATCCGTCTATCCTAAAGGAAATCAGTCCTGAATATTCATTGGAAGGTCTGGTGCTGAAACTGAAACTCCAATCCTTTGGCCACCTGATGCAAAGAGCTGACTCACTGGAAAAGACCCTGATGCTGGGAAAGATTGAGGGCAGGAGGAGCAGGGGACGACAGAGGATGAGATGGTGGGATGGCATCACCGATGGACATGAGTTTGAGTGAGCTCCAGGAGTTGGTGATGGACAGGGAGGGCTGGTGTGCTGCAGCCCATGGGGTCGCACATGACTTAGCAACTGAGCAACAGCAGATACATAAGGAGTGACGTGTGATAAGGGGAAGGAGACGTCTCCCACGGTAATAGAAAGGAACTGGAGATTGACAGCCAATTTCCTCAGCTAACTCTTCTGTCCCAGAAGAAGGAAGGAAAGACAAAGTTGCTCTCAGCACTTTCTGAACGGACAGCGTTTGCTTTCTGTATCAGCAACTGGGATGCTTCACAGCCTTACACGTATGTCATCTTACCTTGCCCAGAATGGTCCCGACAGTCTAACTGCTATCTTTCCGCTCCTGAAAAAGAAATGCTGAGACTATTAAAATACATACTATATACTTGCACGTTACATAGCAGAAGGACTTCTTATAAGATAAGGAAGTGAATACTATCTCTTTGTACAGGACAATCATGCTTGTTTGTGTTAAATACCAGTCCGTGCCCTGAGATAGGGCTTTCCTGCTGGCTCAGTGGTAAAGAATCTGCCTGCAATGCAGGAGATGCAGGTCCAACGCCTGGGTCAGGAAGATCCCCTGGAGAAGGAAATGCAACCCACTCCAGTATTCTTGCCTGGAGAATCCCACGGACAGAGGAGGCTGGCGGGCTGCAGTCCATGGGGTCGCACAGAATCAGACACGACTGAGGCAACTTGGCACACACACACTTAAAGGTAAGTTGCTGCTGCTGCTGCTGCTGCTAAGTCGCTTCAGTCGTGTCCGACTCTGTGTGACCCCATAGATGGCAGCCCACCAGGCTCCCCCGTCCCTGGGATTCTCCAGGCAAGAACACTGGAGTGGGTTGCCATTTCCTTCTCCAATGCATGCGAGTGAAAAGTGAAAGTGAAGGCGATCAGACGTGTTGGACTTTTCGCGATCCCATGGACTGTAACCTACCAGGCTCCTCTGTCCATGGGATTTTCCAGGCAAGAGTACTGGAGTGGGGTGCCGTTGCCTTCTCTGAAAGGTGAGTTAGTTTGAACCTAAACTGAAAGAACACTGTTCAACTTTGGGGGATACTATGATTCTTTTCATTTTAGTTAATCAGAGAAAGGCTGAAACAGAAGTTCGGGAGTGAAATGAGGACAAAAGGGGTGTTTGATGCCGTGTTTTTTGTTTTTTAAAGATTGTTATAAAAGATGACAAAAACATCCACTTCAGAATGTCATGCTCCTTTTGAGCTCTGTGTAGCGGCAAAATGGCATTCCCACCCCCACTCAGGGTCGCAAAAGACTGCTTCAAGCAGACCCATAAAATGTGTGTAACCTCAGAGGTGTCTGATTTATATATCTGAGCCTGTCTCTTTTCTCCTTAAAATGCATCAGTAGTTCTTTGCTGCGGAGAAGGCAATGGCAAGCCACTCCAGTACTCTTGCCTAGAAAATCCCATGGATGGAGGAGCCTGGTAGGCTGCAGTCCATGGGGTCGCTAGGGGTCGAACACGACTGAGCGACTTTACTTTCACTTTTCCCTTTCACACATTGGAGAAGGAAATGGCAACCCACTCCAGTGTTCTTGCTGGAGAATCCCAGGGACGGGGGAGCCTGGTGGGCTTCCGTCTATGGGGTCACCCAGAGTCGGACATGACTGAAGTGACTCAGCAGCAGCAGCAGTTCTTTGCTGTCTCCAGGTGGAAGCTGAACACCTTCACGTGAGCAAGACCCTTCATTATGTAAACCCCTGCTAATCTGTTCTAACAGACTCCTTCTTGTCCCTAAACCTTGTCCCTAAACTTCAGGCTATCACCTCTTGCCAGGCCCCAACACTGGTTCATACAGCTGTGCTTTAATGGGCAATACTTAGAGTCTGTGGCTTTGCCGAGGTTGATCCCACTCCGTATAAAGGCAACCCCTGTTCACCCTCTTCATCTAGAAACATCTCATCAATAAGTCAGCACGCAGCTCACCTGTTAGCTTTCTTAGCATCTTCTAACCCTCCTAGGCTACACGGGATTTCAGATTTCCCCCGAGCACAGCTGGATCACTGCACATGTGATTCTGTCTCACTCTCTCTTGAGAATTTTATTACATATTTGTATCCCATCCACAATGAAGGATCAGGTCCATGTTTACTTAACATTTAAACATCCAGGGCGCAGCTTGAGTAGCTGCAGAGAATAAATATGATTACCTCTGTAATGATTACATCAGTGGATGCGTGGCCATGCCTTTGCCTTCTTACCTGGGCTATCTTTTTAATTCTTACTCTAGCATTTATTTTATTCTGGAATTCAGATGCCTTTGATGCAGAAGATCAAATGCTCAGTGATTTCTAAGCAGCGAAAGAATGATCTCATCCTATTTATTATTATTTTTTTTCCCATCAGGAATGTCTGAGATTCCACCAGACCTATTAATCAGAGGGCTCAGTTCAACATGAGAGGCTGTTGGATACTTGTCAAATTCAGACAAATGAATTACTTCAATATATGTCTGATAAATGTTACATCAGCAGCTGATTAAACAGCCATTTATAAAGCAAGCTCCTTGTGAGCTCAAAGTCCATGCATCTAACTGATACACTTCATGTGAATCGTAGCGTTTATATGTCTTCATAAAGATCTGTGTGATTCCTTTATCTCCACCAACAGCAAAGTATCGGTTAATCTATCCATCTACCTGTAGTTAGATATCACATACTTTTTAAGACCAGATATAGTGCTGGAGATAGACACGGGGATTTTTTTTAAAAAAAAGACAAATGTGGTTGCCAGCCTGATAAAGAAGTCACCTTCACTGGTGAAAAATAAGCAATACGTTTTCTGGGGGTTTATTCTAGGCTGGTAAAGAATCCGCCTGCAATGCGGGAGACCTGGGTTGGATCCCTGGTTTGGAAAGATTCCCTTGGAGAAGGAAAAGGCTACCCACTCCAAGATTCTGGCCTGGAGAATTCCATGGACTGTATAGTCTGTGGGGTCCCAAAGAGTCAGACGTGACTTGCCAACTGCACCCGAACAACAGCATCAACGACAAATGGAGATCTCCAACAGCCTGACTTGATCACAAAGTAAAACAACGTCTCAATAAATGTGTGATAGAACCCTCTACTGTTTAAAAGTGTGTGTGTTCGTTGCTCAGCCGTGTCTGACTCTTTGAGACCCGGTGGACTGTAGCCCGCCAGGCTGCTCCGTCCGTGGGATTCTCCAGGGAGGAATACTGGAGCGGGTGGCCATTTCCTCCTCCAGGGAAAGTTTTACCTCTTTGGGTTTCTGTCTGTTTGTTCGTTGCTGCACAGCGTGTTTGCGCCTGCATGCGGGCTTTCTCTAGTTGCTGTGTGAGGGCTTCTCAGTGCAGTGGCGTCTCTTGCTTTGGAGCACCAGTTCTCGGGCACTGGGTCTCGAGTACTTCTGTTTCACAGGCTCATTAGTCCCGTGGCGTGCGGAATCTTCTCAGGGGAGGGATCGAACCCATGTCCCCTGCCTTGACAGGTGGACTCTGAACCACTGGACCACCTGGGAAGTCCAAGAAAGTCCACGTTTGCTTTCTTTTGTGTTCTGAGAGATGAAAAGGCTGTCAGCCCTTCTTTCCTTCAAATATCACACTACCAGCTTACACACGACGCTGACTTGGCAGAAATCCCTTCTCGTAGTTGGTAACACATCAGCAGACTGTGCTATCCTCCTTCACTCATGAATTTTAATAAAAGGTAGTTTATTGCACATATTAACTAAGCTGCTAGATGGCTCACCAATCCATAAAAATAAAATTTTAGACTGTAAACAGTCCCTGATTAACATCCGTCAGTGAGTTCAGTCGCTCCAGTCATTTCCAACTCTTTGCGACCCCATGCACTGCAGCACGCCAGGCCTCCCTGTCCATCACCAACTCCTGGAGCTTGCTCAAACTCATGTCCATTGAGTCAGGGATGCCATCCAGCCATCTTATTATCTGTCGTCCCCTTCTCCTCCCACCTTCAATCTTTCCCAGCATCAGGGTCTTTTCCAGCGAGTCAGCTCTTCACATTAGGTGGCCAAAGTATTGGAGCTTTAGCTTCAGCATCAGTGCTTCCAATGAACATTCAGGACTGATTTCCTTTAGGATGGACTGGTTGGATCTCTTGGGAGTCCAGGGAACTCTCAAGAGTCTTCCCTAGCATCACATATTAACATATAAGCTGGTTATTACTGGGAGATGTGACTCACTGGGCATAAAGTTTCAGTTACATTCTCTAGAAAGCTACTCTACACAATCCTGTACATATAAGTCACATGGTGCTGTGGACGTAAAAGTGTTCCCTAGTGACTCAGATGGTAAAAAATCTGCCTGTAATACGGGAGACACAGGTTTGATCCCTGGGTCTGGAAGATCCCCTAGAGATGGAAATGGCAACCCACTCCAGTATTCCTCCCTGGAGAATCCCATGGACAGAGGAGCCTGGTGGGCTACAGTCCATGGGGTCGCAAACAGCCTGACACGGCCCAGTGACTAACACTTTCACTTCATGTCTCGATAAAGCCGTTTAACAAAATGAAATGCTAGAATTATTTCACTGACTATCAAGAAGAAACAAATGAAGTAGAACCTCGTGAATTATTTGTTGAATTGCAGGAATCTGGAAAACTCCAATTCAGCAAACAATGCAAAATCTTTTTCTTGAAAAAGATTGGAATATTCAAAACATAAATACAGATCTATTAACTTGATGCGTATTTACAGTGGTGGAGGTCTCAAAATTTGTCCTCATTGCTTTCTGTTGAGATTCTTGAAAAGACAAAAAGAGACCTTTTCATGAAAACTCAGGACTGCGAAGTAGCTATACATTCTGAAATAGAGATGTAAATGTATTCTGAACAAAACACTAATTTATTCTTGCTTCTTTGAATCATCCTGTCAAATTGTCACTTCTCAAATGATGAACCTAAAATATCCTTGGGAATTGCCTAGCAGTACCCACTCCAGTCACTGCAGATGGTGAGTGTAGCCATGAAATTAAAAGATGCTTGCTCCTTGGAGGGAAAGCTGTGACCAACCTAGACAGCATATTAAAAAGCAGAGACATTACTTTGCCAACCAAGGTCCATCTGGTCAAAGCTACGGTTTTTCCAGTAGTCATGTATGGATGTGAGAGTTGGACTATAAAGAAAGCTGAGCCCAGAAGACCTGATGCTTTTGAACTGTGTCTTTGGAGAAGACTCTTGAGAGTCCCTTGGATGGCAAGGAAATCCAACCAGTCCATCCTAAAGGAAATAAATCGTGAATATTCATTGGAAGGACTGATGCTGAAGCTGAAACTCCAATACTTTAGCCACTGATGCAAAAAGTTGACTCATTGGAAAAGACCCTGATTCTGGGAAAGATTGAAGGTGGGAAGAGAAGGGGACAACAGAGGATGAGATGTTTGGATGCCATCACCAACTCAATGGAGATGAGTTCGGGTAAACTGCGGGAGTTGGTGCTGGA
The DNA here is from genome assembly GCF_049115385.1 of Moschus berezovskii. Taxonomy (NCBI): domain Eukaryota; kingdom Metazoa; phylum Chordata; class Mammalia; order Artiodactyla; family Moschidae; genus Moschus; species Moschus berezovskii. Next base: position 2,438,001 of record NC_142488.1, on the reverse strand, counting down.
CAGGGAAGCCTGGTGTGCTGCAGTCCATGGGGTCGCAAAGAGTCAGACACAACTGAGCGGCTGGACTGAACTGACCCACTCCAGTATTCTTGGCCTTCCCTGGTGGCTCAGATAGTAAAGAATGTGCCTGCAATGAGGGAGACCTGGGTTTGATCCCTGGGCTGGGAAGATCCCCTGGAGAAGGGAATAGCTACCCACTCCAGTGTTCTTGCCTGGAGAATTCCAGGGACAGAGGAGCCTGGCGGGCTACAGTCCATAGGGTCAAGAAGAGTCAGACAGGCCTGAGCAACTTTCACTTTCACTTTCCAGTAGTTAGCTCTCCACGTTTCTAGCACAGGGGGCATAGGTTCAATCCCTGGTCAGGGAACTAAGATCCTGCATGGATCGAAATCGAGACTTCCGAGTCTCCTGCATTGCAGGCGGGTTCTTTACCCACAGAGCCACCTGATAAGCCCCTCATGCCACTAGGCATGGCCAAAGAAAAATTTTTTTTAATTTAAAAAAAAAAAAAACCTTGAGTAAACATTTTTCCTGGCAGTCTATTAAGAAACATTGCCATTTGTATCACCAATAAACCCTTATCTATTTGTATCATTATATTGTATATGACACTCTGAAAACATGAGCGTACCCGTAAGACTTTCCTTCCAGCCTTGAAGTTTTTCAGCATGGCAAGTACCTCTCATCCATCTTGGCGTATTCAGACTTGAACCCAGTGCCAACGCTCACAGGGGACCCTCCCAGTGTTGACTCTATTCCTGAAAAGTGAGAATTCAGGGACGGGAGATCTCTGTACTGAAATAAGTCGTCACCAGCCCCCTCCGTTTTGAGTCGAGAGCCTGATTCTGTATGTTCCTGGAAGCCATCTTCACAGCTGATCACTTCTCCTCTGACAAACGCGCTCCACAACTGTGGAAAAATAAGATGAGATTGCAGAGCAAAGTAAATATTTAATTAAGAAACAGCTAATCAGATTCCCCTTCGCCTTTTTCTATTTTTATTTTTTTCCTGCTGATAGTTAAGCAGCTCCATCTCATGGAAGAACATTGCCATTAATATTTTAAAACTCCTTCAGCCTTTTTTTTTTTATTATTTCATTTCAATTTTCTGCCTCATTATTTTTTTAGTGACCTCCATCACCAAATTGATTTTGACTGAGTTAGTGCCGGAGATATATATGTATATAAAACTTTTAAATTCACTTAGACTTAGAAATTATGTAATCATAAACTGAGAATTGGTCATCCTATTTAAAAGGAGGCTCTCTGGACAGGGAGCCTTAGAATTAAACTGCCCTCAAACGACAGATAATGTGGTTTCTCATAAACTTTCATTAAAACTCCAACTAAATATAGTCAGACTCTTAACAGACTAAATGCAATGAATTGCTTCCATGAAGAGAAACAAATATTCCCTTTTCTTTTTTTTTTTTTAGTGGAACAGAGAAAGGAAGTTTATTGACATGTGGACAAAATCCACATTTGAACTAACCATAGATTGGACGGTAAAGAATCTGCGTGCAATGCAGGAGACCTGAGTTCAATCCCTGGGTGGGGAAGATCCCCTGGAGAAGGGAAAGGCAACCCACTCCAGTATTCTTGCCTGGAGAATCCCATGGACAGAGGAGCCTGGCGGGCTACAGTCCATGGGATCGCAAGGAGTCAGACACGACTGAGCAACTTTCTCTCTAAGAAACAACCCCGTGTCTATTTTTAACACTATCACTGCCATTTACTGAATGTGCCATTTACTGCTTTAGTAGTGTATATGTGTGTGGGCTCAATTGCTCAGTCCTGTCTGACTCTTTGTGACCCCATGGACTGTAGCCCACCAGGCTCCTCTGTCCATGGGATTCTCTAGGCAAGAGTACTGGAGTGGGTTGCCATCTCCTTCTTGCAAATATTTTTAAAATAAGAAAAAAGAAATATCAGTTTCTCTATTTTTCACATTTATAAAATGTAGCAAATTGTATGCAAAGGTTTAATTCCATTTAAGATTTCCATATGCTTTATCAAGTACGGTTGCCTTGATTTATGATAAAGGACAGCTCATTTTACCCGTGTTGCCAGTCGTGTCTGACTCTTTGTGACCCCGTGTACTATAAAGCCCGTGGAATTCTCCAGGCCAGAATTCTGGAGTGGGTAGCCTTTCCCTTCTCCTGGGGATCTTCCCAACCCAGGGATCGAACCCAGGTCTCCCACTTTGCAGGCAGATTCTTTACCAGCTAAGCCACCAGGGAAGCCCAAGAGTACTGGAGTGGGTAGCCTTTGCCTTCTCCAGTGGATCTTCCTGACCCAGGGATCAAACTGGGCTCTCCAGCATTCCAGGCAGATTATTTACCAGCTGGGCCACCAGGGAAGCCCTCATTGTCTGTACTTAAAGATAAGTTAAAGAAAACCAGCTATACATTGTGGATAGTAGCCTAAAGCCTTTTTTTTTTTTTTTTAACGTGGACCATTTTAAGTCTTTACTGAATTTATGACAATATTGCTTCTGTTCTATGGGTTTTCGATCGCCAGGCATGTGGGATCTCACCTCCCCAGCCAGGGACCAAGTCCTCACCCTCTGCCTTGGAAGGCGAGGTGCTCAGCACTGGACCTCCAGGAAAACTAAAGGCAGTTTTCAAACACAGTGCTACAGGTTGTTTTTAAAAGTCTACCAGATACCTATCCTGAAGGCACTCTTTATTTCTTAGACATCTCCACATTTTGTTCTCAAAGAAAGAAAGCAGCCTCTCCTGTTTTATCTCTTAAACATGACAGGGAGTTACATAATATTCAGAATGGTGATTGTTTCTGGAGAACAACAGAAGCGAAATGGGAGCGGGGACTGAGGATGGATCTGTATTTATGATCAGCGTCTATGGATCAGGTATCTGTAGGCTGCAACGTGCAGAGTGTTTCACACAGCAACAACAAACAGGTACACGCATCCGTCAGGCTACAGAGATAATAATCTGAGTGACGTCCGAACCGTGAAATGATAAAGTCTCTTGAGAATGACTCAGAGTGATCAAAATGGGACGGAATCAGCCTAGTAAGTTGGAAAGTAGAATGGAAACTTGGGAATTGCCCCAAGTTGCGGAGAATGCAGGTCGACTCCTTTTAATCGCAGAGTCTCAGTATCTTTCAAAAGACGGGCGCAAGTGGGTGAAGATGTTTGCCTGTTGGAGGGTGTGTTTAGCAGTTTTCAGAAGGACATTTTTGTATCACACTCCAGGAAGAAAAAAAAAACACTATAAACAAATTGTGCAAGGCTTACCTTGTGGGCCTCTCTTGTCACTCGGGGATTTAAAAAAAAAAATCACCTGCCAAAGCAGAAGACACGGGGGTGCGTCCCTGATCTGCGATGATCCCACGTGCCACAGAGCAGCTAAGCCCACACGCCCTAGAGGTCACGTTCCATAAGAGACGTTACAGCAAAGAAGCCATCAAACCACAACTGGAGAGTAGCCCCCGCTCCCTGAGATTAGGGAAAGCCCTCTGGCAGCAGCAAAGACCAAGCACGGCCAAAAATAAATAAGTAAAATCTTAAAAATTAAAAAAAAATTGTTTAAAAAAAGACTCTCCTTGAAGGTACCACCTTCAGCTATGGGGCACGGCTCCAACGTATTTTTTACCCAGCTTCTAGATCTCAGCGTTTCTTCTCACATTCAGATAATCCCCCGTGCCCCTTGATAACCATCTTCTCCTCCATCCGAATCACAAGTTGTTGGTCTTCTCCAGAAGCACGGTTCTGCAAAACAAACATTTTTGTTAATATTTAAGGGCTCAGTCAATGAAAGATTTGGCGTTGGTGTTGCAGTAAAAAAAAATTATTTGCAAATTGGAAAATGAAATCCATTCCATGTCGAGTTTTATGCCGAGCGTCTTTACTGACATTCCATAAAAATGTCCAAAAAAAAGGACAGTTGATGTAATAATCCTCTCTTTAGAGTGCTCAGTTGCTCGGTCGTGTCTGACTCTGCAACCCCATGGACTGTAGCCCGCCACGCTCCTCTGTCTGTGGGATTTCCCAGGCAGTTCATTCCCTTTTCCAGAGGGCTTCCAAACCCAGGGATCAAACCTGAGTCTCTTGTGTCTCCTGCTTTGGCAGGCGGATTCTTTACCAAGCAGCACCCCCTGGGAAGCCATCTTTAGACTGATCAGGCATCATTTGACGGACTTCTCCCTCTTGCTGGCTTCCCCCAGCACTGTGTCCTGCTGCTACAAGCCTGTTCCCTCTTCCCCAGGGGGTCTCCCACGACCCCCGAAAGGGGACAGGTCTCTGCACCTCACCAGAGGACGGGACCAGGCTCCCAACCATTTGTCATCAAACACTCTCCTCCTAGGCATCATGGCTGAGTTTGTTACATTTACATTAAAGAGATCTCAGCCACCGGGAAATACTCTGTGACCATCAAAAAAAAAAAAAGGATGAATCTGTTCGTATCATACCAATGGGACCACCACCACCATCTCTCGTCATTAATTCTCTCTCTTTGCCTTGTGTGTGTAAAAAGCCAAGGTGTATGCCTGTGAAAGGATGTCTTGGCATTAACACAAGTGTCTAGAAGAAAGTGAAGGTTGCTTTCTAAGGCAAGTTTACAATTGCCAGTATCTGAAATGTGATGGAAAGGAGTTGATGTTTCATGGGATTCTCTTTTGTGGTCATCCTTTGTTATGGTCAGATGGAATTACTTGTTTAATGCAAGCACGGTTGATATAAATTTTCATAATCTACCAATTTGTATGTCTTTTAGAAACTTCGTGGGTGACATTTTCTTACCAACTTACATGCATTCCAATGAGATGTGCAGGGATTCCGCCCACAAAGGTTTTCATTTAAAGAATAGGTTAATGAGATACACATATATTTTGTCATTGAGTTGGGTGTCTATTTCGCACTCATAGCTGTGTTTTTTAAACTAACGGCGCTGTGGTCGAATAACCTGGTCTATAAAATACAGACCTTGAAGTGAACTGTTAAAAGTGAAAGTGAAGTCGCTCAGTCGTGTCCGACTCTTTGTGACCCCACGGACTTTAGCCCACCAGGCGCCTCTGTCCATGGGGATTCTCCAGGCAAGAATGCTGGAGTGGGTTGCCATTTCCTTCTCCAGGAGATCTTCCCGACCCAGGGATCGAACCCAGGTCTCCCGCATTGCAGGCGGATTCTTTACCATCTGAGCTGTTAAAGGAAAATATCCATGTACTTCCACTTGTTCAAAAAAAAAAAAAAAACTGAAATCTTTGGGCAAACCATAGAAAGCCCGTGAGGAGCATACATATGGTTGTACAACTGGATGCTTTTACTCAGTGCAGCAAGAGAGGATGCAAACCCTGGGGGCCATGGGCTGTCTCAGAGAGAAAATGCTATGATTGAGAGTTGCAGGATCTGGACGCTGGTGGGTGCTGCAGGAAGTGTCTAAAGAACCAGGAGTGTATCTGGATCGCAGGTTGTTGGAGTATCGAGCTGTTTCTGTGATGGCGTGTTTCAGTAATTCATATCTCCGGGGAGGGCAGAAAAAGGCTACTCACACTCAGTCGTGTCCAACTCTTTGCAACCCCATGGACTGTAGCCGGCCAGGCTCCTCTGTCCATGGGATTCTCCAGGCAGGAATAGTAGAGTGGGTTTCCATTTCCTCCTCCAGGGGAATCTTCCCGACCCAGGGATCGAACCTAGGTCTCCTGCACCACAGGCAGATTCTTGACCATCTGAGCCAACAGGGAAGCCCAGATTGCTAGACTCAGGGTTGAGGCAAACCCTCAATTTGTTGAAAAAAAAAAAAGTTTGCGAAGTATAAAAAACAACCAGGTCTGCCTGGGTGTGACTATTTAGACATAGCTGTCCCTCTCTACTTGTGTCTGTGATCATCTCTTGAGTTGTATGGGATGACTTTATTTCCAGGAAGTAAATTCTGCTAGTGCATTAGAACCTCATGCAGAAGAATTATTTATTGAACAAGAATATGCCTTTTTTTTTTTTTCTGGTGCAGGCTGCTGATGTTTTTCTAACTTAACGTGAAAGTTGACTTTCTTCCGGCTTTAGTTGTCAGAAAGGTGGGAAGAATTCAAAAAAAAACACAGAGGTCTGTCTGCCAAGCGGTTGGCTCCGTTCAACCCAGGCAGTTGATGGAGCATCTCTCAAGCCTGTGTTTTATCTGGCTCCGTCAACATTCATAGTGGGGAAACTGGCAAGTGAAAATCAGTGACCGTCACTATCGGTCCCAGGAAAATGGCTTTTTCAGTTCCCTGTAAATTGCTGAGATCTGGAAATGCGTTCTCTGTAAGCAGCCAGTACGAGTAGAAAAGTCACTGGGAGGAAGAGAATTGAGGGAGGAGGCTGATTAAGAGAAAGAAATTCAGTAATAACGTTATGCTCATAAAAATCTATATAATTCAGGATAGCACAGGCCATGGAAGGTCCGTAATAACAGCCTGTTCACAGGCCCAAATAATGGAGATGTTTTTGACGGTTAAACAGAATGATAATTTTAGGCTATTACTGTCTCAATGTCCTGATAATATTTTCCAACCAACCCTTTTTGCTAGTCTCAAAATTGCCTTTTCTTTGAAATCACACCATTAGGCAATGCTGGCGCAGAAACAGAATTTAGAGATGACTTGCGACCCAAGTGACTATTTTATACATGTTTCCGAAGCAGGAGAAGATAGGAAGCAGTTACGTGTGGCAGATACAGGGCGGGGGGGAAATTCCAGCCATTTTCTTTGCAAAGCCTGTATCGTTTCTGCACACGTTTTAGTTCAACGGGTACGTTGTGTTCCATGACTGTAGAAATCCTTAACCCAGTTTATGCCACTGTTATTGTTTTATCAACAAATGTTGGATTGAAGACATTCGCTTCTAAATCATTTGTCACCAGTATGTGCCTTCTTTGATAGATTTTGAGCTTTTCATCCATTTCCTACAATGTGTCTTTTTAAGTAGCCATTGTTCTTGCCATTCCGTCATGTCTGACACTGTGACCCCATGGACCGCTGCACGCCAGGCTTCCCTGTCCTCCACCATCTCCCGGAACTTGCTCAAACTCGTGTCCATTGAGTCGGTGATGCCATCCAGCCATCTCAACCTCTGTCACCCCCTTGTGTTTTCTGTTCCCTCTTTCTGGCCATATCCAGACAGGAGAGTGGCCGAATCCTTGTGCTCCATTGAGTCCCTGTCCACGTTGCTTTTCTGTCATTAAGCAGCTTGTAAAAATTATATTCTTTTTGGCAAACCGTGGTCTTTCCCCATCATCACTCTCCAGAGTTATCCCCATGCACAGAGAAAAGAAGTGAAATTATCGGAAAAGAATTGGTTGTTTGCAGACTATTGGTATCCCCCCAACCTCAGTGACGTAAACCAAGTTCATTAGACTGTGTGTTTCCTCTTCAGGAGCATATGTAATATATTAGGAAATGGATGTCCTAAGCTTTAAGTGGGCTTACCTGGTGGCTCAGCTGGGAAAGAGTCCACCTGCAATGTGGGAGACCTGGGTTCCATCCCTGGGTTGGGAAGATCCCCTGAAGAAGGGAAAGGCTACCACTCCAGTATTCTGGCCTGGAAAATTCCATGGACTATGTAGGAAAAGGAGTACGTCAAGGTTGTATATTGTCACCCTGCTTATGCTTTTGAACTGTGCTGTAGGAGAAGACTCTTGAGAGTCCCTTGGACGGCAAGGAGATCCAACCAGTCCATTCTAAAGGAGATCAGTACTGGGTGTTCATTGGAAGGAGTGATGCTACAGCTGAAACTCCAATACTTTGGCCACCTCATGCGACGAGTTGACTCACTGGAAAAGACTCTGATGCCAGGAAGGATTGGGGGCAGGAGGAGAAGGGGATGACCGAGAATGAGATGGCTGGATGGCATCACCGACTCTGTGGACATGAGTTTGAGTGACCTCCGGGAGTTGGTGATGGACAGGGAGGCCTGGCGTGCTGTGATTCATGGGGTCGCGGAGAGTCGGACACGACTGAGCGACTGAACTGAACTGAACTGAATATAGTCCATGAGGTTTCAAGGAGTCAGATATGACTGAGTGATTTCACTAACTTAACCTTTAAATACATGCAATGTTTTTCCTTCCCAGAAAAGGTAACAGGAAACATTTTTCAGAGAAGCTCAATTGCTAACGTTAGGACAATGTATCTTATGTAAAAGGCACTGTGGAAATGCAAACCCTCAATAACTTTGTTAAATATGAGAGAGAATGTGTTTGGGGAAATTCTGTAACATCAGAAGCAACTATTTCATCCCGTACAGAACATATACTTCCTCCGCACTAAGGAAACATGAAGTGGATAGTCATCCATCACGGGTAACCCTTTTTAAGAACTTCCTGGATCTCTGTGAATGTAATGCTGCCTGAAATTACCAGAGTATTTTGAAACCATAGGGGTTTGGAAACACGCTACAACGGTTTTATTTCACTGGTTTATGGGCTCCTTTGGGTTCAGGCTCCCGTGAATCACCACAGCCGAATAGCAACTGGCTTAATCCTGTCTGACAGATGCAATCTTCATGACACTGAGAGAGAAAACCCAATCTCCCACCTAGCACGTGGAGATTTGAGTATTTAGTGAAAAATGGGGCTACAGACTGAGCTGGGTTTCACTGTACACTGGCATGCAACAAAGCACATCTGATTCCCTGTTAAATTCCTCATTACACTGACATTACAGTGAAATGATAATGAAATAGTCAAACAGTAAGAACATGGATAAAGTGTAGCTATGCAAAATATATCAGTGGCTCTTAAAACCTTAATATGTAGCTGTTAAGAAAAACTCCCATAGTCACTCTACAGCATGATTCCGTTTTTTTTTTTTTTTTAAGTTTCAGCACAATCAAGTGACACTGATAGTGGCTTATATAGGAGTATGCAGCTTTATAAGGGTAAACTTCATAAATGAAGGGAATGTTCAATAAAAATTCAAGATATCAGTACTTAGGGAAGTAGCTTATAGATTGACTCAAATTCTTGGTAACATTCTCCTTCTTCCTTCAGCTTGTGGGCCCATAGGTGAGTATTTTGCTGTTAAAAGGGAATGAATACATGAATGGGTGGAGAGAGATGAGGATGGATGAACAGAGAGATGGAGGGATGAGTAGGCTGGCGGATGGA